>NC_057809.1:146723064-147064949 GCF_018294505.1 Triticum aestivum
GTTAGCTCCGACGAGAAATCCTTCTTTCTCTGGCCGCAGTTTGCCGCGCGCAGGCACCTAGAGCTTACCCCAGTGTCAAGCGCTGGTCGCGGGAGGGGTGGCAGAGGGGGAAAGCGCCGACATGATGACGAGGCGGGAAGCTCCTCCCTCCGCCCGCCGGTGGAGGAGTGGCGCAAAGTGCAGGCACGGGAGCGCAGCGCGCACTCCCGCAGCGGTGGCTCGCGGGAGTGGCGCAACTTCGACCGCCTCAACAAGATCTTCTGGCCCGCACCCAAGCGCCTCTGGGAGGCGGAGCACGCGTGGTACGAGGCGAAGGAGATGGCCACCACCGGGGAAGAAGGTGCCACGATGCGGGTGGAGGCGGCGAAGAAGGATTTACGACCCAGCGTTCGTCCTCTCCAACTCCTTGATGAAGTACCACCTCCACGTCAAGAAGGTGATGATGGAGTAGATTTAGTTTTTTTATTAAACTTGTATGTTTTAAGTTTATCGTACGAACTGTGTTGAATTCCGGCGATGTATGTTGCGTGAACTAGTAATTTAAATTATGCGGTATGTGTTTACCGAATCTGATCTTTCATGCCGTCCGCGATACCGCAAATTCGTTTACAGTATCCCGTAAAAGAAATTTGCAGTACTGCGGTTTGTGGGATTTGCTAAAGATGCTCTAATACAGTTACTCGCTTATGCAACGAATTTGGAGTGCATCTGGCCCATGTTGAGAGACCTGTACACCCATGCTCAATTTGGGGCCTGCTCCTGTTAGCTAAGAACAAAAGAAAGAAATGGAATAAATGCTCTTTTGTAAAAATTACATAGAGTTCGTATGTTCTATTAGAGAAGTACATAAAAAGATACTCACTCTAATCCACTTTGTACTAAATCGCCGACAATTAATATGAATCCGAGGGAGTACAAAACTTCCGAACAAAAGTACACATATAGCCTTGGCCTGGTCTCGAAAGGGCGCCTTGGCCATCCAGCCTTATCGCAGAACTGCAACGTCCGCACGTGCCCGTCCGACGTCTTCTCTACCGAGATTCGTCCTGGGACTTCGAAGACGAGCGGTACCTTGACGCCTTCATTGTGACGTTAGAGGAGGACATGACTGAGGTGGAGTCCGAGTCGGAGGAGAAGGACGACGAGTAGTTTTTTTATCTATCGTTTTATCTATCGTAGGAGGAGGCTATGAACTGTCTACGCATTATCTATGTATTGTTTTTTATCTATCGATTATTAATCTATCTATGTATTATTTATCTATCATTTTAGTCTAATCTATCTATTGTTTTTATCTATCTATACATATATGTGTATCGAGTCATAGTAGAAAAGAGAACGAATATAGCGCGTCTGCTGGAGCAGCTCGCGCGCGCTCTATTTTGCGGTGGCCGCTGAAGCCAGCGCTCCGCGGCGCGCAAAAACTCGCGTGAACGGCGTTGTGAACGCTTTTTTTGCGTGCCGCGTGTTGCGCGCCTGTTGGAGAGGCTCTGAGCTTGCAAGCATTTGTAAACAGAAGAATGGTCTTATGCCCACGGAGGAAAAGTAAATTCCACTGCTCTAAAAAAGTGCAAATTTTGGCTTCTTATAAAGGTTGCAAAACTTTTTCCTTCTCCAAGAAAATATACATGATTCAGATATTTACATACCGAATATGTTCTAGAATTTTGTGTCATAAGGAAAATTACTTTTTGCACCCGTGTGCACCTTTTGATTTCAGCTACAAGAAATAACTCAACAACTATGCAACTTGTGAGGGCCCAAGTGAAAGAAGAGCATGCAGTACTGCATAATACATTCCACTCTAGCCTACATAATCTTCCAACAATGAAAACTCTGTGAATCACACAATGTGCAATTATCTATACACAGTTGAGAGAGGCTGGTGAGTGTGAGTGCTAGCTGCATCTCCTTCTGAATAAAGAATGGAGGTCAGGGGTCGTTTTCCTGCCTCACTCGTCTCTATTTTTTCAGACTACAGCACTTTTTTCTTCTCCTCTCGGTTGATGGAAAAGGATAGATGGATGGATAATGACGTGTGTGATGCCATATGGAGGTTTCTGTGACTCGGATTGGACTCGGATCTGGCCCAGTTTTATTCACGAGAGTCATTGCCTTATCTTGTAATACATGTTCTTTTCACTTGAAATTCATGAAAGGTCAATGTGGGATTCTGATGTCTGGTTAATGATATGCAGCAAGATGAGTGTGCAACTTCTCGGGAGATGGAAAGTGATATGCTCGAACATATTCACCGAAAAAGGTTCGCGCCCCTCCTTTATAGATTCCACGGGAAAAATGCTATATGGTGAAAATCAATCCTATACATGGAAAGAAGCAAAATGAAGATAGAAGAAATCAAGTGGGAGGTGCACTAGCACCAACAGAACGCAGAATGGCGTTTGGTACGAGCATGTGTGCTCGTACCAGCCGTCCACAACACCGTGATGTCCATTCCAACAACTTCTATAAAGGGACCCATACCTGACTCGCGAAGAGCAGATACCAGAACCTCCATCTCCGCATCAGAAGCCATTCACAGACCCTAGCTGTCGCCATTTCCCATCTCATATACATAGCCACCACCATCTTCACCAGCACAACAATCCATCTCCAAGTTAGCCGTACTTGTAATCTTGTATCACATCTGGCAACCATTTTAAGACATATTATCAATAAAGCTTTCACCTTGATGTCTTCTTCGGCGATTTCTTCGTGCAAACCGATCGCCATGTGTGAGTAGTTCGGCAAGGCAATGGGTTAAGGCATAGCCTTTGCAACCCGATGTGTTTGTATGAGGGGTCGATGTAATGACTTTGAATAAACGGCATGCATATGTGAAATAAAATTACATCATAGTTGTCTCTTGTCTCTTATTCTTCGACAGTGCATGTACCCAAGATCATAGAGTTCGAGCCATGAGGAGGTTAGGAGCAGGGAGGACGTGAAGCGCTATTCCAAACACCAGTGACAAAAAGATTTAGTATGGTAGCACAAAGCCAATCCTTGGGGTACATGTGGTGTAGTCATTAAACTCCCAATGCTTCTGTCTGATTGTAAGTGCATCTAGTGCCCCTTAGTGATTTTGGTGTATTGAAGAATTATAGGTTAAGGGACTAATGCGTTTGTGAGTGTACACAGGTCTATAAATCTATGAGGAGTTTGATATTTACAGAGAAAGTCGACCCCTAGAAATGAAGTTCTTCGACTGAAGACTTTCTGAAGACTTTGAAAGTGAAGAAATTGGTGTGACCTTGAAGACTTGGTATTCATTTGAGGAACATGAAGCGTGAAGACTTTTGTTTTCGTAGTTTCATTTTCTCTTTCTTGAGTCATATGAAACACCGTACTGTTAAAGGGGTCGAGGAAATACTAAGAAAAAAATTTCATGTGATGCTCAACTCAAAATCCTACACCTACCAATCCCTTCGATTGAAGCCATTGAAAATCTCATACAGTTCAGTCATATTCTTCAGTGACAGAGACAAAGTTCTTCTGGTCTCTGAGGAATTTGTTCTGACTAAGGAGTTAGGAATTCGTCAGTGCGGATTGCCTACACAGTGAGGAACATGATAGCCCTAAGGAATTTGATACTCAAAATTCTGACCGTTGCTGTGCTATGCGCCAGCTGTCCCAAAATATCTACCCACCTAACGGTCATATAATTGAAGGGCATTTATGTCTTATCATGTCGGGATGCTCCCTAGGCTATAAATAGCCGCCCCCTACAACCACTAGCTGGTTGGCTACTCCGAGAGAAACTGACACTTGTCATTTGAGAGCATCCCATCCTCCGAGGATTTTGAGTGAAAATCATCAAGTGAGGAAAACCCAAACCCAAACACCTACAAACCCCAAGTGATTGAGCATCACTGAAGAGATTGATCCTGCGTGGATCCGACGCTTGTTACTTTTGAAAACTGTGCATCTTCCAGACGGTTAGGCGTCATGGTCTAGAGCATTCAAGAGGAATTGTGGATCGCCGAGTGACCGAGATTGTGAAGGTTCGGAAGTCGCCTGAAGACTTACCACGAGTGATTGGGTGAGGTCTGTGTGACCTTAGCTCAAGGGAAATACGGTGAGGACTGAGTGTTCTAAACTACATGTTCAGGACTGGGTGTCCGGGACTGTGTGTTCTCAGATTTAAATACCTAGCCGCCCTAACCAGACGTACAACTGTCACAGCAGTTGGAACTGGTCTACCAAATCATTGTCTTCACCAAGCTACCTGGTTCCATTTCCTCAACCCTTCCATTTCCTTAGTTATGTGTTGAGTGCTTGTTCATATCTGTTTGAATACTTTGACTTAAGACTTTCCCAATTTCCCCAGTTCAATTTCTTCAGTCTATTTGTCTTCATCCTGTGTCATCCTGTGTTTATGCTTTCCGTACTCTATGCTTGTCTTCATTTCATCATGATGACCATGCTTGTGTTCTGTTATGTTTACTTCTGAGTACTTATTCCGCTACAAGTAGTTCTCCGCTAAGGAATTTCCTCACCCTGAAATTCCTCAGTGAAGAATTCATAAAAATCGCCTATTCACCCCCCTCTAGTCGATATAACGCACTTTCAATTGGTATCAGAGCGAGGTACTCCCTTGTTCTGTGTGATTTTGGTTTAACCACCTGGAGTTGTAGTTATGTCGACTGTAGGTATGATCAAAGTTTCTGCTGGGTGTCCTACCTTTGATGGGATGGACTAACCCTACTGGAATAATAAGATGTGCATGCATCTTGAGGCAATTGATAACGATCTCTGGTACGTTGTGGAGAATGGTGTTCCTTCTGCCACTCCCACCATCAATGCTGCTGATGTGAAGAGATTCAAGCAACTCGACTCCCAAGCGAAGAATATCATATGTGGCCATCTGAGCAAAGGACAGTATGGCAGAGTGAGTGCTTTGGAGACAGCCAAGCTTATCTGGGACAGGCTGTCCAAGGTCAACGAGGGAGTCTCAACACAGCGTGACTCTTGAGTTGACGTTCTTCGAAATCTCTTCAACCACTTCAAAAGACTCAACAATGAAAATGTTCAGCAAACCTTCGATCGCATCACTGACATCTCAAATGAGCTTCAAACACTTGGTGCCGCCGATATCACCGACCATGAGATGGTGAAGAAATTGCTGAGATCGCTTGATTCCTTATTTGATACATTGGCATTGATGATACAAGAACATAGAGACTAGAAGTCACTTGATCCTGCTGATATCCTCGAGAGACTAAACACTCATGAGTTTCATCTTGCTGAGAAGAGAGATCTCTATGGACCAAGCTATGGTAGATCACAGGCTCTGAAGGCCAAGGCGGTATCCGAATCTGATGGTGAAGATTCTGACAGCAGCCTTGCTGACCCTGAAGAATTGAGCCAGGAGCTAGCAATTCTCGTGAGGAAGTTCCAAAAATTCTCAAAACGTGGCCGTTTTGGTAAATCCTCAAGAGGTGGTGACTTGAGATCAGATTCCTCATCCCATGATTACAAGAAGAGACTCTGCCATAAGTGCAAACAACCTGGACACTACATTCAAGATTGTCCTCAGTGGGAAAAGGAATTAAAGAAGAAGAAGAAGTACAAGGATTACAGTTCTGATGATTCAAAGAAGAAGAAGAAATCTTCAAAGTCTTCGTCATCAAGAAACTCAAAGTCCTCATCTCACAAGAAGAGCAGCTCCAAGAAGGCTTGAGCATTCATTGGCAAGGAAATGGACTCTGAGGCTGAATCTGAAGAAAATGAGGAAGAGGAGGAATCCGAGGAGTCAGACTCTGGTGTGGCGAGCCTAGCCCTCGCAACTGCTTTCGTCAGCAAGTCTATCTTCAACTCTGAAGAAATGGACCTCCCCAACACTACTGATGACGACGACGAGGACTACGCTCCCACCTATTGCTTCATGGCAAAAGGCTCAAAGGTACTCAAATATCCCTCCTCTGAATCTAGTGAGGATGAATCTGATGAAAACCTCAAACCCAGCTACTCTAAACCTGCTAAGATTGCTGTGAAACTGGAAAAGGCTCTTGAAAAGGTTCAAAATATGCTAGATAAAAGCGATGATATGTTGGGTGAGGAAATGGATCGCACTAAAATCTTGACTGAAAATCTCCAGGGACTCCAGTCCAAGTTTGACAATCTTCAAGGTCATCATAACACTCTCATATCTGATCATGAGAAGCTTTCTTATGAATTTCTTCAAAAAAAGCAAGACCTTGAGCAGTTAAGAGTGAGTTATGAAGATCTTCAGAAGGAGCGTGATTCATTACTCGCTCAATAGATCAGCGCTACTCAGGATGAATTTGTTCCTCCATGTTTGAAGTGCATTGAACGTGAAACTGCTAATTCTTCACCTGAATGCTCAAATACTTCCATTGCTGCAAATTCTTCAACTGCCTCTGCTATCACTAATTCCTCATCTGAGTACATTGCTAGTATCACTGATGATGCAGGGCTGAAGGAATTGTATATGACATGCATGTACAAAAGCCTCAAAGGGCATCAGGCTCTTTGTGACGTTCTTAAAAAGCAGATCCTCAACAGGAACCCTAGGAAAGAGGGTATTCCCTTTGAAAGGAAAATCAATGCTGATGGGACCTACTAGAAACCTGAGCAGTATCCCAAAACCTCATGGGTTGCTGCAAAGGGACCTTTAGTGGATCCATCTACCTTATCTGGCTTTACATGTGAATCTTCATATTCTTCTGATGAGTCATTTGACTCCAACTATAAACTTTTCAAAAATCAGAATGGTGAAGTATTTGCTAGATATGTTGGCACTAACTGCAGGAACGATTCCCCTATGAAGAAAATCTGGGTTCCCAAAAGGTGCCTTGAAAATCTTCAGGTGAATGTCATCATGACGTCACCAGTGAAGAATAGGAACCCTAGATCAAATTCTTCATATGGATCCAAGTCCTCATACGGACCAAACTCCTCACGTGGATCAAATTCCTCAAAAGGATCAAAGTCCTCATATGAACATCATCGTGCTAACCCGTCTGTTTCGCAGGGAAGATTTAAGGATTATGGATATGTGCATTATTCTTCAAATCATTATGTTCATAAGTCCTCAAAGAATTTCTCTGCTTACTCTTATGCTTACCCTAACTTCTCTTATGTGAAACAAAGTGGATTGGCATCTATGCCACCTTTCTCTTATGGAGCTCCCAGAATGATGAACTCTTTGCCACCCCTTCAGATGTGGGTGGTGAAGAAAAAGAACTAACCTCTTATGCAGGGTCAGGTCTCCAGACGAACTTAAACGTCTGATGAATTTGCTGGAGACCTGAATATGCTTGAAAGGACGCAAGCTAATCATGAAGAAATGAATTTTCATTCCTCACATCCTCATACTACTTTATATGTTCTATTGTCTGATGAAATTGATGTCATATTCTTAAAATTCGTCAACAACGGAATGGTATATTCATATCTCAGGAGAAATACCTCAAGGATGTACTGAGGAAATTCGGCATGCAAGATTACAAAGGCGTCAAAATTCCTATGCCCGCAAATGGCCATCTATGCACTGATGAAAATGGTATTGACTTCGACCATAAGGTATACCGCTCCATGATTGAGTCTTTATTGTACTTATGTGCATCTAGGCCAGATATAATGCTTAGTGTTTGCATGTGTGCCCGATTTCAAGCTACACCGAAGGAATCACACCATAAGGCTGTGAAGCATATTCTTCGATATCTTGCTCACACACCAACACTTGGATTATGGTACCCCAAGGGCTTGACTCTTGATCTCATTGGATATTCTGACTCTGACTATGCTGGTGATCGTGTGGACCGCAAGTCAACATCTGGTACATGTCATTTCCTCAGACGATCTTTGGTCTGTTGGTCCTCGAAGAAACAGAAATGCATATCACTGTCTACTGCTGAAGCTGAGTACATTGCTGTTGGTTCTTGTTGTGCTCAATTGCTGTGGATGAAGCAAACTCTCAAGGACTACGGCGTCAACGTGAAGAATGTGCCTCTCTTCTGTGACAATGAGAGTACCATCAAGATTTCTCACAAACCAGTTCAGCACTCGAAGACAAAGCACATTCAGATTCGTCATCATTTTCTTCGTGATCATGTGTTGAAGGGCGACATTTCTATTGAGCATGTGAAGACTGAAGAACAACTAGCCGATATCTTCACAAAGCCCTTGGATGAGAAGAGATTTAGCAAGTTGCGGTGTGAGCTAAATATCTTAGAATCTTCGAATGTTCTTTGAAAAGGACACTCATCCTAACACTTATGCAAAATTGATGACTTAGATGTGCAACACATGAAGAAACATTTTTCTTCCATCAATGAAGACTAACACTCTAAGTGTGAAGAAGTTAACAAAGAATCCGATTCTCAGAACCCTACGACAATTGTACCCGGTGTCTGAAATCATCATTCTTATACGGTGGGTCACGCCACCACAAAAAGTTGAGAATCTTCATTTGGGTTTTTCCTCAGTTCTTTTTCAACTTTGCATTGTCTTCACTGTTTCCGACGTTTTTCTTCATTGGCTATATATATATGAGTTTATGTCCTCTACAGTATTCACTTATGACTAATTCTTCAAGTTGTTTTTTTTTGCTAAGTGAATGTGATCGGACCCAACCCCCTCTATGCTAAACTCAACCCATTCTATTCACAAATTCTTCATGTGCGTTCTATTTGAAACTCGTTCAAAATCTTTACTATGTCCTTGTCAGCTGAAGAAATTGCGAATGAAACTTTAAAACCTATATTATCTAAATTTTCGGCTTTGTCGCTCAAACCATTCCACATCCCACGATAACACTTATCCATTCACCCACGATCTCACACGATCTCCACTTCTCAGTACGTGGGTGACACTTGTCAAGCGAATGAGAAGGGCCAGGGGCACGTTTGTCCAAATTCTTCGGGTGAACAGTTTTTCATCGTGGCTATAAATACCCCTTCCCTTCCTCACTTCTCTTTTACTCCGCTCGACCTCACTCCAGCTCGAGCTTCTCAAACCCTAGCGCCGCCGCTACTTCATCATCGCCGGTGAGGAAGAGCTTCACTGCCTAGACCTCGTTATCATCGTACTCACGCCGGCCACAAATTTCTTCACTCCACCGCTGCCGTAGCTGTCTTCCTCTGCCGAGTTAGGGCGTGGAAGATCTGCACTGACGAACTTCACATCTCCACTTTCCAGTTCGTCGTGTTCTTCGTACAGGGTAATTAAAAGTTACTTTTACTGCCCTCTTTGATTCAAATGATTTCTACAAAATCCTTAAAGGTGTTTTTCTTCATATCTTCACACACTAAAACACCTCACATGTCATCTGTTCTTGATTCGTTTCTCTAAGCTATGTTTTTCTTCAAGATTCCTCAAATGTGTGGATTTTCGATCTATACATCTCTGGAACCTAAGACAAAGAACGCTTAGTGAAATTCTTCAAGACTCATCTGGTCAAATTCCTCAAACTTGTTCTTTTTGAAAAACCTTTAAGAACGCATATGACCTCTCCAAATTCCTCGCAACTATACTTTGTTCACAGGTACTCATGTTAGCTGCTGAATCACTAGGTTCTCATCAACTTAACTCATTTGCAGTGTTCCTCGAAGAAAAGTTGCATACATCTTCAGAAAATTCCATTGTTCAAATTCCTCAACTGAAGAAAATGGCTGACGGTAAGAAGCCATAGAAAGGAGGAAAGAGGCCTGAGGTCAATACTGCTTTTGAGATCCCTGATGACATATATAAGGACTATTGCACTCCTGATGAGGCCACTCATGGCCAGGAAACCAAGAATGAGCGCAAAGTGCGCATCCAAAGAATAGAGAGGAGATGGGCAAGAGAGTGGAGGGAGTACATATATGTTACTCCAAAATACATGAAGAAATTCGCTCTAAATCCTCCATGCCCAAGACCTCCGCTGGCACCTGGCCAAGAAGTAGATCCCACCAGCCTCAAGCGCGGTGAGGATTATCCTGATGAATGGGCCAAGCGCCAGGCCAAGTTGGCCAGACAAGCAAGAGAAGCAGTGAGGAAATTCAATGAAGACTCTGCTGCTGCTGCTGCCACTGTTGAGGCCTCTGCAAGCAAGCCAAAGAAGGCCATGCCAAAGAAGCCTGCTCACAAGCCAAGTGCTTCTCCATCAATGCCCTCACGGCCAAGTTCCTCAGCAATGCCCTCTTAGCCAGACTCTTCAAAGCCCTCACGGCCGACTCCTCATGCTGCTCCTAAGTCCTCAGCTCCTCCGCCAAAGTCCTCAGCTGCTCCGACAAAATCCTCAACACCTGCGCATCTCGCCACGTGCCAAAGGACGAAGGGCATTTCTATTGCCTCAGGAGAATCTTCTAGTTCCTTAACACCACTTCATTCTTCAACTGGTCCCACTCTGTTGAAGACCAAGACAACTGCTGGACGAGGCTCTCGACCTGTTCCTCAGAAGAAGCAAGTTGCCTTCCAAGTGCCGTCAAATGAAGACGAAGCTGATGATGAGGAACTTGCCGAAATCATCAGAGACAGGCAAGTCAGGGCCGCTAGAGCCAAGGGCACAAGTGTGCCTCTGCTTTTGGATCCAAAGTTGATCCTTGAGTACATTGACCTATGGCACAAGGACCCAAATACTCCTATGCCTGATTTCAAGCTGACTCCTGGCTAAAGTCATATGTTGACTCACTTCATACAAGAAGAAAAATGGAAGTATGAGAAGGCTAGGCGGATCAAGAAGGCGCAATACAAAAATGAGCGCTCCCTGAAGAAGAACGTTGTCTCTATGACAACTGAAGAACTTGTCACAATTCAATCTGAGATCAAGAAACTCAATGATGAATTTGACGCATACCACGCTGACTAGCTGGGAGCCAAGGTTCGTTTTGTGAGACTCGCTGACAACTTCACTTCAAATGTTGCAGTCCCAACACAACTGGAAATTCCTCAAGCTGAAGCATATGCTCAGCCGACTGAAGAAAATGCCAGTACCGTTGATGACAATCAGGTTGATGAAGAAAATGTGAGTTCCAGGGCTGATGACTGCATTCCAGCCGCTGAAGAAATTGCCAGGGCATCCACTAGTGGTGCGCCTGGAGAAAGTGAAGACGTCAGGGCAACTACATCAGTTGTGCCTGAAGAAACTCAACCAAATTCCTTTGCTCCTTCTGCGCCTACCCCAACTCCGATCCTTCCATCTGCATCAGATGTGAAGAAGACTAAGGCTGCAGAGCGTGTAGCGGTGAAGAAAAGGAAGGCATCAACTGCATCAGATTCTTCAGCTCAGAAGAAGATGAAGCCACTGACAAGCTCGTTTGAAAACCCAATTGATGTTGTTCCTATCTCAACCATGCCATCGAAGGACCTTGTTCTTTTTGATGAATAATATGTGATTCCAAGTGAATCCGGTGAAGAGAATCCCTTTGCTGCTTCGTCAGAGCAGGTGGATGAAGAAATTGAAGTGGATACAATCCCTTCAACACTAGTTGTCTCCTCGCCTATGCCTCAGTTTACTGCTGAAGAGGCCGGCGTTGAAGAAATGGAAGATGAATATGTGGACATTGACTATACCACACCGGTGCTAAGTGATGAATTTTGGGAAAGTCAGCACCCCAACTCTCCACTCTTCACATCATTGCAACAAATTCCTCAGTCCCTAGTAACTACTGTACACATGGGATCTGATGAACCACATGCCCCACCGTCTGTCCATGAAGAAATTCCAACCACTAGTGCTGAAGATCATGTAAATGAAGAATTGAAGTCCTAGGCTACCACTGAAGCAGCACCTGAAATTCCTCAGCCTGTGGAACCTGAGATTGAGATCCCGGAGGTTGTGATGCAATTGACTGACACTCCTCACCCTAAGCCAAAGGATCCATTCTCAAAGAAGCAGAAATTCAAGGCTGATGATTTCTTCGGCGAGCACGTGTTCTTCACTGACTACAATCCTTATGATTCTGCTCGTCTTAGAAGGAAGCGCTTCTGGACTGCCAGCCAGGATAACTTCTATTCTTCACTACTTTTCAACAAGGACAAAATCTTCTACCATGAGCATATTCCTCATGTGGACATGGAATCATTGCCTTGTTTCACTCCTGTGCTTAGTGTGCTTCATGACGCAGGCCTCCTCAACTTTTGCACTGACATCATTGATTGGAATGAAGAGCTCTTTCTTCAGTTCTACACTACACTGCATATCACAGGTGATCCTGAAGATATCAACACCTGGGTCTTGGACTAGATGACCGATAATACTCACTATAAGGCACCAGCCTCTGAATTGCTTCACGCCCTGCCCATCAGTCCAACTAGTGAAGGAGCTCACTGCCTGTACCATGAACCTGAACTCACTACTCATTACATGCAAGTGATAATGAAGCCTCTGAAGCCCGGTCAAGCCCCAAGGACCAAATTCCTCGTAAAGAATTTACTCTATGTGCCCAGAACCGTCTATCTTATTCTGACGAGGACAATGAGTCCCATCAAAGGCCACGACTCATCTGATGAGGAAATAGTTGGCATCATGAAGAATCTGCTATTCAACATCATTCATAGCATTCCTATCAACTATCACGATTTCTTCATGAGGACTCTGGCAAATGCTGCACTTTCTCCGTTTGAGCTGAAGCCTTATGCACCTTGGATCATGAGATTCCTCAGAACAAGGTCTTCACTCAACTTCAAGGCTGATTTTCAGAATCACCTCAGCTACTTACCCCCGATTGAAGTCCTCAAGCAGACCTTTACTTCAACAGATGAAAAAGGCAAGGCTCATGTTGTCATTGATGAAGGTATTCGTCCATTGGATGGTCAGTTTCACAAAGCTGCATCTTATTCCACCAATGATGACTCTGCCACTCAAGATTCTGCTGCCCATGCCTCCAAGCCAAATCCTCAAGCCACTGCTCCTCGTGTGATGACTGACCGTGAGCTTCTGCTTAGTCTTCACCAGAAGGTGGATCGAAACCATAAATGGGTTAAGCGTCAGTTTGGTTCATTTCTTCACAATATGACCGCTACACACAATGCAGTGAAGAAAAACCACTACTACCTCCATGAGGTTTTCGGTCGCACTTGGGCTATTCTGTCCCATGTCTATAGTGAAGAAGATCTGAAGAAAATGGGTCTCAAGGAATATTTTGATTGGTCTGCACCTCCACCGAAGAAATTCAAGAAGGTCAAGGTCCCTTCCTTGGTATCCAGCTCTTATTCTTCATCGCGCGACACCGATGAGCATGAAGACTTGGACGACACTGCGACAGGCCCCACATCAACAAACGACCCCAACAACGCTGGTGCTCCTTCATCAACTTGAAATTCTTCAGGGGCGTTAGTCCTCATTTTCGATCTTTTTGGTCATTTGATGGCAAAGGGGGGATTTGAGTTAGTCTTCAAGCGAGTCTATCTTATATGGGCATTTTTTGCTAAGTTACAACTCTCGTTCTTCTGAAACTTTATTGGATCGAGTTGTAAACTTAAACCCGATGGTGCTCTAATACTTTTGATGCGTTTTTCTGCATGCTTATTCATCATATATGTTAATGCACACATGCTGAATTACTCAGTCACCATATTTCATCATGCATTTCAAATTCTTCATATTATGTCAATTGCCTGTATGAATTACAAGATATAGGGGGAGATCTCCATGATTCTATTCTTCAAAGTGTGAAATGCTTCAAAATAAAATTCCTCACTATGCACATCTTCAGGGGGAGTTCTTCTATATCTTGCAATCAAATTCCTTAATATTAGTATTTACACTTCATATGTTTATCCCCGTTGAAAACTTAACCTATATTGTCATCAATCACCAAAAAGGGGGAGATTGTAAGTGCATCTAGTGCCCCTTAGTGATTTTGGTGTATTGATGACTTATAGGTTAAGGGACTAATGCGTTTGTGAGTGTACACATGTCTATATGTCTATGAGGAGTTTGATATTTACAGAGAAAGTCGACCCCTAAAAATGAAGTTCTTCGACTGAAGACTTTGGATTTCTGAAGACTTTCTGAAAACTTTGAAAGTGAAGAAATTGGTGTGACCTTGAAGACTTGGTATTCATTTGAGGAACATGAAGCGTGAACACTTTTGTTTTCGTAGTTTCATTTTCTATTTCTTGAGTCATAGGAAACACCGTACTGTTAAAGGGGGTCGAGGAAATACTAAGGAAAAATTTCCATGTGATGCTCAACTCAAAATCCTACACCTACCAATCCCTTCGATTGAAGCCATTGGAAATCTCATACAGTTCAGTCATATTCTTCAGTGACAGAGACAAAGTTCTTCTGGTCTCTGAGGAATTTGTTCTGACTGAGGAGTTAGGAATTCACCAATGCGGATTGCCTACACAGTGAGGAACATGATAGCCTTGAGGAATTTGATACTCAAAATTCCGACCATTGCTGTGCTATGCGCCAGCTGTCCCAAAATATATACCCACCTAACAGTCATATCATTGAAGGGCATTTATGTCTTATCATGTCGGGCTTCTCCCTAGGCTATAAATAGCCGCCCCCTACAACCACTAGCTGGTTGGCTGCTCCGAGAGAAACTGAAACTTGTCATTTGAGAGCATCCCATCCTCTGAGGACTTTGAGTGAAAATCATCAAGTGAGGAAAACCCAAACCCAAACACCTACAAACCCCAAGTGATTGAGCATCACTGAAGAGATTGATCCTACATGGATCCGACGCTTGTTACCTTTGAAGACTGTGCATCTTCCAGATGGTTAGGCGTCATGGTCTAGAGCATCCAAGAGGAATTGTGGATCGCCGAGTGACCGAGTCTGTGAAGGTTCGGAAGTCACCTGAAGACTTACCACGAGTGATTGGGTGAGGTCTGTGTGACCTTAGCTCAAGGGGAATACAGTGAGGACCGAGTGTTCTGAACTGCGTGTTCAGGACTGGGTGTCCGGGACTGTGTGTCCTCAGGTTTAAATACCTAGCTGCCCTAACCAGATGTACAACTGTCACAGCAGTTGGAACTGGTCTACCAAATCAGTGTCTTCACCAAGCTACCTGGTTCCATTTCCTCAACCCTTCCATTTCCTCAGTTATGTGTTGAGTGCTTGTTCATATCTGTTTGAAGACTTTGACTGAAGACTTTCCCAATTTCCTCAGTTCAATTTCTTCAGTTTGTTTGTCTTCATCCTATGTTTACGCTTTTCGTACTCTGTGCTTGTCTTCATTTCATCATGATGACCATGCTTGTGTTCTGTTATGTTTACTTCTGAGTACTTATTCCGCTGCAAGTAGTTCTCCGCTAAGGAATTTCCTCACCCTGAAATTCCTTAGTGAAGAATTCATAAAAATCGCCTATTCACCCCCTCTAGTCGATATAACACACTTTCACTGATTTATCTTAATTACTGAGGTAACCCCGCAACGGTGTCTTGGACTAGGGGGTGCATGCCATGTCGGCCTACTGTTCATAGGCCGGGTCGATGATCCACCAGTAATTGAAGAATGGGCCCCACATGCCCTAGTCCTTGGCGTAATCAAGATGGATACCTCTCAAGACTTCTCGTACACTTCAAGGCGAGTTTGAATGATTGACATGTTTATCCCTAGATTGTAACCGACCATGTGTAACACTAGATACCCCTGGTGCCTATATAAGCCATGGGGTTTAGGCCATAGAGGCAAGTGTTTCGAGATTAAGAGCTTAGAGCCTGTTCATACGATCTCTAGGTAGATCATACTATACTTTGTACCCGACCCATCCCACAATCAATATAATAAGAGCATGATGTAGGGTTTTACCTCCTCAAGAGGGCCCAAACCTGGGTAAAATACCGTGTCCCTATTCTTCCTGTTATCATTGTTCCTAGATCACCAGCTCGGGACCTCCTACCCGAGATCCATCGGTTTTAGCACAGACACCCCGCATGATGGATAGGGTTGATGGTTGCACAACTGACTCTCGATGTAGAGCGTGTTCCGTCTAGACGTAATTTGGACACATCCCTCTGTAAGTGCATCTAGTGCCCCTTAGTGATTTTGGTGTATTGAAGACTTATATGTTAAGGGACTGATGCGTCTGTGAGTGTACACAGGTCTGTAAGTCTATGAGGAGTTTTATATTTACCGAGAAAGTCGACCCCTAAAAATGAAGTTCTTCGACTGAAGACTTTGGATTTCTGAAGACTTTCTGAAGACCTTGAAAGTGAAGAAATTGGTGTAATCCTGAAGACTTGGTATTCATTCGAGGAACACGAAGCATGAAGACTTTTGTTTTCGTAGTTTCATTTTCTCTTTCTTGAGTCATAGGAAACATCGTACTGTTAAAGGGGGTCGAGGAAATACTAAGGAAAAATTTCCAAGTGATGCTCAACTCAAATCCTACACCTACCAATCCCTTTGAGTGAAGCCATTGGAAATCTCATACAACTCAGTCAATTTCTTTAGTGACAGAGACAAAGTTCTTCTGGTCTCTGAGGAATTTGTTCTGACCGAGGAGTTAGGAATTTGCCAGGGTGAATTGCCTACACAGTGAGGAACATGATAGCCCTAAGGAATTTGATACTCAAAATTCTGACCGTTGCTGTGCTATGCGCCAGTTGTCCCAAAATATCTACCCACCTAATGGTCATATCATTGAAGGGCATTTATGTCTTATCATGTCAGGCTGCTCCCTAGACTATAAATACCCGCCCCCTACAACCACTAGCTAGTTGGCTGCTCTGAGAGAAACTGACACTTGTCAATTGAGAGCATCCCATCCTCCGAGGACTTTGAGTGAAAATCATCAAGTGAGGAAAACCCAAACCCAAACACCTACAAACCCAAAGTGATTGAGCATCACTGAAGAGATTGATCCTGCATGGATCCGACGCTTGTTACATTTGAAGACTGTGCATCTTCCAGATAGTTAGGCGTCATGGTCTAGAGCATCCAAGAGGAAATTGTGGATCGCCGAGTGACCAAGTCTGTGAAGGTTTAGAAGTCACCTGAATACTTACCACGAGTGATTGGGCGAGGTCTGTGTGACCTTATCTCAAGGGGAATACGGTGAGGACTAAGTGTCCTGAGCTGCCTGTTCAGGACTGGGTGTCCGGGACTATGTGTCCTCAGATTTAAATACCTAGCCGCCCTAACCAGACGTATAACTGTCACAACAGTTGGAACTGGTCTACCAAATCATTGTCTTCACCAAGCTAACCAGTTTCAATTCCTCAACCCTTCTATTTCCTCATTTCTTTGTTGTGTACTTGTTCATATCTGTTTGAAGACTTTGACTGAAGACTTTCTCTATTTCCTTAGCTCAATTTCTTCAGTCTATTTGTCTTCATTTTGTTTATCCTGTATTTATGCTTTCCGTACTTAGTGCTTGTTTTCATTTCTTCATGAAGACCATGTTCATGCTCTGTTACATTTACTTCTGAGTACTTATTCCGCTGCAAGTAGTTCTTCACTCAGGAATTTCCTCACCGCAAATTCCTCAGTGAAGAATTCATAAAAATCACCTATTCACCCCCTCAAGTCGATATAACACACTTTCAATTGGTATCCGAGCAAGGTACTCCCTTGTTCTGTGTGATTTTGGTTTAACCGCCTAGAGTTTTAGTTATGTCGACCATGATACGTCTCCAACGTATCTATAATTTTTGATTGTTCCATGCTATTATATTATCTGTTTTGGATGTTTATGGGCTTTATTATACACTTTTATATTATTTTCGGGACTAACCTATTAACCTAGAGCCCAGTGCCAGTGCCAGTTTCTGTTTTTTTCCTTGTTTTAGAGTATCATAGAAAAGGAAAATCAAACGGAGTCCAATTAACCTGAAACTTCACCGAACTTATTTTTGGACCAGAAGAAGCCCACAGAGTACCGGAGTTGGACCAGGAGAGTCCCGGGCTGCCCACGGGGGTGGGGGGCGCGCCCACCCCCTGGGCGCGCCACCCTGCCTCGTGGACAGCCCGGAGGTCCACCGACGTACTTCTTCCTCCCATATATACCCATATACCGTAAAAACTTCGGGGAGCAGAATAGATCGGGAGTTCCGCCGCCATAAGCCTCTATAGCCACCAAAAACCAATCTAGACCCGTCCCGGCACCCTGCCGAAGGGGGGGAATCCCTCTCCAGTGGCCATCTTCATCATCCCGGTGCTCTCCATGACGAGGAGGGAGTAGTTCTCCCTCGGGGCTGAGGGTATGTACCAGTAGCTATGTGTTTGATCTCTCTCTCTCTCTCTCTCGTGTTCTTGAGGTGGTACGATCTTGATGTATCACGAGCTTTGCTATTATAGTTGGATCCTATGATGTCTCTCCCCCTCTACTCTCTTGTAATGGATTGAGTTTTCCCTTTGAAGTTATCTTATCGGATTGAGTCTTTAAGGATTTGAGAACACTTGATGTATGTCTTGCATGGGATACCTGTGGTGACAATGGGGTATTCTATTGATCCACTTGATGTATGTTTTGGTGATCAACTTGCGGGTTCCGCCCATGAACCTATGCATAGGGGTTGGCACACGTTTTCGTCTTGACTCTCTGGTATAAACTTTGGGGCACTCTTTGAAGTACTTTGTGTTGGTTTGAATAGATGAATCTGAGATTGTGTGATGCATATCGTATAATCATACCCGCGGATACTTGAGGTGACATTGGAGTATCTAGGTGACATTAGGGTTTTGGTTGATTTGTGTCTTAAGGTGTTATTCTAGTACGAACTCTAGGACTGTTTGTGACACTTATAGGAATAGCCCAATGGATTGATTGGAAAGAATAACTTTGAGATGGTTTCGTACCCTACCATAATCTCTTCGTTTGTTCTCCTCTATTAGTGACTTTGAAGTGACTCTTTGTTGCATGTTGAGGGATAGTTATGTGATCCAATTATGTTATTATTGTTGAGAGAACTTGCACTAGTGAAAGTATGAACCCAAGGCCTTGTTTCAACGCATTGCAATACCGTTTATGCTCACTTTTATCATTAGTTACCTTGCTGTTTTTATATTTTCATATTACAAAAACCATTATCTACTATCCATATACCACTTGCATCACCATCTCTTCGCCGAACTAGTGCACCTATACAATTTACCATTGTATTGGGTGTGTTGGGGACACAATAGACTCTTTGTTATTTGATTGCAGGGTTGCTTGAGAGAGACCATCTTCATCCTACGCCTCCTACAGATTGATAAACCTTAGGTCATCCACTTGAGGGAAATTTGCTATTGTCCTACAAACCTCTACACTTGGAGGCCCAACAACGTCTACAAGAAGAAGGTTGTGTAGTAGACATCAAGCTCTTTTCTGGCGCCATTGTCGGGGAGGTGAGTGCTTGAAGGTATATCTTTAGATCTTGCAATCGAATCTTTTAGTTTCTTGTTTTATCACTAGTTTAGTTTATAAAAGAAAATTACAAAAATAATGGAATTGAGTTTGCCTCATACGCTTCATCTTTTTAATATCTTTCGTGAGTATGATGGAAAGGAAAATTGTGCCAAAGTGTTAGAAGAAGAATGCATTAGAACGTTTGGCACTAAATATTTGAATGATGAGCATGATTGCAATGTTATTAGTATGAATTCCTTGAATATCCATGATGCTAATGATATGCAAAGCCACAAGCTTGGGGATGCTATGTTTGATGAAGATGATATTTTTAGTCCCCCAAGTTTTTATGTGCAAATTTATTATGATGAGAGCATGCCGGCTATCTATGATGATTATTGTGATGACTTGTATGTTATAAAGAATAATGATATTCATGAAACTTGTCATCATGATTTTAACTTTCGATTGGATTATGCCTCACAGGATAGTTATTTTGTTGAGTTTGCTCCCACTACTATTCATGGGAAGAAATTTGCTTATATGGAGAGTAAAAAAAATTCTATGCTTGTAGATCATGAAAAGAATGGTTTATGTGATAGTTATAATGTTGAATTCATTCATGATGCTACTGAAAATTATTACGAGGGAGGAATATATGCTTGTAGGAATTGCAATAATATCAAGCTTCCTCTCTATGTGCTTAAAATTTTGAAGTTATGCTTGTTTTAACTTCCTATGCAAGTTGATTATTGATCCCATAAATTGTTTGCTCACAAAATCCCTATGCATAGGAAGTGGGTTAGACTTAAATGTGCTATTCTTCATGATGCTCTCTTTATGTTTCAGTTCTTATCCTTTATGTGAGCATCATTGAAATCATCATGCCTAGCTAGGGGCGTTAAACGATAGCGCTTATTGGGAGGCAACCCAACGTTATCTTTGTTCCTTGATTTTTGTTCCTGTTTAGTAATAAATAATTCATCTAGACTCTGTTATGGTTGTGTTTTTTGTGTTTAATTAGTGTTTGTGCCAAGTAGAACCTTTGGGAAGACTTGGGGAAAGTCTTTGCGATCATGCTGTAAAAAACAGAAACTTTAGCGCTCACGAGAATTGCTGCCAGTTTTTATTGGAGAGTGATATTGAGTTAATTCTTTTTGAAGATGATTAATAGGCAAATTACTCAGGTCCACCAATTTATTTGAGAATTTTATGAGTTCTATAAGTATACGTTTGATACAGATTACTACAGACTGTTCTGTTTTTTGACAGATTCTGTTTTCTATGTGTTGTTTGCTTATTTTGATGAATCTATGAGTAGTATCGAAGAGTTTATAAAACATAGAGAAGTTGGAATACAGTAGGTTTAACACCAATATAAATAAATAATTAGTTCATTACAGTACCTTGAAGTGGTGTTTTGTTTTCTTTCGCTAACGGAGCTTACGAGTTTTCTGTTAAGTTTTGTGTTGTGAAGTTTTCAAGTTTGGGTAAAAATTCGATGGACTATGGAATAAGGAGTGGCAAGAGCCTAAGCTTGGGGATGCCCAAGGCACCACAAGGTAATATTCAAGTACAACCAAGAGCCTAAGCTTGGGGATGCCCCGGAAGGCATCCCCTCTTTCGTCTTCGTTCATCGGTAACTTTACTTTGAGCTATATTTTTATTCGCCACATGATATGTGTTTTGCTTGGAGCGTCAATTTATTTTGTTAGGATTTGCTTGCTGTTTGAATAAAGTATCAAGATCTGAAATTCTTAAGTGTTAGAGAGTCTTCACATAGTTTCATAATTATTCGACTACTCATTGATCTTCACTTACATCTTTCGGAGTAGTTTGTCATTTGCCCTAGTGTTTCAGTTATATCTTTTAGAGCACGGTGGTGGTTTTATTCTATAGAAATAATTGATCTCTCATGCTTCACTTATATTATTTTGAGAGTCCTAAACAACATGGTAATTTTCTTTGGTTATGAATTTAGTCCTAATATGATGGGCATCCAAGAGGGATATAATTAAAACTTTCATATAAAGTGCATTGAATACTATGAGAAGTTTGATACTTGATGATTGTTTTGATATATGAGGATGGTAATATTAGAGTCATGCTAGTGAGTAGTTGTGAATTTGAGAGATACTTGTGTTAAAGTTTGTGATTCCCGTAGCATGCACATATGGTGAACCGTTATGTGATGAAGTCGGAGCATGATTTATTTATTGATTGTCTTCCTTATAAGTGGCGGTCGGGGACGAGCGATGGTCTTTTCCTACCAATCTATCCCCCTAGGAGCATGCACGTAGTACTTTGTTTTGATAAGTAATAGATTTTTGCAATAATTATGTGAGTTCTTTATGACTAATGTTGAGTCCATGGATTATACGCACTCTCACCCTTCCACCATTGCTAGCCTCTCTAGTACCGCGCAACTTTCGCCGGTACCATAAACCCACCATATACCTTCCTCAAAAAAGCCACCATACCTACCTATTATGGCATTTCCATAGCCATTCCGAGATATATTGCCATGCAACTTTCCACCGTTCCGTTTACTATGACACACTCCATCATTGTCATATTGCTTTGCATGATCATGTAGTTGACATTGTATTTGTGGCAAAGCCACCGTTCATAATTCTTCCATACATGTCACTCTTGAGTCATTGCACATCCCGGTATACCGCCGGAGGCATTCATATAGAATCATATTTTGTTCTAAGTATCGAGTTGTAATTCTTGAGTTGTAAGTAAATAAAAGTGTGATGATCATCATTATTAGAGCATTGTCCCAGTGAGGAAAGGATGATGGAGACTATGATTCCCCCATAAGTCGGGATGAGACTCCGGACGAAAAATAAAAAAAGAGAAAAAAAGAGGCCATAAAAAAGAGAAAAGGACCAAATATAAAATAAAATAATAAAAAAATGAGAGAAAAAGAGAGAAGGGGCAATGCTACTATCCTTTTACCACACTTGCGCTTCAAAGTAGCACCATGATCTTCATAATAGAGAGTCTCCTGTGTTATCACTTTCATATACTAGTGGGAATTTTTCATTATAGAACTTGGCTTGTATATTCCAATAATGGGATTCCTCAAAATGCCCTAGGTCTTCGTGAGCAAGAAAGTTGGATGCACACCCACTTAGTTCTTTTTGTTGAGCTTTCATATACTTATAGCTCTAGTGCATCCGTTGCATGGCAATCCCTACTCACTCACATTGATATCTATTAATGGGAATCTCCATAGCCCGTTGATATGCCTAGTTGATGTGAGACTATCTTCTCCCTCTTTGTCTTCTCCACAACCACCATTCTATTCCACATATAGTGCTATGTCCATGGCTCACGCTCATGTATTGCGTGAAGATTGAAAAAGTTTGAGAACACCAAAAGTATGAAACAATTGCTTGGCTTGTCATCGGGGTTGTGCATGATTTAAATATTTTGTGTGGTGAAGATGGAGCATAGCCAGACTATATGATTTTGTAGGGATAACTTTCTTTGGCCATGTTATTTTGAAGAGACATAATTGCTTAGTTAGTATGCTTGAAGTATTATTATTTCTATGTCAATATTAAACTTTTGTCTTGAATCTTTCGGATCTGAATATTCATACCACAATTAATAGAATTACATTGAAATTATGCTAAGTAGCATTCCACATCAAAAATTCTATTTTTATCATTTACCTACTTGAGGACGAGCATGAATTAAGCTTGGGGATGCTGATACATCTCCAACGTATCTATAATTTTTGATTGTTCCATGCTATTATATTATCTGTTTTGGATGTTTGTGGGCTTTATTATACACTTTTATATTATTTTTGGAACTAACCTATTAACCTAGAGCCTAGTGCCAGTTTCTGTTTTTTTCCTTGTTTTGGAGTATCACAGAAAAGGAAAATCAAATGGAGTCCAATTGACCTGAATATTCACGGAACTTATTTTTGGACGAGAAGAAGCCCACGGAGTATCGGAGTTGGACCAGGAGAGTCCCGGGCTGCCCACGTGGGTGGGGGGCACGCCCACCCCCCTGGGCGCGCCCTCCTGCCTCGTGGACAGCCCGGAGGGCCACCGACGTACTTCTTCCTCCCATATATACCCATATAACCTAAAAACTTTGGGGAGCAGAATAGATCAGGAGTTCCGCCGCGAGAAGCCTCCGTAGCCACCGAAAACCAATCTAGACCCGTCCTGGCACCCTGCCGGAGGGGGGAATCCCTATCCGGTGGCCATCTTCATCATCCCGATGCTCTCCATGACGAGGAGGGAGTAGTTCTCCCTCGGGGCTGAGGGTATGTACCAATAGCTATGTGTTTGATCTCTCTCTCTCTCTCGTGTTCTTGAGGTGGTACGATCTTGATGTATCGCGAGCTTTGCTATTATAGTTGGATCCTATGATGTTTCTCCCCCTCTACTCTCTTGTAATGGATTGAGTTTTCCTTTGAAGTTATCTTATCGGAATGAGTCTTTACGGATTTGAGAACACTTGATGTATGTCTTGCGTGGAATACCTGTGGTGACAATGGGGTATTCTATTGATCCACTTGATGTATGTTTTGGTGATCAACTTGCGGGTTCCGCCCATGAACCTATGCATAGGGGTTGGCACACGTTTTCGTCTTGAGTCTCCAGTAAAAACTTTGGGGTACTCTTTGAAGTACTTTGTGTTGGTTTGAATAGATGAATCTGAAATTGTGTGATGCATATCGTATGATCATACCCGCAGATACTTGAGGTGACATTGGAGTATCTAGGTGACATTAGGGTTTTGGTTGATTTGTGTCTTAAGGTGTTATTCTAGTACGGACTCTAGGGCTGTTTGTGACACTTATAGGAATAGCCCAACGGATTGATTGGAAAGAATAACTTTGAGGTGGTTTCGTACCCTACCATAATCTCTTCGTTTGTTCTCCGCTATTAGTGACTTTGGAGTGACTCTTTGTTGCATGTTGAGGGATATATATGTGATCCAATTATGTTATTATTGTTGAGAGAACTTGCACTAGTGAAAGTATGAACCCTAGGCCTTGTTTCAACGCATTGCAATACCGTTTACGCTCACTTTTATCATTAGTTACCTTGCTGTTTTTATATTTTCAGATTACAAAAACCATTATCTACTATCCATATACCACTTGTATCACCATCTCTTCGCCGAACTAGTGCACCTATACAATTTACCATTATATTGGGTGTGTTGGGGACACAAGAGACTCTTTGTTATTTGGTTGCAGGGTTGCTTGAGAGAGACCATCTTCATCCTACGCCTCCTACGGATTGACAAACCTTAGGTCATCCACTTGAGGGAAATTTGCTACTGTCCTACAAACCTCTGCACTTGGAGGCCCAACAATGTCTACAAGAAGAAGGCTGTGTAGTAGACATCAGACCACAGGAATGAAGATTGTGACATGCCCCATCTTTGACGGTCATGATTATCCCAAGTGGAAGGCCATGATGAAGAAGCGCCTCATGGCGATGAACAGCGAACTCTGGACCGTCACCGAAATTGGTCTTACTGACCTATGCAAGATGGCGGAGGCTGATGATATTCGCAAGTACACGCTACTCAACCTCACGGCGAAGGACATCATCTGCTCCAGCTTGTCACAAAACCAGTTCAGGAACGTTATGAATCTCAGCCATGCGAAACTCATCTGGGACCGACTCTCTAAGGTCTATGAAAGTCATCGATCTCGCCATGAACCCTAGTTCGAGGACCTCATGGAATCGCGCAAGGCTATGACTTTCAATCCAGAATCATCATCCTCTGCACCATGCCTTATGGCAAAAGGTGCCAAGTTAACTGAATGCTACTTATCTGTGTCTTGTGGTGATGAATTTGGACCCAGTTATGTCAAACTTGCTTCCCTTGCCACTAAACAACAAAGAGCTTTGGAAAAAGTTCAAAACATGCTAAATGAGAGCGACGATATGTTGGGTGAAGAAATGGATCGTTCCAAAGCTTTGGCTGAAAGTCTTCAGGGACTCCAGTCCAAGTTTGACAATGTTCAAGGTCATCATAATGCTCTCTTATCTGATCATGAGAAGCTTTCTTATGAATTTCTTCAAAGAAAGCAAGATCTTGAGCAGTTACGAGTGAGTTATGAAGATCTTCAAAAGGAGCGTGATTCATTACTTGCTCAACAAATCAGCGCTACTCAGGAAGAATTTATTCCTCCATGTTTGAAGTGCATTGAATGTGAATCTGCTAATTCTTCACCTGAATGCTCAAATGCTTCCATTGCTACAAATTCTTCAGTTGTCCCTGCTATCACTAATTCCTCATCTAAGGACATTGCTAGTATCACTGATGATGCATGGCTGAAGGAATTGTATATGACAGGCATGTACAAAAGCCTCAAAGGGCACCAGGCTCTTTGTGATGTGCTTAAAAGGCAAATCCTCAACAGGAACCCTAGGAAAGAGGGTATTGCCTTTGAGAGGAAACTTAATGTTGATGGGACCTACTGGAAACCTGAGCAGTATCCCAAAACCTCATGGGTTGCTGCAAAGGGACCTTCAGTGGATCCATCTACTTTATCTGGCTTTACATGTGAATCTTCATATTCTTCTGATGAGTCAATTGACTCCAACTATAAACTGTTCAAAAATCAGAATGGTGAAGTATTCGCTAGATATGTTGGCACTAACTGCAGGAACGGTTCACCTATGAAGAAAATCTGGGTTCCCAAAAGTTTCCTTGAAAATCTTCAGGTGAATGTCATCATGACACCACCTATGAAGAATAGGAACCCCAGATCAAATTCTTCATATGGATCCAAGTCCTCATACGGACCAAACTCCTCACGTGGATCAAATTCCTCAAAAGGATAAATGTCCTCATATGAACATCATCGTGCCAACTCGTCTGTTTCGTAGGGAAGATCTAAGGATTATGGATATGTGCATTATTCTTCAAATCGTTATGTTCATAAGTCCTCGAAGAATTTCTCTACTTACTCTTATGCTTACCCTAATCCCTCTTATGTGAAACGAAGTGGATTGGCATCTATGCCACCTTTCTCTTATGGAGCTCGCAGAATGATGAACTCTTTGCCACCCCTTCAGATGTGGGTGGTGAAGAAAAAGAACTAATCTCTTATGCAGGGTCAGGTCTCCAGACGAACTTAATCGTCTGAAGAATTTGGTGGAGACCTGAATATGCTTGAAAGGACGCAAGCTAATCATGAAGAAATGAATTTTCATTTCTCACGTCCTCATACTGCTTTATCTGCTCTATTGCTTGATGAAACTGATCTGATGAAATTGATACCATATTCTTCACTGATGAAGTATATGAGTTTGTAAGTTGCACTAATTCATCTGCAGGATGATCTACCCAAAGCCACTGAGTGGGTCCTTGATAGTGGATGTACAAATCACATGACCACTGACAGGAGCTTATTGATGGACTCTGCTTTATCTCCATCACATCTGAAGCATATCACCTACGCTGACAAAGGCAAAAGCAAGGTATTGGGTCTAGGTAAGGTTGCAATCTCAAAGGATCGACACATGGACAAAGTCATGCTTGTCGAGTCCTTAGGGTTCAATCTCATGTCTGTCTCAATGCTTTGTGATCTTGATATGGTTGGCAAGTATCGTTGTGTTGTGATCATGGAAGCTGGCAATTCGAAAGTCTTCGAAGGCTTTAGCAAAGGAGATTTGTATATTGTTGATTTCTCTACAGGACCACAACCTGGTACATGTCTACTTGCAAAAGCTTCAGAAGGCTGGCTATGGCATCGACGACTTGGTCATGCTGGCATGAAAAATCTGCAAACACTCGCGAAGAAGAAGCATGTCATTGGCATTGAGAATGTCAAATTCCTCAAGGATCACTTATGCGGAGCCTGTGAAGCTGGAAAGATGACCAAGGCCAAGCATCCAACGAAGACTATCATGACTACTACTCGACCATTTGAATTGCTTCACACGGATCTCTGTGGCCCTACTCACTATGCCACATTTACTAATTCTGTATCTTTATATGGCTTTGTCATTGTTGATTATTATTCTCGATATACATGGGTGCATATCATCACTTACAAAACTGAAGTGCAGGAAGTCTTCAAACAATTTTCCTCAAGGGCTTCAACCAACTTTGGTGTGAAGATCAAGCACATCAGAAGTGATAATAGAACTGAGTTCAAGAACACTGGTCTTGATGACTATCTTGATGAACTTGTTATTACTCATGAGCTATCTGCTCCTTATACTCCTCAGCAAAATGGCATCGTGGAGCGCAAGAACATGACTCTTGTTGAGATGGCCCGCACTATGCTTGATGAGTACAAGACGCCTCCTCGCTTCTGGCCTGAGGCAATTGATACTGCCTGCCACATCATCAACAGGGTATATCTTCACAAATTCTTCAAGAAAACTGCATATGAACTTATCATTGAAAAGAAACCCAACGTGAGTTATTTCAAAGTCTTCAATGCTAAATGCTGGATTAGAGATCCTCATCACAGTTCTAAATTTGCACCAAAAGCACATGAAGGTTTTATGCTCGGTTATGGTAAGGACTCACACACCTACAGAGTCTTCAACACCTATCACCACAAGGTTGTTGAAACTGTAGATGTGTGGTTCGATGAGACTAATGGCTCACAAAGAGAGCACCTACCTTTTGGGATAGATGAAATACCTCCTGAGGAATATATCAAGTTCAAGGCTACCGAGGATGTCATTCCTACCGAAGAATCTGCTGAAGAAGTCATTCCAGAACATGAAGAACATCATGCAGATGCACCTGAGGAAAATGGTGCTGAAGAAAATGCTGATCGAATTCCTCAACGACAACCCGCTCATCCTCGCGTTGCAAATGAAGTGCAAATTGAGAAAATCATCAGCGACATCAACATTCCAGGTCCTCTCACACACTCAAGAGCTTCACATTTATCTAACTTTTGTGGGCACTTTGCTTTCGTCTCTATCACAGAGCCCACTAAGGTAGATGAAGCATTTTTGGAGCCTGAGTGGATTCAAGCTATGCAAGAGGAATTACATCAACTCGAGCTCAAAAACATCTGGGAACTGGTCAAACGTCCAGATCCTGGCAAGCACAATATCATCGGCACAGAGTGGATCTACCGCAACAAGCAAGATGAAAATGGCCTTGTGGTGAGGAATAAGGCACGACTTGTAGCGCAAGGCTACACACAGGTTGAAGGAATTGACTTCGATGAAACTTTTGCACCTGTTGCTAGACTTGAAGCTATTCGCATATTAGTTGCTTATGCTAACCATCATGATATCATCTTATATCAATTGGATGTGAAAAGTGCATTCCTCAATGGTAAGCTTGAGGAAGAAGTATATGTTGCTCAGCCCCCAGGTTTTGAAGATCCAAAGCATCCTAACAAAGTCTTCAGACTCAATAAGGCCCTCTATGGCCTCAAGCAGGCCCCACGGGAGTGGTATGATACTTTGAAGGAATTCCTCATGAAGAAAGGCTTCAAACCCGGTTCACTTGACCCAACTCTTTTCACTAAATCTTATGATGGTGAATTGTTTGTATGCCAAATTTATGTTGATGATATCATTTTCAGCTGTACTGACCAACGTTACAGTGATGAATTTGCCTATATGATGAGTGAAGAATATCAAATGTCTATGATTTCAGATTCATCAACAGCGCAATGGCATATTCATATCTCAGGAGATATACCTCAAGGATGTACTGAGGAAATTCGGCATGCAAGATTGCAAAGGAGTCAAAATCCCTATGCCCACAAATGGCCATCTATGCACTGGTGAAAATGGTATTGACTTCGATCAATAGGTATACCGCTCCATGATTGGTTCTTTATTGTACTTATGTGCATCTAGGCCAGATATTATGCTTAGTGTTTGCATATGTGCCCGATTTCAAGCTACACCAAAGGAATCACACCATAAGGCTGTGAAGCATATTCTTCGATATCTAGCTCACACACCAACACTTGGATTATGGTACCCCAAGGGCTCGGATTTTGATCTCATTGGATTTTCTGACTCTGACTATGCTGGTGATCGTGTGGACCGCAAGTCAACATCTGGCACATGCCATTTCCTCGGACGATCCTTGGTCTGTTGGTCCTCGAAGAAACAGAACTGCGTATCACTGTCTACTGCTGAAGTTGAGTACATTGCTACTGGTTCTTGTTGTGCTCAACTGCTCTTGATGAAGCAAACTCTCAAGGACTACGACATCAACATGAAGAATGTGCCACTTTACTGTGACAATGAGAGTGCCATCAAGATTGCTCATAACCCAGTTCAGCACTCGAAGACAAAGCACATTCAGATTCGTCATCATTTTCTTCATGATCATCTGTTGAAGGGCGACATCTCTATTGAGCATGTGAAGGCTGAAGAACAGCTAGCCGATATCTTCACTAAGCCCTTGGATGAGAAGAGATTTAGCAAGTTGCGGTGTGAGCTAAATATCTTAGAATCTTCGAATGTTCTTTGAAAAGGACACTCATCCTAACACTTATGCAAAATTGATGACTTAGATGTGCAACACATGAAGAAACGTTTTTCTTCAATCAATGAGGACTAACACTCTAAGTGTGAAGAAATTAACGAAGAATTTGATTCTCAGAACCCTATGACAATTGTATCCGGTGTCTGAAATCATCATTCTTATACGGTGGGTCACGCCACCATCAAAAGTTGAAAATCCTCAATCTGAGTTTTTCCTCACTTTGAAATTCCTCAGTTGTTCTTCAACTTGCATTGTCTTCACTCTTTCCATCATTTTTTATTGGCTATATATATATATGTGAGTTTATGTCCTCTACAACATTCACTTATTGCTATTTCTTCAAGTTGCTTGTTCTGCTAAGTGAATGTGATCGGACCCTTTCCCCCTCTATGCTAAACTCAACCTAGTCTATTCACAAATTCTTCATGTGCGTTCTATTTGAAACTCGTTCAAAATCTTCACGGTGTCCTTGTCAGCTGAAGAAATTGTGAACGGAACCTTAAACTTATCTTATCTGAATTTTTGGCTTTTGCCGCTCAAATCGTTACACATTCCACGATAATACTTATCCTCTTCACCCACGATCGCACACGATCATCACCTCTCAGTACGTGGGTGACACATGTCACATGAATGAGAAGGGTCAGGGGCACGTTCGTCCAATTTCCTCGGGCGAGTAGTTTTTCACTTCGGCTATAAATACCCATCTCCCTTCCTCACTTCGTTTTTACTCCGCTCGACCTCACTCCCTCACTCGAGCTCTCAAACCCTAGAGGCCACCACTACTTCCATCGTCGTTGGTGAGGAAGAGCTTCACTGCCTCGACCTCGTGGCCGTCGTACTCATGCTGGCCATGGATTTCTTCACTCCGCCGCCGCCATAGCTGTCTTCCTCAGCCAAGTTAGGGCATGGAAGATCTGAACCGATGAGCTTCACATCTACACTTCACATTTCGTCATGTTCTTCGTCCAGGGTAATTAAAAGTTACTTTTACTTCCCTCTTTGATTCAAATGCTTTCTACAAATCTTCAAAAGGTGTTTATTATTCAAATCTTCACACATTGGACACCTCCCATAACATTTGTTCTTGATCTGTTTCTCTAAGCAAAAAATTTCTTCAAGATTCCTCAATTGTGTGGATTTTTCAATCTGTACAACTCTGGAACCTAAGTCAAAGAATGCTTAGTGAAATTCTTCAAGACTCAACTGGTCAAATTCCTCAAACTTGTTCTTATTACAAAACCTTCTAAGAACGCATATGACCTCTTCAAATTCCTCGCAACTATACTCTATTCAGAGTTACACATGTCCGCTGCTGAATCACTAGGTTCTCATCAACTTAACTCATTTGCAGCGTTCCTTGAAGAAAAGTTGCACACCTCTTCAGAGAATTCCATTGCTCAAATTCCTCAGCTGAAGAAAATGGCTGACGGTAAGAAGCCACAGAAGGGAGGAAAGAGGACTGAGGTCAATATTGCTTTTGAGATTTCTGATGACATATACAAGGATTATTGCACTCCTGATGAGGCCACACATGGTAAGGAGGACAAAAATCAGCGCAAGGTGCACATACAAAGAATAGAGAGGAGATGGGCACGGGAATGGAGGGAGTACAAATATGTTACTCCCAAGTATATGAAGAAATTCTCTCTTAATCCTCCATGCCCAAGATCTCCATTGGCACCTGGCCAAGAAGCTGATCCCACCAGCCTCAAGTGTGGTGAGGACTATCCCGATGAATGGGCCAAGCGCCAGGCCAAGCTAGCCAAAGTAGCTAAGGAAGCAGTGAGGAAATTTAATGAAGACTCTGCTGCTACTGCCACTGCTGAGGCCTCTGCTAGCAAACCGAATAAGGTCATGCCTAAGAAGCCCGCACATAAGTCCAGTGCTCCTTCGTCTGCAATGCCCTCACGACTAACTTCTGCTAAGCCCTCACGGCAAATTCCTCAAGCCGCACCAGCTCCTCCAAAGTCCTCAGATCCTTCTTCAAAACCCTCAACACCTGTGCATCTCGCCACGTGCCAAAGGACAACAAGCATCTCTATTGCCTCAGGAGCTTCTGCTAGTTCTTCAGCTGCGCCCAATTCATCAACTGGCCCCTCTCTGCCGAAGACAAAGGCCACTGCTGGACGAGGTTCTCGACCAAGTCCTCACAAGAAGTAGGTCGCCTTTCAATTACCATCCGAAGATGACGAAGCTGATGATGAAGAACTTGCTAAAATCATCAGAGATAGGAAGCTCAAGGCCGCTAGAGCCAAAGGCAGCAATGTGCCATTGATACTGGATCCGAAGTTGATACTAGACTTCATTTACTTGTGGCACAAGGACCCCAACACACCTCTGCCTGAGCTGAACCTCACTCCTGGTCAAAGTCATGTACTGACTCACTTCATTGATGAGGAAAAATGGAAATTTGAACAGGGAAGGAGGGTGAAGAAAGCGTAGTACAAGAAAGAGCGCTTTATGAAGCAAAACATTCTGAAGCTTTCACCTGAAGAACTTGTTGCTCTTCAATCTGAGATCGAGAAACTGAGTGATGAATTTGATCGCTACTATGCTGACTGGCTTGGAGCCATAGTCAGATTTGTAAAGATAACTGAACAATTCACTTCCAATGTTGCAGCCCCAACGCAACAAGAATATCATCAGGCTGAGGCATCTGCCCAGTCTACGGAAGAGCATGCCAGCGCCGCTGATGGAAACCAGGCTTCTGAAGATACTCACAATACCAGGGCTGATGACTGCATTCCAGTTGCTGAAGAAATTGCCAGGGCAACCACTAGTGTTGCGCCTGAAGAAAATGAAGAAGTCAGGGCAACTACATTAGTTGTGCCTGAAGTTATTGAACCAAATTCCTCTGCTCCTCCTGCACCTACCCCAACTCCGATCCTTCCATCTGCATCAGATGTGAAGAAGAACAAGGTTGCAAAGCATGCAGCTATGAAGAAAAGGAAGGCATCAACTGCATCAGATTCTTCAGCTCCGAAGAAGATGAAGCCGCTGACCAGCTCATTTGAAAATCCTATTGATGTTGTTCCAGTCTCAAGCATGCCATCAAAGGAACTCGTTCCTTTTGATGAAGAATACGTGATCCCAAGCGGATCCGATGAAGACATTCCTTCTGCTGCTTCCTCAGAGTAGTTGGATGAAGAAATTAAAGTGGATGCAATCCCTTCAACCCCAGTTGTTTCATCGCCCATGCCTCAGTTCATTGCTGAAGAGGCCGACGTTGAAGAAAAGAGTGAAGAAGAAGATGTGGACATTGGGTGTACAACTCCAGTGTTGAACGATGACTTTTGGGAAAGTCAGCACCCCAATTCTCCTCTGTTCACACCCCTTCAACAAATTCCTCAATCCCTGTAACCACTGAAGTTCAAATGGGATCTAAAGAACCTCATGCCACACCGTCTATCCATGAAGGGATTCCAGCCACTAGTGCTGAAGAAAATTGTAACACCCACAATGCGGCTATATCTCCCACGTGTCGGGGCACGACTTAGAGGCATAGCCGCATGGTAGGTTTGTCGCAAGAGTGGTAATCTTCACACGACCCCATGTACTGAATAAGAATGGGATAAAGAGTTGGCTTACAATCGCTACTTCACACAAATACAAGTTAAACATACATCATCCAGAATACAATCAAGGTCCGACTACGGAACCAAATTAAAAAAAGACAACCCCTAAATGTTAGATCCCCGATCATCCCAAATGGGCTCCACTACTAATCAATGGGAAACGAAAGATAACAACGACCAAGATCTTCATCGAGCTCCCACTTGAGCTGGGTTGCCTCACCTGCACTGGTATCATTGGCACCTGCAACTGTTTGGAAGTATCCGTGAGCCATGAGGACTCAGCAATCTCACACCCGCGAGATCAAGACTATGTAAGCTTATGGGTAGGAAAGGGTAGTGAGGTGGAGCTGCAACAAGCACTAAGCATATATGGTGGCTAACTTACGCAAATAAGAGCAAGAAGAGAAGCAATGCAACGGCCGAGAAGCTAGAAGTGATCAAGAAGTGATCCTAAAACTACTTACGTTCAAGCATAACACAAGAACCGTGTTCACTTCCCGGTCTCCGCCGAGACGAGACCGTCACGGCTACACACGCGGTTGATGCATTTTAATTAAGTCAAGTGTCAAGTTCTCTACAACCGGACATTAACAAATTCCCATCTGCCACATAACCGCGGGCACGGCTATCGAAAGTTTATACCCTGTAGGGGTGTCCCAACTTAGCCCATCACAAGCTCTCACGGTCAACGAAGAATATTCCTTCTCCCGGGAAGACCCGATCAGTCTCGGAATCCCGGTTACAAGACATTTCGACAAGGGTAAAACAAGACCAGCAAAGCCACCCGATGTGCCGACAATCCCGATAGGAGTCGCACGTATCTCGTTCTTAGGGTAACACCGGCTGAGACTAGCTACGAGTAAAACCAACCCTCAAGTTTCCCCGAGGTGTACCTGCAGGCAGCTCGGTTCGGACCAACACTTAGAGAAGCACTGGCCCGGGGGGGTTTAAAATAAAGATGACCCTTGGGTTGGCCGACCCAAGGGAAGGGTAATAGGTTGTTAGGAAAATGTAAAACCAAGGTTGGGCCTTGCTGGAGGAGTTTTATTCAAAGTGAACTGTCAAGGGGTTCCCATAACACCCAACCACGCAAGGGACGCAAAATCAAGGAACATAACACCAGTATGACGGAAACTAGGGTGGCAAGAGTGGAACAAAACACTAGGCATAAGGCTGAGCCTTCCACCCTTTACCAAGTATATAGATGCATTAATTAAAAATAAGAGATATTGTGATATCCCAACATATCCATGTTCCAACATGGAACAAACTTCATCTTCACCTGCAACTAGCAACGCTATAAGAGGGGCTGAGGAAAAGCGGTAATGTAGCCAAACAACGGTTTGCTAGGATGGTGAGTTAGAGGCTTGACTGGCAATATGGGAGGCATGATATAACAAGTGGTAGGTAGCGCGACATAGCGATATAACGAACAACTAGCAAGCAAAGATAGAAGTGATTTCGAGGGTATGGTCATCTTGCCTGAGATCCCACAAGGAAGAAGAATGAGTCCATGAAGAAGACAAGCGGACGTAGTCGAACGGATCCTCACATCTCCGGAACGAAACCGAAGCTAACAAGAGAAGCAACCCGGAAAGAAGCAAGCAACATAGTAAACAACCATCACAAAAACACGGCATGATGCACAACCAAGTATGATGCATGTCCGTTTTAATGATACATGGCATGGCATGGCATGGCAAAGTGCACAAGCAATACTACAAATTAAGTGGAGCTCAATATGCAACGAGTTGCATATTGACGCAACACCACATTCAATCATTTAGTTCACTCTAGTTTATGTACCCAACAATATTAAATGTTGTTAAACATGGCAAGAGGTGAAGCATATGAGAAGTACCTATCTAGGCAAGTTTAAATGAGGCCAGAACAACAAGCAAACAAGTCCGGAAAATCCTCATGTGCATATTTTAGATTTGGTACTGTTCTGTCCTAAGGCATATTTTAATGTTGTTAAACATGCAAAGTAAGTACATGATGTTAATGTATGCATTTTTCTACTCCATTTACATATAAAGTTTATTAAATTTGGAGCTACGGTTATTAAGTTATGGAATAAAGCATTTTTAACATGGCATTTGAGCAAATTTAAATAAAGAGCAATTTAAACATTTTTAACATGAATGAAAGTGGCATATTATGAAACTAGATAAAATTCTAGTCATATTTCATATATAAAACATTTCAATCCGATGCACGGTTGTGGAATTATTAAATGCATGATCATGAAGGGGTTAACTGTAAATCTGCCAACTCTGGATAAATGCTAAAAACGCAGCGCAGGGAAAAAATACTACGGGCCAAAATCTGAACAGAGGTCCAACAGAACAGGAAAAAGGGGGGCGTTGGTGGTGGCCTCACCATGGGCTTGGCCCAGTCGAGAAGGACGCAGGCCGGCTTGGGCGCCAGAGGCGGGCGTAGTCCAAGGCCTGGGTCGAGCGACCAGGTAAACAACGGGCACTGGCACGACATGCTCGCTCGTCTCCTCGCATGGAGGCAGAGCAACGGCAACAGAGGGGTTCAGGGAATGGCAGCGTGAAGCAGAGGAGCAGCAGAGGGACTGCAGGAGGCTGAAGAGGGAGCCCCAGAGATGGGGACGACAGGTGGACAAGGGGCGGATCCGAGCCACTGGTGCTCCGGCGGGACAACAGCGGCGGAGGAGCATCTAGGCACGGGGACGCAAGCTCCTCTCGACGGCCATGGAGGAGAGCTCCTGTAGAAGAAGATGAGAGGCAGTCCTATGAGAGAGAGACATGAAGAAGGGAAATGGGAGGAAGCAGAGGAGAGGGACGCGAGGATCATGCTGAAAGTGGTCGCCGGTGGAGCTCCATGGAGGGCACTGGCCGCTGTTGTTGCTGGAAGAAAGAAAAGATAGAGAGAGGATTCAGAGAGGAAACACGGGGAGGAAATCAGAGAGAGACGACGGGCATGCGGGAGGAGAAGGGAACCGACGGAGGTGGCAGATACGGGGCGGGGTCCGTTCACGGCGGCAGTGGTACCGGCGAGCTCGAGGCTGGCGGGGAAGGCTGGGACTGCAAGGGCGTGAAGACGACAGCATTGACGCTGTCGGCGAGCAGAGGAGGCCATGGCGTGGTACTTTGCCTCCTGTAGAGAAAAAAGGGGGAAGAGATGAGCAGAGAGAGAGAGAGTGGAGCAGCGGAGGAAGGAAAAGGAGTAGGGACGACGCTCATCTGCTGGGTGCGCCGGTGACATGGATGGACGGACGAAGGCGGGGACGCGGGGCTGCGGTGGCTGCTGTAGGTCGAGGAGGGCCAAGGGGAAGTCCTCGCTCGGGCGTCGGGCGAGCACGGGGATGGAGGTGACCGTCTCCAACGTCGGCGCTGACGAGGCAGTCGGGAATGTCGGGGTGAGGTGCGAGGCAACAAGGAGGAGGCAGGGCCTCGGGTGCTCGCGGACGAGGGGCGTGTGGAGGTGGCTATGGAGCTCAGGATCGAAGCAGAGGAGGCCAAAGGGATTTGGATCAGGGACGCAGGCGCTGATTGGATGGGATGGATCCCGAGGTGGGAGAAGACAAGAGGAGTGGTGGCGGCAGCTAGGAGGATCCCGAGGTGGGAGAAGACAAGAGGAGTGGCGGCGGCAGCTAGGAGGATCCCTAGAAATTAGGGATTTGGTCTCGGGTTAGACTAATATATATAGCGAGTTGGTTAGGTTAGGGGCTATCTCGTCCCTCCGATCAAAATCGTACGGTCAGGAAAAATAGACTAGGGAGTCCAAATAAGAAAACGGTGATGTTTTATAGATGTTTGGGGATGATCCGGACCCAACGGTAACAAAAGTCCGGTTCGGGTTCGGGGAAGTTTCGGACACGAGCGAGGGGTCGATGCACTGCGCAAATAGGGGTTAGGCGAACGTGGTCAAGTGTGTGGTTGGACTGAGAAGAGAGAGGGGAAGGAGTGCAGCCCGGCGACTATTTCCGGAGGCCGAAAACATCTGACGTTTGACCGACTATAATGCCGCTATAGTTAACCGTTGGGGCGTCAAACGGACTCCGAATGCGATGAAACTTGGCAGGCAGCCTACTGACAACATAACAACACCGCGTGCCAACTTTCAACCCATTCTGAGAACATTTTCTGACCACTTATAAAATACTATTTCGGAGGTGCCTCGGGGCGCGTGCAAGTGTGTCTGGGCTCAGAACGGACAATGGAAAGAACTTGGAGACCAGGACGGATGCAAGTTTTGAAAACATGATGATGCAATGCACATGATGACATGACAAGATGCAACACGCAAGCGAATGACATGGAAACAACGCGCATAACTGGAAGACACCTGGTGCAACGGTCTCGGGGCGTTACAACACTCCACCATGCTACCTCTTGAGCACTGCGTTGGTTTTCCCTTGAAGAGGAAAGGGTGATGCAGCAAAGTAGCGTAAGTATTTCCCTCAGTTTTTGAGAACCAAGGTATCAATCTAGTAGGAGGCCATGCATGAGTCCCTTGCACCTACACAAACAAATAAACTCCTCGCTACCAATGCAATAAAGGGGTTGTCAATCCCTTCATGGTCACTTACGAAAGTGAGATCTGATAGATATGATAAGATAATATTTTTGGTATTTTTATGATAAAGATGCAAAGTAAAGAAAGAAAAATAAACGGAAGAGGAAATAGCTTGTTAATGGAAGATTAATATGATGGAGATAGACCCGGGGGCCATAGGTTTCACTAGTGGCTTCTCTCGAGAGCATAAGTATTACGGTGGGTAAACAAATTACTGTTGATCAATTGACAGAATTGAGCATAGTTATGAGAATATCTAGGTATGATCATGTATATAGGCATCACGCCCGAGACAAGTAGATTGACTCCTACCTGCATCTACTACTATTACTCCACACATCGACCGCTATCCAACATGCATCTAGAGTATTAAGTTCAAAGAACAGAGTAACGCTTTAAGCAAGATGACATGATGTAGAGGGATAAACTCATGCAATATGAAATAAACCCCATCTTGTTATCCTCGATGGCAACAATACAATACATGCCTTGCTGCCCCTACTGTCACTGGGAAAGGACACCGCAAGATTGAACCCAAAGCTAAGCACTTCTCCCATTGCAAGAAAGATCAATCTAGTAGGCCAAACCAAACTGATAATTCGAAGAGACTTGCAAAGATAACCAATCATACATAAAAGAATTCAGAGAAGATTCAAATATTGTTCATAGATAAACTTGATCATAAACCCACAATTCATCGGTCTCAACAAACACACCGCAAAAGAAGATTACATCGAATAGATCTCCACAAGAGAGGGGGAGAACTTTGTATTGAGATCCAAAAAGAGAGAAGAAGCCATCTAGCTAATAACTATGGACCCGAAGGTCTGAAGTAAACTACTCACACTTCATCGGAGAGGCTATGGTGTTGATGTAGAAGCCCTCCGTGATCGATGCCCCCTCCGGCGGAGCTCCGGAAAAGGCCCCAAGATGGGATCACACGGATACAGAAAGTTACGGCGGTGGAATTAGGGTTTTGGCTTCGTATCTGGTAGTTTGGGGGTACGTAGGTATATATAGGAGGAAGAAGTACGTCGGTGGAGCAACATGGGCCCCACGAGGGTGGAGGGCGCGTCGGGGGGGGGGGGGGGGGGGGGTTGGCGCGCGCCCCTACCTCGTGCCCTCCTGGTTGCTTTCTTGACGTAGGGTCCAAGTCCTCTGGATCATGTTCGTTCCGAAAATCACGTTCCCGAAGGTTTCATTCCGTTTGGACTCTGTTTGATATTCTTTTTCTGTGAAACTCTGAAATAGGCAAAAAAACAGCAATTCTGGGCTGGGCCTCCGGTTAATAGGTTAGTCCCAAAATAATATAAAAGTGTATAATAAAACCCAATAATGTCCAAAACAGGATATAATATAGCATGAAACAATAAAAAATTATAGATACATTGGAGATGTATCAAGCATCCCCAAGCTTAATTCCTGCTCGTCCTCGAGTAGGTAAATGATAAAAACAGAATTTTTGATGTGGAATGCTACTTAGCATAATTTCAATGTAATTCTCTTAATTGTGGTATGAATATTCAGATCCGAAAGATTCAAGACAAAAGTTTAATATTGACATAGAAATAATAATACTTCAAGCATACTAACTAAGCAATTATGTCTCTTCAAAATAACATGGCCAAAGAAAGTTATCCCTACAAAATCATATAGTCTGGCTATGCTCCATCTTCACCACACAAAGTATTTAAATCATGCACAACCCCGATGACAAGCCAAGCAATTGTTTCATACTTTTGGTGTTCTCAAACTTTTTCAATCTTCACGCAATACATGAGCGTGAGCCATGGACATAGCACTATATGTGGAATAGAATGGTGGTTGTGGAGAAGATAAAAAGGGAGAAGATAGTCTCACATCAACTAGGCGTATCAACAGGCTATGGAGATTCCCATTAATAGATATCAATGTGAGTGAGTAGGGATTGCCATGCAACGGATGCACTAGAGCTATAAGTATATGAAAGCTCAACAAAAAGAACTAAGTGGGTGTGCATCCAACTTGCTTGCTCACGAAGACCTAGGGCATTTTGAGGAAGCCCATTATTGGAATATACAAGCCAATTCTATAATGAAAAATTCCCACTTGTATATGAAAGTGATAACATAGGAGACTCTCTATCATGAAGATCATGGTGCTACTTTGAAGCACAAGTGTGGAAAAAGGATAGTAGTATTGTCCCTTTATATATATATATATATATATATATATATTTGGGGCCTTCTTTTTTGGCCTTTTTTTGGACAATACTCTATGAATGATGATCATCACACTTCTATTTGTTTACAACTCAATGATTACAACTCGATACTAGAACAAAGTATGACTCTATATGAATGCCTCCGGCGGTATACCGGGATAGGAATGATGCATGAGTGACTTGTATGAAAGAATTATGAACGGTGGCTTTGCCACAACTAAAATGTCAACTACATGATCATACAAAGCAATATGACAATGATGGAGCGTGTCATAGTAAACGGAACGCTGGAAAGTTGCATGGCAATATATCTCGGAATGGCTATGGAAATGCCATGATAGGTAGGTATGGTGGCTGTTTTGAGGAAGGTATATGGTGGGTTTATGATACCGGCGAAAGGTGCGCGGTATTAGAGAGGCTAGCAATGGTGGAAGGGTGAGAGTGCGTATAATCCATGGACTCAACATTAGTCATAAAGAACTCACATACTTATTGCAAAAATCTACTCCCTCCGTCCCATAATATAAGAACCTTTTTGACACTAGTGTAGTGTCAAAAACGTTCTTATATTATGGGACGGGGGGAGTATTAGTTATCGAAGCAAAGTACTACGCGCACGCTCCTAGGGGGATAGATTGGTAGGAAAAGACCATCGCTCGTCCCCGACCGCCACTCATAAGGAAGACAATCAATAAATAATTCATGCTCCAACTTCTTTACATAACGGTTCACCATACGTGCATGCTACGGGAATCACAAACTTCAACACAAGCATTTCACAAATTCACAACTACTCAACTATCACGACTCTAATATCACAATCTCCATATCTCAAAACAATTATCAAGTATCAAACTTCTCATAGTATTCAACACACTCATAAGAATTTTTTTAATTAATCTTGAATGCCTAACATAATTAGAGCAAATTACCATGCTGTTTGGTAGGACTCTCAAAATAATCTAAGTGAAGCATGAGAGAACAATAGTTTCTATAAAACAAATCCACCACCGTGCCCTAAAAGATATAAGTGAAGCACTAGAGCAAAAACTATATAACTCAAAATATATAAGTGAAGCACATAGAGTATTCTAACAATTTCCGAATCATGTGTGTCTCTCTCAAAAGGTGTGTACAACAAGGTTGATTGTGGAAAACTAACAAATAAAGACTCAAATAATACAAGACGCTCCAAGCAAAACACATATCATGTGGTAAATAAAAAGAGTTAAATGCACTAGAGGTCCTAAAAGTTTCATCATTGTGTCACTTTAGTCCTATTTCTTTGAAAATGCACCTTTAGGTCCCAATTCTTTCATAAGTGGTTCACCCGAGGTCCTTATCTTCACTAGCGCTCGCTGACCTGCCCTCGTGGCGCGTTGACCCATGCCACGTCGACACAGGGCCCATCCGCTAGGGGAGAAACTTTGCAATAAGCCCCTCCCCCCATCTATTCCCCTCTCAGTGGCACCCCATTTAGGGGCTACTCTGGCGACACTGGAGGCGATCGGCGGCGACGACGACGACAATTTCCTCCAGATCACCTCTGATTGTTGCCGCACGGAGGAAATCGCCACCGCGTGCAGGAAATCATCGCCGGCGCCGCCGCTGCCGATCGCCTCCAGTGTCGCCAGAGTAGCCCCAGAAGAGGAGATGGGGTGCCACTAAGAGGGGAATAGACCAGGGGGCTTATTACAAAGTTTCTCGCCTGGCAGATGGGCCCTATATCGACGTCGCGTGGGTCAACGCGCCACGAGGGCAGGTTAGCGAGCGCTAGTGAAGAAAAGGACCTCGGGTGAACCACTTATGAAAGAATTGGGACCTAAAGGTACATTTTCAAAGAAATAGGACTAAAGTGACACAATGACGAAACTCTTAGGACCTCCAGTGCATTTAACTCAAATAAAAATATAGCTCCAAGTAAAGTTACCGATGGAAGTAGACGAAAGAGGGGATGCCTTCCGGGGCATCCCCAAGCTTTGGTTTTAGGTGTCCTTAGATTATCTTGGGGTGCCATGGGCATCCCCAAGCTTAGGCTCTTTCCACTCCTTGTTCCATAATCCATCAAATTTTTCACCCAAAACTTGAAAACTTCACAACACAAAACTTAAAGTAGAAAATCTCGTGAGCTCCGTTAGCGAAAGAAACAAAACACCACTTCAAGGTACTGTAATGAACTCATTATTTATTTATATTGGTGTTAAACCTACTGTATTCCAACTTCTCTATGGTTTATAAACTATTTTACTAGCCATAGATTCATCAAAATAAGCAAACAACACACGAAAAACAGAATCTGTCAAAAACAAAACAGTCTGTAGTAATATGTAGCTAACGCAAGTTCTGGAACCCCAAAAAATCTAAACAATTGCTGGACGTGAGGAATTTATCTATTAATCATCTTCAAAATAATTAACTAAATAGCACTTTCCAAATAAAAATGGCAGCAATTCTCGTGAGCGCCAAAGTTTTTGTTTTTTACATTAAGATTAAAAAGACTTTCCCCAAGTCTTCCCAATGGTTCTACTTGGCATAAACACTAATTAAACACAAAAAACACAACCAAAAAAGAAGCTAGATAAATTATTTATTACTAAACAGGAGCAAAAAGCAAGGAATAAAAATAAAATTGGGTTGCCTCCCAACAAGCGCTATCGTTTAACGCCCCTAGCTAGGCATAAAAGCAAGGATAGATCTAGGTATTGTCATCTTTGGTAGGCAATCCATAGGGGGCTCTCATAATAGATTCATATGGTAATTTAATTTTCTTTCTAGGGAAGTGTTCCATGCCCGTCCTTAACGGAAATTGGAATCTAATATTCCCTTCCTTCATATCAATAATTGCACCAATCGTTCTAAGGAAAGGTCTACCAAGAATAATAGGAGATGAAGGACTGCAATCTATGTCAAGAACAATAAAATCTACGGGCACATAATTCCTATTTGCAACAATAAGAACATCATTAATTCTTCCCATAGGTTTCTTAATAGTGGAATCCACAAGGTGCAAGTTTAAAGAGCAATCATCAAAATCACGAAAACCTAGAAAGTCACACAAAGTCTTTGGAATCGTGGAAACACTAGCACCCAAATCACACAAAGCATAGCATTCATGATCTTTAATTTTAATTTTAATAGTAGGTTCCCACTCATCATAGAGTTTTCTGGGATAGAAACTTCCAACTCAAGTTTTTCTTCATAAGATTGCATCCAAGCATCAATGATATGTTTGGTAAAGGCTTTATTTTGACTATAAGCATGAGGAGAATTTAGCTCGGATTGCAACAAGGAAAGACAATCTATCAAAGAGCAATTATCATAATTAAATTCCTTGAAATCCAAAATAGTGGGTTCATTGATATTTAAAGTTTTGACCTCTTTAATCCCACTTTTAACAATTTTAGCATCAAGATCTAAAGACTCCAAATTTTTGGAACGTCTTCTAGGTAAAGGTGGATCATATTCAGTCCCATCATTATCAAGATTCATGTTGCAAAAAAATATTTAATAGGGGACACATCAATAACTTTTAGATCTTCATCTTTATTTTCATGGAAACTAGAAGAACATGCTTTCACAAAACAATCTTTCTTAGCACGCATCCTAGCGGTTCTTTCTTTGCACTCATCAATGGAAATTCTCATGGATTTGAGAGACTCATTGATATCATGCTTAGGTGGAATAGATCTAAGTTTCAAAGAATCAACATCAAGAGAAATTCTATCAACGTTCCTAACCAATTCATCAATCTTAAGCAATTTTTCTTCAATCAAAGCATTGAAATTCTTTTGCGAAGTAATAAATTCTTTAATATTATATTCAAAATCAGAGGGCAACTTATTAAAATTTCCATAAGAATTGTTGTATGAATTACCATAATTATTAGAGGAATTACTAGGATACGGCCTAGGATTAAAGTTTCCTCTATACGCGTTGTTACCAAAATTATTCCTACCAACAAAATTCACATCCATAGATTCATTATTATTCTCAATTAAAGTAGACAAAGGCATATCATTAGGATCAGAAGAAACACTTTTATTAGCAAATAATTTCATAAGTTCATCCATCTTTCCACTCAAAACATTAATTTCTTTTATCGCATGCACTTTCTTATTAGTAGATCTTTCAGTGTGCCATTGAGAATAATTAACCATAATATTATCTAGGAGTTTAGTAGCTTCTCCTAAAGTGATTTCCATAAAAGTGCCTCCCGCAGCCGAATCTAAAAGATTTCTAGAAGCAAAATTCAATCCGGCATAAAAAAATTGTATAATCATCCATAAATTCAAACCATGTGTAGGGCAATTACGTATCATTAATTTCATCCTCTCCCAAGCTTGTGCAACATATTCATGATCAAGTTGCTTAAAATTCATGATATCGTTTCTAAGAGAGATGATCTTAGCGGGAGGAAAATACTTAGAGATAAAAGCATCTTTGCACTTATTCCATGAATCAATACTATTTTTAGGCAAAGACGAAAACCAAGCTTTAGCACGATATCTAAGCGAAAAAGGAAATAGCTTCAATTTAACAATATCATTGTCCACATCTTTCTTCTTTTGCATATCACACAAATCAACAAAGTTGTTTAGATGGGTAGCAACATCTTCACTAGGAAGGCTAGAAAACGGATCTTTCATGACAAGATTCAACAAAGCAGCATTAATTTCACAAGATTCAGCATCAGTAAGAGGAGCAATCGGAGTGCTAATAAAATCATTGTTGTTGGTATTAGTAAAGTCACACAATTTGGTATTATCTTGAGCCATCGTGACAAGCAAGCAATCCAACACACAAGCAAACAAGAGACGGGCAAAAAGCGGCAAATAGAGAAAGAGAAGGAGGATGGAGAGAGAGGGTGAATAAAATGGCAAAGGTGAAGCGGGGGAGAGGAAAACCAGAGGCAAATGGCAAATAATGTAATGCGGGAGATAAGGGTTTGTGATGGGTACTTGGTATGTCTTGACTTTTGCGTAGACTCCCCGGCAACGGCGCCAGAAATCCTTCTTCCTACCTCTTGAGCACTGCGTTGGTTTTCCCTTGAAGAGGAAATGGTGATGTAGTAAAGTAGCGTAAGTATTTCCCTCAGTTTTTGAGAACCAAGGTATCAATCCAGTATGAGGCCACGCACGAGTCCCTTGCACCTACACAAACAAATAAACTCCTCGCAACCAACGCAATAAAGGGGTTGTCAATCCCTTCACGGTCACTTACGAAAGTGAGATCTGATAGATATGATAAGATAATATTTTTGGTATTTTTATGATAAAGATGCAAAGTAAAGAAAGCAAAATAAACGTAAAAGGAAATAGCTTGTTGATGGAAGATTAATATGATGGAGAATAGACCCAGGGGGCCATAGGTTTCACTAGTGGCTTCTCTCGAGAGCATAAGTATTATGGTGGGTAAACAAATTATTGTTGAGCACTTAACAGAATTGAGCATAGTTATGAGAATATCTAGGTATGATCATGTATATAGGCATCACGTCCGAGACAAGTAGACCGACTCCTGCCTGCATCTACTACTATTACTCCACACATCGATCGCTATCCAACATGCATCTAGAGTATTAAGTTCAAAGAACAGAGTAACGCTTTAAGCAAGATGACATGATGTAGAGGGATAAACTCATGCAATATGAAATAAACCCCATCTTGTTATCCTCGATGGCAACAATACAATACGTGCCTTGCTGCCCCTACTGTCACTGGGAAAGGACACTGCAAGATTGAACCCAAAGCTAAGCACTTATCCCATTGCAAGAAAGATCACTCTAGTAGGCCAAACCAAACTAATAATTCGAAGAGACTTGCAAAGATAACCAATCATACATAAAAGAATTCAGAGAAGATTCAAATATTGTTCATAGATAAACTTGATCATAAACTCACAATTCATCGGTCTCAACAAACACACCACAAAAGAAGATTACATCGAATAGATCTCCACAAGAGAGGGGGAGAACTTTGTATTGAGATCCAAAAAGAGAGAAGAAGCCATCTAGCTAATAACTATGGACCCGAAGGTCTGAAGTAAACTACTCACACTTCATCGGAGAGGCTATGGTGTTGATGTAGAAGCCCTCCGTGATCGATGCCCCATCCGGCGGAGCTCCGGAAAAGGCCCCAAGATGGGATCTCACGGATACAGAAAGTTACGGCGGTGGAATTAGGGTTTTGGCTCCGTATCTAGTAGTTTGGGGGTACATAGGTATATACAGGAGGAAGAAGTACGTCGGTGGAGCAACATGGGCCCGACGAGGGTGGAGGGCGCACCTGGGGGGTAGGCGTGCCCCCCTACCTCGTGCCCTCCTGGTTGCTTTCTTGACGTAGGGTCCAAGTCCTCTGGATCATGTTCGTTCCGAAAATTATGTTCCCGAAGGTTTCATTTTGTTTGGACTCTGTTTGATATTCTTTTTCTGCGAAACTCTGAAATAGGCAAAAAACAACAATTCTGGGCTGGGCCTCCGGTTAGTAGGTTAGTCCCAAAATAATATAAAAGTGTATAATAAAGCCCAGTAATGTCCAAAACGGGATATAATATAGCATGGAACAATAAAAAATTATAGATACGTTGGTGATGTATCACACCACTACAAGAGGATCTCGTCCCGAGATCTAGGATGGCACCGGAGGGAAAACGAAAAAAGGAAGAAAAAAGGTAAAACTAAGTTGCTTCCTTGACAAACGAGTGAAACCACGAACCTTGAGAGGTTGAAAACTTGAAAGAAAGAATCCAACGGAGATGACGAAGTTGAAAACACTCCGTTAGAAAAGAGGAACAAGGAACATTACTAGAACCTTGTAGGTTGAAAGACATAAGAAAAATGTTGCAATGGACAAGAAGTACATGCAAGCACTCCGGTTGAAACGAGATGTACAAGGAACGATAAAGATCAATTACGATAACACTCTAGTTGGAAATGGAAGGCAATAATATGAACTTGGCAAAATGAAAGCACTTGGATGAGACTCTGGTTAGACGAAGAATGATGGCCACAACACTCCGGTTAAACGAGATAGAGAAGGGAAAAGAATGATATAATTTGGACAACACTCTGACTGTAAATGGAAGGAATTGTACATGAACTTGACAATATGAGAGGACACTTGAAAAGAGAACACGACACTCCAGTTGAATGGATTAGCAAAGGAAATAATATGGTCTTCACAATCCGTGATGAAGAGTGAAGAGAGCAACATCACTATGCCTCCGGAAGAAATAAAAAAAAGAATGGAATGAGCGGAGGGAAACAAGATCTTGAGAGAGCACGCTTACAACAAATGCTAGAATGGAGTTGTTGGATTATTGACAACGAAAGGATAAGCTTGATGTGGGCTTATGGAAAACATCTCGAAATCTTGAGGTGAAAATTCTACCACTAACGAAAAACAATAGATTGGATTGATATCAACAAGGAGACGAGAAACTTATTTCACCAGGAGGATAAATTAAGAACTTGGGTCATTTACAAGCACCATAGTTTGCAACAATCCTTAGGGAGAGCTTTAGGTGAAATATAACCCAAGATAACTCCAACGAAGAGATTGATGGATTGAGAAGAGCTCATGCTCGAAGAAATTGATGGGTTTAACTATCTCATTCTTGACAACTATTGAATCATGACACACGAAGGGAAATTGTCAAGAGTGACATAACACCATCTCAAAAGATAAGGTAGAAAGAATTGCACTTTGGAATTCAAGAAGAAGAATGCTTGAACTTCTCAAAACAGAACATGTGTTGAGTACCATGTTTATTTTAGAGTATAGCTTGGCGGATCATAACTTCGAGAGAAATCTTGAAGAACAATTTGAAGAATGAAAACAATCCTTGACGAACCACCATGTAGCCTCCATGAAGAGCTCCGGTAATAAGGATGATAAAAGAAAGAGAAGTTGAAAAGAACTCCAGGAGAAGCCTTGCAATGATTACATGGATCTTCGCGATGATATAATTGAGAGATCTTGGAACTCCGGAAAGAAAGATGAACAATTGACACCGAGAAATTGATATCACGAACAAACTCCGGTAGAAAAGAATTAAACACTTGGAAGAAACAAGAATAAGAATTATTTTATGTGTATCCTTCACCAATTTATATTGATGACAAGCAATGAATTTAGCATACTACTTATTCTCGTAGAAAAAGGATTGAAAAGAGATATAGCGCAAACTTGGGAAGGTCTTCAACGAACCGCCGGTAGGATTGGAAAACATGAATGAATTGATATGATAACGAAGGAAGAGGAACCTTGAATGAACCACCGTAAGAATTGAAAATGAACGAAGAAAAGATAAAGAAACATCAGGAAGAATTAGAAAATGAACGAATATACTTGAGAGAATTTAGGTACAAGTTAACGAAGAGATCCTAAGCTGATTATATCATACTTGAATGATGCACCGGTATGATTTGGAGAACGAGAGCTGACAGCTGAAATGAATAATTTTGAGATGATGGGCTCCAGAGAATCTAACTGAAAAGACTCCTGAATTGCTCTGGATGGGTGAAAATAATTGTCACAATTGAAAACAATTATGAGAGGATGGTATAAAGCTAGAACCATGAGTCTTTGAAAGAACGGGTAAGGATTTAAGAGGAACTCTTCTTCGGTCTTCAAATGTTGATAAAGATGATGAGAAAGCCCACCTTGAATTGTTGAGACACTCCGGAATAATGAAGAATATAAAGGTTGAATCAACAATGAAAAGAATTTGAAAGATCTTGGAGAAAAACATTTGACTGATGATAACTCATTCTTACGTCAAACTTTGAAATGAATTTGAGAATAACTCCGAAAAAATTAGAAGAGTCAGGTAAGATCCTGGGAAAAGACCTGTGGGTTAGGGCCCACTCAAAATAAACACCGTTGAAATGATTTCAAAGAGAGATTGCGCTGGTTGAATTAAATGGGTTGAATGAGATAACAACCTCGAGATAACTTGAACGGATCGAGAATGGAAACATGAATCTTCTGAGATATCTTCAACACTCCGGAACAATTGAATAGCGAGAAGTGAATTATTAAGAGGTGCACCAGCATGAGAAAACATTTGAAACTAGGAAAGGATATGATCGACAAAGCTTAAATTGAATCCACCGGAGAAGAAAACGAGTGAAGAGTGACAAACTTGAAGCTCCCTTAGCATCTTCATAAGAAACACCGGGTAAAACATTGAAAGAAAAGACTGAAGAGGCTTCTGACAAATAAAAGGATACATGATTAAGAAATCTGAATCTTTGAAGAAAAAGGGTGGGAGGGCGGGAAAAACAAAGACAACTTGGGATGGATGAAACAAACACCGATGAGAAAACTTAGAGTTGATCTTGCAGATGTTGAAAATGATCAGACCCACTAGAAGAGAAGCACATCGGTTGGAAAAGAATTGGCATGACAACCTTGATGATCAAGAAGGATTAGCACTCCCATAGAAATATGAGAACACCGCTTGGAAAAGGTATGGAATCAACACTTGACTTCGAAGCAACTCGAATACCACAACAAAAACAAAACAAATGATTGGCTTGCAAAATAAGCCGGAAACAAACATATGATAGATCCCATATCGTATCATGTATCTGTTGAAAAGATATTCTAGGAGCTACTTGAATTCCCACTTATAAACTCCCGAAACTTTCTGGTTATGCAATCAGGTGTTGGGGATACAGGGGAAGCATAATATCTCACCCAAAACTAGCAAATCCTACATCCAGCTGTATCCATCCTTCAACACATAACCAAGAAACCTTCAGAAATCATGTACCTCAACCTTTGAAAAGCATCCGTTATACGAGTTATGGCAATACTCCCGAACTCCTGCCCCAGTACTGGGTGGCGTCGAGGTTATCTCACCAACAACTGCATAAAAGAGATTTTCGATGTCGGCGAAACTCACGTATTCCAGAACTGCAACGATAAAATTTTGTGATGACAATACCTCGGAGCTCAACTCCCCGGGACACTGCCACAACCCCTAAATGTCAGGAGGCACCAAGAACCATGTTCTCGTCACAAAACTATCGGAACGATTCCAAGATACCCGCGTGATCCTAAAAAAAATTCGTGAAATTTGAGGAGAGGAGAGTCAAAACTTCTACGTCAGGAGGCCTCACCAGAGCGGCGAAGGGACTAAGGAGTAAAAAGAATCCTACTCTCCGATATATATAATCCTAAGACTCAAAACATTTAGTTCTAGACTCAACAACGTCAACGATTCGATCAAGCAGGGGGCTCCTAAGTCGGGGATGGCTCTGATTACCAACTTGTAACACCCACAATGCGGCTATATCTCCCACGTGTCAGGGCACGACTTAGAGGCATAGCCGCATGGTAGGTTTGTCGTGAGAGGGGTAATCTTCACACGATCCCATGTACTGAATAAGAATGGGATAAAGAGTTGGCTTACAATCGCCACTTCACACAAATACAAGTTAAACATACATCATCCAGAATACAATCAAGGTCCGACTGCGGAACCAAATTAAAAGAAGACAACCCCTAAGTGTTAGATCCCCGATCGTCCCAACTGGGCTCCACTACTGATCAATAGGAAACGAAAGATAACAATGACCAAGATCTTCATTGAGCTCCCACTTGAGCTGGGTTGCGTCACCTGCACTGGTATCATCGGCACCTGCAACTATTTGGAAGTATCCGTGAGCCACGAGGACTCAGCAATATCACACCCATGAGATCAAGACTATTTAAGCTTATGGGTAGGAAAGGGTAGTGAGGTGGAGCTGCAACAAGCACTAAGCATATATGGTGGCTAACTTACGCAAATAAGAGCGAGAAGAGAAGCAATGCAACGGTCGAGAAGCTAGAAGTGATCAAGAAGTGATCCTGAAACTACTTACGTTCAAGCATAACACAAGAACCGTGTTCACTTCCCGGACTCCGCCGAGACGAGACCGTCATGGCTACACACGCGGTTGATGCATTTTAATTAAGTCAAGTGTCAAGTTCTCTACAATCGTACATTAACAAATTCCCATCTGCCACATAACCACGGGCACAGCTCTCAAAAGTTTATACCCTGCAGGGGTGTCCCAACTTAGCCCATCACAAGCTCTCACGGTCAACGAAGGATATTCCTTCTCCCGGGAAGACCCGATCAGTCTCGGAATCCCGGTTACAAGACATTTCGGCAATGGTAAAACAAGACCAGCAAAGCCACCCGATGTGCCGACAATCCCAATAGGAGTCACACGTATCTCGTTCTAAGGGCAACACCGGATGAGACTAGCTATGAGTAAATCCAACCCTTAAGTTTCCCCGAGTTGGACCCGCAGGCAACTCGGTTCAGACCAACACTTAGAGAAGCACTGGCCCGGGGGGGGGGGGGGGTTAAAATAAAGATGACCCTTGGGTTTGACGACCCAAGGGAAGGGTAATAGGTTGTTAGGTAAATGTAAAACCAAGGTTGGGCCTTGCTGGAGGAGTTTTATTCAAAGCGAACTGTCAAGGGGGTCCCATAACACCCAACCGTGTAAGGGATGCAAAATCAAGGAACATAACACCGGTATGACGGAAACTAGGCCGGAAAGAGTGGAACAAAACACCAGGCATAAGGCCGAGCCTTCCACCCTTTACCAAGTATATAGATGCATTAATTAAAAATAAGAGATATTGTGATATCCCAACATATCCATGTTCCAACATGGAACGAACTTCATCTTCACCTGCAACTAGCAACGCTATAAGGGGGGTTGAGCAAAAGCGGTAACATAGCCAAACAACGGTTTGCTAGGATAGTGGGTTAGAGGCTTGACTGGCAATATGGGAGGCATGATATAACAAGTGGTAGGTAGCACGAAATAGCGATAGAACGAACAACTAGCAAGCAAAGATAGAAGTGATTTCGAGGGTATGGTCATCTTTCCTGAGATCCCGCAAGGAAGAAGAACAAGTCCATGAAGAATACAAGCAGACGTACTCGAACGGATCCTCACATCTCCGGAACGAAACCGAAGCTAACAAGAGAAGCAACCCGGAAAGAAGCAAGCAACATAGTAAACAACCATCACAAAAACATGTCATGATGCACAACCAAGTATGATGCATGTCCGGTTTAATGATACATGGCATGGCATGGCATGGCAAAGTGCACAAGCAATACTACAAATTAAGTGGAGCTCAATATGCAACGAGTTGCATATTGACGCAACACCACATTCAATCATTTAGTTCACTCTCGTTTATGTACCCAACAATATTAAATGTTGTTAAACATGGCAAGAGGTGAAGCATATGAGAACTACCTATCTAGGCAAGTTTAAATGAGGCCGGAACAACCAGCAAACAAGTCCGGAAAATCTTCATGTGCATATTTTAGATTTGGTACTGTTCTGTCCTAAGGCATATTTTAATGTTGTTAAACATGCAAAGTAAGTACATCATGTTAATCTATGCATTTTTCTACCCCATTTACATATAAAGTTTATTAAATCTGGAGCTACGGTTATTAAGTTATGGAATAAAGCATTTTTAACATGGCATTTGAGCAAATTTAAACAAAGAGCAATTTAAAATTTTTTAACATGGATGAAAGTGACATATTATGAAACTAGATGAAATTCTAGTCATATTTCATATATAAAACATTTCAATCCGATGCGTGGTTGTGGAATTATTAAATGCATGATCATGAAGGGGTTTACTATAAATCTGCCAACTCTGGATAAATGCTAAAACCGCGGCGCAGGGAAAAAAATACTACGGGCCGAAATCTGAACAGAGGTCTAACAGAACAGGAAAAAAAGAGGGGGGCTGAGGGAGTCCTGGATTAGGGGGTCTCCGGACAGCCAGATTATATCCTTTGGCCGGACTGTTGGACTATGAAGCTACAAGTTTGAAGACTTCGTCTCGTGTCCGGATGGGACTCTATTTGGCATGAAAGGCAAGCTAGGCAGTACGGATATGTATATCTCCTCCTTTGTAACCGACCTTGTGTAACCCTAGCCCCCCTCCGGTGTCTATATAAACCGGAGGGTTTTAGTCCGTAGGACAACATACAATCATACCATAGGCTAGCTTCTAGGGTTTAGCCTCTCCGATCTCGTGGTAGATCAACTCTTGTAATACCCATATCATCAAGAATAAATCAAGCAGGACGTAGGGTTTTACCTCCATCAAGAGGGCCCGAACCTAGGTAAAACACCATGTCCCCTGCCTCCTGTTACCATCTGCCTTAGACGCACAGTTCGGGACCCCCTACCCGAGATCCGCCGGTTTTGACACCGACATTGGTGCTTTCATTAAGAGTTCCTCTGTGTCATCGCTGTTAGGCTTGATGGCTCCTTCTATCATCGATACCGGTGCAGTCCAGGGTGAGACTTTTCTCCCCGGACAGATCTTTGTGTTCGGCGGCTTCGCACTGCGGGCCAACTCGCTTGGCCATCTGGAGCATATCGAAAGTTACGCCCCTGGCCACCAGGTCAGGTTTGGAAGCTTAAACTACACGGCCGATATCCGCGGAGACTTGTTCTTCGGCGGATTCGAGCCTCCGCCCTGTGCGTCACGCGGTCACGATGAGTACGATTTAGCTCTACCATCAGACAGTGTTCAGGAGATCGCACCTGCAGCCGCTCCGACCCTCAATTCGGAGCGAGTTGCGCCGTCCACGGACGGGTGGATGGACCCCACCACAGAGGCCTTACCCTCGGCGGAGATTGAGCCGAATATCGACCTTACCCTTCACAAGAGTCGTGTTGTTAAACTACCAGATACTTCTCTGGCCACGGACTCCGAACCGCCTGCGCCCGTTCCTATCGAATCCGGTTGGGAGCCGATCATGGAGTTTACCTCCGCGGATATCTTTCAACACTCGCCCTTCGGCGACATACTAAATTCATTAAAATCTCTCTCCTTGTCAGGAGAGTCCTGGCCGAACTATGTCCGGCAGGATTGGGATGCGGATGATGAAGAAATTCGCCGCCCACCCACCACCCACTTAGTAGCCACTATCGATGACTTAACCGACATGCTCGACTCCGACCCCGAAGACATCGACGATGATGATGCGGGAGATGAACAGGAACCACCGCCCACAGGGCACTGGACGCCCACTTCATCACATGACGTATACATGGTGGACACACCAAAAGAAGACGACGACGAGGAACGGAAGGACGCAACGAAGGGCTGCCCCCTCGAGAAGCAGTCAAAGCGGCGGCGTAAGCGCCGCTCCAAATCCCGCCTTGGCGGAAACAACGATCATATAGACCCAGCGTTAGAGTAGGGTGAACCATCACCGGACCACGGCAACACGGAGAATCAAACTGAACAACCCGACTCTGTCAAAGATAATAGTCCGGACGACATCACACCGGACAGACACCCGGAGCAACAGAATGCCCATCAAAGGCTCATTGCCACCGCGAGGAGTCTAAAAAAGCAGAAGCAAAGCCTCAAGGCTGCGTAAGACACACTCAGAATTAGATGGAGTAAAATGCTCAACACAGCAGCGAAGTACGGTGGTAGTCACCCCACCAAGAGCTACCTGAGGCGGAAGTTGCTACCTGAATTCTATGAGGAGGCCTTAGATCCCCCGCAACCAAAAACTAAAACGGCCATCTGGCCGGATAGACGACCTCACGGCCAACACAGAGCGGCAAACAACGCTGCACATAAGCCAATACGCGATCCACGCGAGGGCTCACATCAAAAGGACGGCGCAACCAGATCCATCTATGGACCACGCAAACACGTTCCAACATACGATGCAACACAACAAATATCCGAACAACGTGATACACCCAGATACATGGGTGCCGCACCCCCCTATGTTTCACCCACGAGGTGCTGGACTATGAATTTCCAGAGGGATTCAAACCCGTAAACATAGAGGCATACGACGGAACAACAGACCCTGGGGTCTGGATTGAGGACTATATCCTCCATATCCATATGGCTCGAGGAGATGATCTCCACGCCATCAAGTATTTACCCCTGAAACTCAAAGGGCCAGCTCGGCACTGGCTTAAAAGCCTCCCCGAAAGCTCCATTGGAAGCTGGGAAGAGCTCGAAGACACTTTTCGGGCAAATTTTCAAGGGACTTATGTCCGACCTCCGGACGCGGACGATTTGAGTCATATAACTCAACAGCCCGGAGAGTCAGCCCGAAAGCTTTGGAACAGGTTTCTTACTAAAAAGAACCAAATAGTCGACTGTCCGGATGCCGAAGCCTTGGCAACTTTTAAGCACAGCATCCGCGACGAATGGCTTGCCAGACACCTCGGCCAAGAAAAGCCGAGAACAATGGCAGCATTAATAAGCCGCATGACTCGCTTTTGCGCGGGTGAGGATAGCTGGCTAGCGAGATGCAGCACCAGCGACCCCAGCACATCCGAAGTTAGAGATGGAAACGGGAAATCACGGCGCAGTAAAAATAATAAGCGCCAGAATAAAGAAGACAGCCCGAAGAGCACGGCAGTAAACGCCGGATTTAGAAGCTCTCGGCCAGGTCAGCAAAAGCCGCCCTCTAAAGGCGCTAGAGATGAACTATCCAGCCTAAACAAAATTCTGGACCAAATATGTCAGATCCATAGCACCCCTGGTAAACCCGCTAACCATACCCACAGAGACTATTGGGTCTTCAAGCAGTCCGGCAAGCTCAATGCTGTACACAAGGGGGGGGGATACACCAAGCGAAGACGAGGATGAGCCTCTCAAGCAAGAAACTGGGGAACAAAAGAAATATCCACCAGAAATCAAAATAGTAAACGTGGTACACATGATCAAGGGGAGAAACAAAGCGGCACTCCCAGAGAAATACACCCAAGGGCCTATGACCACGGAGTCCTACCACTAGTCGTCTCAACCGATCACTTTTGACCATCGGGACTACTCAGCAAGTATCCGGCGTGCAGGATGGGCTGCCTTGGTATTAGACCCAATAATTAACGGATACCACTTCACACGAGTCCTGATGGACGGTGGCAGCAGTCTAAACCTGATATATCAGGACACAATCTGCAAAATGGGGATAGACCCAACGAAAATTCGCCACAGCAATACTACCTTCAAAGGAGTAATGCCAGGCCCAGGGGCTCATTGCACGGGCTCCCTTCTACTAGAGGTTATATTCGGCGTCCCCGATAAACTCCGTAGCGAAAATTTAACCTTTCACATTGCTCCGTTCCAAAGTGGCTATCAAGCACTACTTGGACGCGAAGCTTTCGCTCGCTTTAATGCAATACCGCATTACGCTTCCCTCATGCTTAAGATGTCCGGTCCACGTGGCATCATTACAGTGAATGGAAATATTGAGCGATCCTGCGCGCCGAAGAGAGTGCGACTGCCTTGGCAGCCGCACACTAAAACGGCCTCACCAACTAAAGCATTTGATAGGTCGTCAAGACCACGGACGCGGTTAGACGAGTCCGGCGCAGCTATATGTAATTCATACAGGTTTGATGGCCACACCCCTATTACAAATACAAGGGGCTCAACGCGCGCAGACAAGTGGCAATTTTTACTCATCTTGAATTGTACATGGTTTCTTTAAACCTACCTTTTTGCACGACAACTTTTCACCTAAGTTTCTCTCTTTTACAGATGACCATCGTGCTACACCCGTCCAGGATACGGCACAACGGAGACACAGGCGCAGACGTGCAGCAGGGACCCGTTCCAAGGATTCTTTTTAGATTAAGACCCTGCGTAAACCTTTTTTACTGTCTCTTGTTGATACACATCCCTCGGATTCTCAGTACAATTGAGAAGGATGCTGACGTCTTGGCATGTGGCCATGTCAGAATAATGCACGTACCTGGACACCAGGGGCTTCTTACAAAGGGCACTGTTTAGGCCCGGTTTATACCATAAAGACCGAATACCTTAGGGAGTGTTCGGCGTCGCGAGTTTGGCCTTATATGCATCAGCTCCGAATCATGTCTTTGGTCAAATGTTGGGTTTGCCCGGCTCCTGTGTTTTGCTGCCTTACGTTCCGCTCTATCGGCTAAGGCGGCACCAGGAGAACTACTGCGATTGTGCCGCGGTTCATCCGGACGAGCACCTCAGTAGAGAAAGCCGAAAACTGACTGTCATGATATAGCGTGAGACTGGTCAACCACTCGATGACCTATCGGAATGTTAGAATTCCTCCGCCTTAACGAAGGGCCGTTTCCCGGCCAGGCATGTACGCACCCCGAATTCGGAGAGTGCGGAGCCACCAGGGGCTATATAGTAGCCCCACTGTCAAACTCCTATGGCTAAGTGAAAGTGTTAAAGCATTATAGTCCGGTTGCCTAGTTCGCTGCGCCATCACCTCCTTATTAGGACCAAGACGTTGGATTAAGTGTGAATACGCGTCTTCTGCGAACACCCCCGCATTATATGCGTGGGGGCTGAAGCCGACGACTGCAATCTTTCAGGTTATACACATGTATACATAAACGGCCGCACAGGAGGCATCATATTACTTTCGGGCAAAAGTATAAATACAGCCTTAATAAATTTCATAAAAACATTGTGTTTACAATGGGAATACATGTCACTCAAACATAATATTCTTCGAGCACTGGGCCTCTATCAAACGAGCGCCCTCGAGAACTTCTTCGAAATAGTGCTCGGCAGCCACTTGGCCTATGGCCGAACCCTGCGCCGCAACAGTGGTAGCATCCATCTCCGCCCAGTATGCTTTGACACGGGCAAGGGCCATCCGCGAGCCCTCTATACACGCCGACCTCTTCATCGCATTGATGCACGGCACCGCTCCAAGGAACTGCTGCACTAAGCTGAAATAGCTTTTCGGCTTCGGTTTTTTCGGCCACAGATGATCTACGACGGACCTCATGGCGAATCCGGACAACCTGTTGAGTTCGGCCCATTCGGCTAGCTGATCAGTCAATGGAAGCGGACGCTCTGGAACGTTAAACTACGACCAGAACAGCTTGTCCACTTCACGATCTGTTTGATCTCGGAAGTATTCGGCCGCATCGACAGCGCTCGCCGCCAAGTCCATATATGCGTCTGCCGAACTCCACAGCCGATCCAGAGGGGCATACCGCGGATCTCCGAACTTCCTCCGCAGCAAAAAGGACTTCCCAGCCGCAATATCCCCGACTTCACGCAGCTCTTCCTTCTTTGCCCTCATAGTAGAGCGGGTGTCTTTGGTCGCCACCGCGGCCTTTTCAAGGTTCGTCGCCTTCGCTCGGTTTTCTTCTTCAAGGAGCTGGCAACGGTCGGCAGTGTCTTTTAACTTTACAGCCATCTTGGCCATTTTATCTTTGCTCTCGCAATGTGCAGCCTTTTCGGCTCTTAACTCTTCGGCCGCCTTTAAAGCGGCCGCATTACTAATTCTTGCTTGTTCCTTGGCTCGGGCAAGTTCCGCCCGAAGGGTCACCACGGTGGCAGCTCCATCTGCAGTCACAACATATTAAAGATACTGGCGTTATGCTACTCTTACTATGTGACATTCACCAGAAAACATTACTTACCCTGTGCCTCGTCAAGCCGCTTGTTAACAAGCTCGATGTCGGCATCGGCCGCATCCAGTTGCCGCTTTAGCTCGGCAAACTCATTAGTCCGGCTAGCCACCGGAGCTTCCACCACCTGCACATAAAGGCGGTTTGGTTATTACCTGGGACTACGATCCTCTGTTCACCGCCGTTCTCGACGCCAACCAGAGTCTCAGGGGCTACTATCTACACAGGGCACACCTAAAAATGTGCGGTACTATCAAAAAGTATATCATTTCACGTACCTCAAAGCCCGTCAGTAGACTCATAAAGCTTCATGCAATCCGCTTTCGGCGGACGAAATTCTTTCCATCACTGTACCCATCAACGTACGGTGTTCTTCTGAGATGGCCGCTCGCTCCAACAGCTCCCTCAGTACGTCCGACCGCATACCAGACGGTGCCGGACTCTTTTGTTTGCTCTCTTCAAGAGCCGGACGCTGGGGACTTCGGGTGACTATAGGATTATCTTCTGGCCTCACCGGATCCGGAGAGGCCCTCCGTGACGACACTTCAAGGTCGCCCGCTTCTTGAGCGGGGGAGTCCGGGGGAGGCGTTTCGCTCTCCATCATCTCCGGAAGAAGATCCCCCGAAGACGAGCTCTGCTGAGAAGGGCTAAGATCCGAACTGCAAGATAAACGCTTCGGTTATTTTCCTCAGAGGTAAGGTAGTATATCTCCACTATTAAAGTACTTTTTGATTACTTACAGCTCGTTGGAGGGCTGATCCTCGCGCGGACTTTGTGCGGCAAGAGCACCCTCCAAGGCAGGACCCTCTGGTGGAGACTTCTTCTCCCGTTTGGAAGCCTTGGTTTCCGGATCTTCAGAGGCAGTCCTCTTCCTTCCCCGAAGCGAGAGAAGGTCAGATTCTTCCCCTTGGTTATCCTCCTTCACGGAGGCGCTCATTCCCTCGGTTGGAATTGGTAGCGATGGGGGCCCGCTTTCGACCTCATTATTCCCCCCTTTATCTTCCTTTGAGGGCTCCGGGCAAGGTGCTAGCTCGAGCATCTTTTCCAGTACCGGATTCTCCAAACCCTCAGGAAGGGGGGCCGAACACCGAATCATCTTCGCCCTTGTTAGCCAGTCCTGGTCAAAGAGCGATTTCTCAGAATGACGTCATGGTAAATGAAAGACGGTGTGTTCGGCTAAAGGATTACTTACTTGGTCGGCGGTACGGTTGCTGCTCAGGCCCACGTCCTCGGTAGTATCCGGACACTCTATTTGGGGTCCGAAGAATGATTTGTACATCTCCTCGTGCGTCAGGCCGAGGAAATTCTGAATAGTGCGCGGCCCTTCTGGGTTGAACTCCCACATGCGGAGGGGCCGGCGTTTGCAAGGCTGGACTCGACGAACCAGCATGACTTGCACCACCGTAACCAGACTGAAATCTCCTTGAAGAGATCTTGAATGCGGCTCTGCAGTATAGGCACGTCCTTGGCTGGACCCCAGCTCAGCCCTCTGCTAATCCATGACATCAGTTGTGGTGGAGGGCCCGAGCGGAAAGCAGGGGCAGCCACCCACTTGGCACTTCTGGGAGCTGTGATGTAAAACCACTCCCGTTGCCATAATCCGGACACCTCTGGAAAGGAACCCTTTGGCCATGGAGCTCCAGCATCTTGCTTATTAATGCGCCTCCGCACGCTACGTGCTGCCCCTCGACCATCTTCGGCTTCACGTCAAAGGTCTTGAGCCACAGGCCGAAGTGAGGGGTAATGCGGAGGAAGGCCTCACATACGACAATAAATGCCGAGATGTGGAGAAAGGAGTCCGGGGCTAGATCGTGGAAATCTAGCCCGTAATAGAACATCAAACCCCTAACGAAGGGATCCAGAGTGAGGCCTAGACCTCGGAGGAAGTGGGAGATGAACACAACGTTCTCGTTGGGTTCAGGAGTAGGGACGACCTGCCCTCGGGCAGGCAGCCGATGCGAAACCTCGGCGGTCAGGTATCTGGCCTCCCTCAACTTCTTGATATCCTCTTCCGTAACGGAGGAGGGCATCCACCGGCCTTGAAGGCTAGATCCGGACATGATTGAAGGTCCGAAGCACCTGACCTGGGCTTTGGGTGTTAGAACTCGAGGCGGGGGAAGGATTCGATTGAGCACGGGAGGGAAAAAAGTAAAAGCCTTGTCCCTTTATAAAGAGGGTGAATATCAAGCGTCCTCTCCGTAGCCGTTTGTGACTTGCCTATAATCTAGGAGTCCTAGACACGGTTGGGTTACCCACGACAGTATTGATGAGAATCCCGTAATTAGGGGAACACGATCTCTGCTTTGACAAGACGTGTCAAGAAACCGCCTCGCGTTATGTGTGGAGCTAGTTAAAGAAAAATGGTTCGAATAATCACCGAGCCATGGCATGATGTCATGTTGCCAAAACGTGTCAGCAGATTAAGATTTGTGGAGATATGATTCTCTCTACGGTGGTACGTGGAACTTATTTTGCAGGGTCGGACACTATCCTTGTATTCAAACTCTTCTATGATACGTTCGGAGGAGGAACCCGCCTTGCAATGCTGAAGACAACACTGTGCGCCGGACTCATCGTCATTGAAATCCTGGTTCAGGGGCTACTGAGGGAGTCCTGGATTAGGGGGTCTCCGGACAGCCGGATTATATCCTTTGGCCGGACTGTTGGACTATGAAGGTACAAGTTTGAAGACTTCGTCTCATGTCCGGATGGGACTCTACTTGGCGTGAAAGGCAAGCTAGGCAGTACAGATATGTATATCTCCTCCTTTGTAACCGACCTTGTGTAACCCTAGCCCCCTCCGGTGTCTATATAAACCGGAGGGTTTTAGTCCGTAGGACAACATACAATCATACCATAGGCTAGCTTCTAGGGTTTAGCCTCTCCGATCTCGTGGTAGATCTACTCTTGTAATACCCATATCATCAATATAATCAAGCAGGACGTAGGGTTTTACCTCCATCAAGAGGGCCCGAACCTAGGTAAAACATCGTGTCCCCTGCCTCCTGTTACCACCCGCCTGAGATGCACAGTTCGGGACCCCCTACCCGAGATCCGCCGGTTTTGACACCGATAGGGGCGCTGGTGGTGGCCTCATCATGGGCTTGGCCCAGTCGAGAAGGACGCGGGCCGGCTTGGGTGCGAGAGGCGGGCGTAGTCCAAGGCCTGGGTCGAGCGACCAGGTCAACAACGGGCATGGGCACGACATGCTCGCTCGTCTCCTCGCATGGAGGCAGAGCAACGGCGATAGAGGGGTTCAGGGAATGGCGGCGTGAAGCATAAGAGCAGTAGAGGGACTGCAGGAGGCTGAAGAGGGAGCCCCGAGGATGGGGACGACAGGTGGACGAGGGGGCAGATCCGAGCCACTGGTGCTCCGGCGAAACAGCAACGACGGAGGAGAATCTGGGCACGGGGATGCAAGCTCCTCTCGACGGCCATGGCGGAGAGCTCCTGTAGAAGAAGATGAGAGGCAGTCCTGTGAGAGAGAGACATGAAGAAGGGAAACGGGAGGAAGCAGAGGAGAGGGGCGCGAGGATCCTGCTAGAAGTGGTTGCCTGTGGAGCTCCATGGAGGGCACTAGCCGCTGTTGTTGCCGGAAGAAAGAAAAGACAAAGAGAGGATTCATAGAGGAAACACGGGGAGGAAAACAGAGAGAGACAGCGGGCATGCGGGAGGAGAAGGGAACCAACGGAGGTGGCAGATACGGGGCGGGGTCCGTTCACGGCGGCAGCAGTACCGGCGAGCTCGAGGCTGACGGGGAAGGCTGGGACTGCAAGGGCGCGAAGACGATGGCATTGACGCTGTCGGCGAGCAGAGGAGGCCATGGCGTGGTGCTTTGCCTCTTGTAGAGAAAAAAAGGGGGAAGAGATGAGCAGAGAGAGAGAGTGGAGCAGCGGAGGAAGGAAAATGAGTAGGGACGACGCTCATCAGCTGGGTGCGCCGGCGACGTGGATGGCCGGACGGAGGCGGGGACGCGGGGCTCCGGGCAGGCGAAGCCCTCCCGCTCGAGGGGCTACAGTGGCTGCTGCAGGTCGAGGAGGGCCAAGGGGAACTCCTCGCTCGGGCTTCGGGCGAGCACGGGGATGTAGGTGACCGTCTCCAACATCGGTGCTGATGAGGCGGTCGGGAACGTCGGGGTGAGGTGTGAGACGACTGTGACGCCCCGATTCAATACCATACTTCGGGGAGCTAGAATTCACACTTGGAATACTTAGCATACAGTTGATGCTCTCGAAGCTTTTCCAGCACAAGACGAAGATGTTCAACATGTTCTTCCTTGTTCTTGGAAAATACAAGGATATCGTCCAAATAAACCACGACAAACTTGTCGAGGTAATCCATGAATATATAGTTCATCAGACGAGAGAAGGTGGTTGGAGCATTCATTAAGCCGAATGACATGACGGTGTACTCGTATGATCCATACCGAGTCACGAAGGCGGTTTTTGGGATATCCTCTTCACGAGCACGGATCTGGTGGTAACCCAACCTCAAGTTGAGTTTGGAGAACACTGATGAGCCAGCCAGTTGATCATAAAGATCATTGATCTGAGGAAGAGGTATTTATTCTGAATGGTAGCTTGGTTTATAGGACGGTAGTCTTGGACTAATCGGTTTGTCCCATCCTTCTTTTTAACAAAGAGAGAAGATGCTCCCCAAGGAGAGCAACTTGGGCGAATGAAACCTTTGACAAGAGATTTGTCGATTTCCTCCTTAAGCTTAATGAGTTCATGTGGCGGCATCTTGTAGGGTCGTTTGGCTATAGGGGTGGTGCCGGGTTTCAAGTCGATGATGAATTCGACAGCTCTAGCAGGGGGAATCCCTGGAAGTTCTTCTGGGAAGACGTCTTGGAATTCACAAACAATGGGAATGTTTTCAATGCCCTCGAGTGGTGCAGCGTTCAACGCATTCAAGGCATAAAGCCGTGCCTCGGTGTTCTGAACTAGATGAGCTTGGTAAGCAATTATTTCATCAGAAGGGTGTAGCAGATGGACGACCTTAGTGGCGCAAACTATAGAAGCAGTATGCGCTTTCAACCAATCCATCCCCAGAATGAGGTCGATGTTAGACGACTTTAGGATAATGGGAGAGGCATAGAATTCCAGCCCTTCGATTTCCACGGGGACGTCGATGCCAACCAGTGAGGTTTGACATTGTCCCACGGGGTTTTTTACCAATACCGAAGTGTTCATCTCCTCACATTTAACGTCATGCTTGTATGCAAAATCTTCTGACATGAATGAATGCGATGCTCCTGAATCGAATAAAACAGATGCAGGTACTGAATTTACGAGGAGTGTACCCATCACGGTAGCAGGCTGGTCTTGAGCTTCATTAAGATCAATGTGGTTGGCATGAACACGACCATAATACCTGGCATTGTTGTTGCGAAGTTGGTTGTTTCCACGGCCAGCTGCAGGAAGGGCCAGTTGATTCTGGTTCTGATTGCATTCCCTAGCACGGTGTCCTGGTTGACCACACCTGAAGCACAAACCATTATTGGGAGTGGGAACAGGAGCTTGTGGTGGTGGAGCTGGAAGTCTTGGTTGCCTAGTTGGTGGGGGAGGCAGACGCGGTGCAACATATGACTGCCTTGGAGCAGGTGCAGTTGGCTGATACATGCTGTTGGGGATCCATATCCTACGCTTCTGCGAAGACGGGCCCGAAGATGAGCCCGTGTCACGGTTGCGCCTGTGAGAGCTCTGGTATTCCTGCAGACCAGTTTCGACATTGATGGCCTTGTTCACCAGGGTGGCGAAATCAGCAAAGTCATGCACTAGAAGTGCTAGCTTGATATCAGCTTGAAGGCCATCACGAAACTTCTCCTGTCTGCGTGCATCAGTTGCAATGTCTTCTTCAGCATAGCGGGACAGATCCAAAAACTCCCACTGATAAGCTTCCACAGTTTTGTTGCCCTAAGTGAGGTTGTGAAACTCGCGCTTCTTCCGGTCCATGACTCCCTGAGGAATGAAGCGAGCATGGAAGGCAGCTTGGAAATCTGGCCAGGTGATGATTGTTCCAACTGGCAGAGTACGCCTGTGGCTTTCCCACCATTGAGCTGCGGGTCCCTTCAGGAAGAAGGAAGCAAAGGTGACATAGCTGGCATGGGCTACATCAACAGACTCCATCTCATAGGTGATGTCACGGAGCCAGTCATCAGCATCCAGAGGTTGAGTTGAGCTGTGGTACACAGTTGGATTCAGGCGCATGAAATCCTGCAGAGTTACTGGGGTTGGCTGCTGGTTCATATTGGGGCGAGGAAATTGAGCCATCATATTCTCCATGAACTGGCGATTCATCTCAAGCTGTTGGATCATACCAGCCATGTACTCAGGCGGTGGTGGGGTGTTGCCAGCATGATCACGACCACCTGGTCTAACCATCCTACTAATATATAACAGGAGTAGTTCAGCATTGAGAAATTGTGAGGACAAGAATCATTCATGATGAAACATGCATAATGAAAGGAACGCGATAGATACTACATAGTAGTTGGCACATCTTACAAAAGTGATCATGCATAGAGTTCGGTACACAGACTAAAAACATCATAGGAGGCACGCAGGCTCGCTGCGAAGGTATCTAACACTAACAAGCAAGCCTACATCAGTCCCAGGAGGAACTGTGGAGGTAGGTGTAGCCTGACAGCTGGTAGTGACGCGAAGGGAAAACCTCCACGCGAGTAGCCTAGGGTCCGCGGATACTCTGGTGCAGAACCCGATGCGTAGGTGGCAGGAGAGGACCAAGTGTGGGAGAGTAGCCTCCCACATCTGGCGAGCCGACGCCCTAGGGCATCACGGTCCTGGCAAGGTAGATCACAGAACGCGACAGATCACTAGATTGGACAGAGGGGTGCAACAGCGTCAGAGCATGATACAGGTGCTGACGGGTGGTGTACAACTCGTGGCGAAGAGCTCGATTAGCTCTATCCAGCCCATCAACATGCAGAACCAGGTTCTGATGGTAGAAGGGCTCTCGGGTGACAGTGGAGTAGGCAACAGTGTAGTATCCCTCCGCACCAACATCGGATGCGATAGCAATGTGCCTGAAGGGGGAGGTGTCCAACTCCTGATACTCTCCACGAAGACGTGTCAGAACAGCATAAGCAGCATCGTGAACCGCCATATCGATAGTCACTCCAACACCATGAGCAGTGTGCAGCACGGTAGTGGAGTCATACCCCCGAGAGTAGAGGTGGACGATGGCACGGTACTGCTCCTGGTTGAAGTCCTGATACTCCTCATAGACGGTGTACTCAGGGTGCCAGCGATAACCCAGATAGGTCATCATCTCAACCAACACAGCAGGTGACCCTGAGACACCAATGGCCATCGTGTGGCGCACGACCTGTCTCGTGGGTTCCATCTGAAAACAAAGATGTTTCAAAGGAGTCAACTAACAGTGTGGATAATGTTCAATATACTACTCTAAAGAATAGCTAGGGCTTATCCAACTTTGGGGTGAACATGGTCACGGGATCCTAGTGATAAAGTTAGTAAAATCGTTTAACCCGAGTAGAAGAGAGTTCAGAGTCCCAGAGTAAGGATCGAGGAGTAAAAGATCCTAATACCACCCAGATGGCGACGTGGGCCTGTAAGGCACACAGCCATGTTAGTAAAAAGTTTTGTAATATCTAGGCTCGACTTCGGCCAAGGAGTGTGGAAGGGGGATTCCTACAGGCAGTCAGCTCTGATACCAACTTGTGACGCCCCGATTCAATCATACACTAATCATACACGCAAACGTGTACGATCAAGATCAGGGACTCACGAGAAGATATCACAACACAACTCTACAAATAAAATAAGTCATGCAAGCATCATATTACAAGCCAGGGGCCTCGAGGGCTCGAATACAAGAGCTCGATCATAGACGAGTCAGTGGAAGCAACAATATCTGAGTACAGACATAAGTTAAACAAGTTTGCCTTAAGAAGGCTAGCACAAACTGGGATACAGATCGAAAGAGGCGCATGCCTCCTGCCTGGGATCCTCCTAAACTACTCCTGGTCGTCGTCAGTGGGATGCATGTAGTAGTAGGCACCTCCCGAGTAGTAGTAGTCGTTGTCGACGGTGGCGTCTGGCTCCTGGGCTTCAACGTTTGGTCGCAGCAATTGAGTATAGAAAGGGGGAAAAGAGGGAGCAAAGCAACCGTGAGTACTCATCCAAAGTAATCGCAAGCAAGGAGCTACACTACATATGTATGCATTGGTATCAAATGGAATAAGGGTATCATATGTGGACTGAACTACAGAAAGCCGGAATAAGAGGGGGATAACTAGTCCTGTCGAAGACTACGCTTCTGGTAACCTCCATCTTGTAGCAGGAGAAGAGAGTAGATGGTAAGTTCACCAAGTAGCATCGTGTAGCATAATCCTAACCGATGATCCTCCCCTCGTCACCCTGTGAGAGAGCGATCACCGGTTGTATCTGGCACTTGGAAGGGTGTGTTTTATTAAGTATCCGGTTCTAGTTGTCATAAGGTCAAGGTACAACTCCAGTTCATCCTGTTACCGAAGATCACGGCTATTCGAATAGATTAACTTCCCTACAGGGGTGCACCACATAACCCAACACGCTCGATCCCATTTGGCCGGACACACTTTCCTGGGTCATGCCCGGTCTCGGAAGATCAACACGTCGCAGCCCTACCTAGGCACAACAGAGAGGTCAGCACGCCGGTCTAAATCCTATGGCGCAAGGGTCTGGGCCCATCGCCCATTGCACACCTGCACGTTGCGTATGCGGCCGGTGAGCAGACCTAGCCTCCCTTATACAAGGGCAGGCGTTCCAGTCCAACCTGACGCGCGGCGCTCAGTCGCTGACGTCAAGAAGGCTTAAGCTGATACCACGATGTCGAGTGCCCATAATTGTCCCCGCATAGATGGTTAGTGCGTATAGGCCAGTAGCCATACTTAGATCAAATACCAAGATCTCGTTAAGCGTGTTATTTTGAAATAACCGCGAATGCCGACCAGGGCCAGGCCCACCTCTCTCCTAGGTGGTCTCAACCTGCCCTATCGCTTCGCCACAAAGATCCACACAGAGGGCTGTCGGGAAAGTATGGCCTTCCAACCCCCAATTCGTGAATCAACCGCGGGTACTCCTCGAGCCAACCCGACTTTAGTCACCACATGTATCATGTATAAAGTATATAGTATATACCCGTGATCACCTCCCGAGTGAGCACGGCCCGATAGTATAGCATGGCAGATAGACAAGAATGTAGGGCCACTGATGATAAACTAGCATCCTATACTAAGCATTGGGATTGCAGGTAAAGGTAACAACAGTAGTAGCAAGGACAGACTATGCATCAGGATAGGATAAACGGAAAGCAGTAACATGCTACACTACTCTAATGCAAGCAGTATAGAGAAGAGTAGGTGATATCTGGTGATCAAAGGGGGGCTTGCCTGGTTGCTCTGGCAAGAGAGAGGGGCCGTCAACACCGTAGTCGTACTAGGTAGCAGCAGCGTCAGTCTCGATGTCTAGCGAGAGAAGAGGGGGAAGAAACAATAAATATTAAGCAAACAGATGCATAGCGATGCATGACATGACAAGTATCGGTGCTAGGGTTGCCCTAACGCGGTATGAGGTGATACCGGTGAAGGGGGGAAACATCCGGGAAAGTATCCCCGGTGTTTCGTGTTTTTGGGCAGAGGAGCCAGAGGGGGAAAGTTGCGAGTTTGATAGGTTAGGGATGCGTGGCGGATGAACGGGCTGCGTATCCGGGTTCGTCTCGTCGTTCTGAGCAACTTTCATGTTGAAAATAATTTAATCTGAATTACGGATTAAAAGATATGATTTTCTAAAGATTTTATTAATTTCTAGAATTTAATTAATTATTTAACTTTAATTCGAAAATAGATTTATGACATCAGCATGATGTCATGCTGACGTCAGCAGTCAACAGGGGTTGACTGGTCAACCTGACCAGTGGGTCCCACTGGTCAGTGACACATTTTAATTAAACATTTTAATTAACCTAATTTGTATTAATTAGGGGGGTGGGCCCCACTGTCATGCTCTGTTAGCTAATTAATAGTAGTTAATTAGGTTAATTAGTCATTAGATTAATTAATCTTAATTAGCTAATTTAATCAGAATTAATTAAGTTAATTAATTAATTGTTCATATTATTTATTATTTATTTATTATATATATATTTATTTAAATTCCATTTTTTATAAACGTTCTGGGCAATGGGCCCCGTTTGGCAGTGGCCCATAGGGCCAAACGGGTGCTGGGCGATTCGGGTGCAGGGGTCTGTGGGCGCGCGGGTTACGGGTTGTGCCTGTGCGGGCGCGGCGCCGGTGGGGCGCCGGCGGCCAAGTGCCCGGCCGGAGGTGGCGACCGGACCGGCGAGCGGGAGGCACAGTGGCCGCGAGAGGGGCGTTGCAGCGGTGGCCACTCGGGGCGTAGAGGGAGCAGTGCGGCATCGGAGTGGAGAAGCAGGGGAGCACAGGGGGCTGTGCTGGCGAGCGGGGCGCGTGCGGCTGGGCGCGGCACGCGGCGAGTGAGAGCAGCGCGGTGAGCAAGGCGGCAGCGGGGAGGAGGCGGCCGCGGGTGGTGGCCGGAGCGGGGGGGTTGGCGGGCGCGTCGCATGGCCGCGGGGTGCGCGCGGGCGCGAGAGGAGGAGAGGCCAGTGGCGCGCGCGCGAGGGCTGCAGCCACGCGCGGGAACGGAGGGCGCGTGAGCGCAGGGCCGAAGCGCGAGAGGCGTGCGCGGGTGAGGCCAAGCACGCGCGTGGAGGGTGCGGCGAGGCACGCGCGAGCTCGAGCGCTGGACGAGGACGTGCAACAGAGAGGGGAAGAAGAGGAGAGGGAGGCCGTGGCCTCACCGATGATGTAGGGCACGGGGCAGCGGGGCTCGTGGAGGGGGTCGGGAACGACGGCGCCGGAGGGGAAGCAGTCCGGCGAGGAGGGGCTTGACGAATCCGACGAGGGCGGGGACGTGCGCGGTCGTCGGGGCTGAGGACGTGGACGACGAGGTCCAGCGGCGACGGGGTGGCAACGGCGAGCGATGGGGCGCGGTGTCGGGGTCGAGGCGATGGGGGAGCCCGGCGACGGGGTTGGGGCGCTGGCGTCATGAGAGGGGGGAAGCAGTTCGTCCCCGATCCAGATCAGATCGGGAGGGGAGAGGAGAGACGTTGGGAGTGGGGGGAATGGGGTGTGGGACGACGGGGAGTGTGTAAGGGTTTCGGGGGGCTATGGGATAAGGGAGTGGGGTTGGTGTGGCCGGCTGGGCCAGCAGGCTGGGCCCTTGCCTAGTTGGGCTGGCCAGCTGGGCCACAAATGGCCCAGTGGGGGGGGGGGTCTGCCTCTTTTTAGTATTTTGTTAAAGTAGGCTTTTCCCTTTTCTTTTTTATTTCTCTTTTCTGTTTTATTTCATTTTAAATCATTTAGGCATTTTATAAAAATGTGTTTGCTTTATTATAATTATCCTAATGATATTTGCCACCCACCGAACATTTTTGTTTAATATTTTAAAAACTTTTGTCGTTTAACTTGTTTAGAATTTAAATTTGAAATGGTTTTGAATTAACCCGAGATTAACTATAGTGATAGAGGTGACGTGGCACCATTAACGTGAGATTACTGTAGCATGATTATTCGGGCGTTACAACGACGAGGAGGAGGCAGGGCCTCGGTTGTTCACAGATGAGGGGCATGTGGAGGTGGCTATGGAGCTCAGGGATCGAAGCAGAGGAGGCCGAAGGGATTTGGATCGGGGACGCAGGCGCTGATTGGATGGGGATGGATCCCGAGGTGGGAGAAGATAAGAGGAGTGGCGGCGGCAGCTAGGAGGATCCCTAGAAATTAGGGATTTGGTCTCGGGTTAGACTAATATATATGGCGAGTTGGTTAGGTTAGGGGATATCTCGTCCCTCCGATCAAAATTGGACGGTCAGGAAAAATATACTAGGGAGTCCAAATAAGAAAACGGTGATGTTTTATAGATGTTTGGGGATGATCCGGACCCAACGGTAACGAAAGTCCGGTCGGGTTCAGGGAAGTTTCGGACACGGGCGAGGGGTCGATGCACTGCGCAAAGAGGGGTTAGGCGAACGAGGTCAAGTGTGTGGTTGGACTGAGAAGAGAGAGGGGAAGGAGTGCACCCCGACGACTATTTCCGGAGACCGAAAACGTCCGACGTTTGACCGACTATAATGCCGCTATAGTTAACCGTTGGGGCGTCAAACGGACTCCGAATGCAATGAAACTTGGCAGGCGGCCTACTGACAACATAACAACACCGCATGCCAACTTTCAACCCATTCCGAGAACATTTTCTGACCACTTATAAAATACTATTTCGGAGGTGCCGCCGGCGCGTGCAAGTGTGTCTGGGCTCAGAACGGACAACCGAAAGAACTTGGAGACCAGGACGGATGCAAGTTTTGAAAACATGATGATGCAATGCACATGATGACATGACAAGATGCAACACGCAAGCGAATGACATGGCAACAACGCGCATAACTGGAAGACACCTGGTGCAACGGTCTCGGGGCGTTACAAAAATGTTAATGAAGAATTGAAGACTCAGACTGTCACTGAAGAAGAAGCTGAAATTCCTCAGCCAGTGGATCCTGAGAGTGTGATTCCTGAGGTGGTGATGCAATTGACCGATACCCCTCAGCCCAAGCCAAAGGATCCCTTCTCGAAGAAGCAGAAATTCAAGGCTGATGACTTCTTCGGTGAGCATGTGTTCTTCATAGACTATAACCCTTATGACTCTGCTCGCCTTAGAAGGAAGTGCTTCTAGACTGCCAGCCAAGCAAACTTTTATTCTTCACTGCTTGTCAACAAGGACAAAGTCTTCGACCATGAGCATATTTCTCACATGGACATGGAATCACTGCCTTGCTTCACCCCAGTCCTCAGTGTGCTTCATGATGCAGGACTGCTCAACTTTTGCACGGATATTTGCGATTGGAATGAAGAGCTCATTCTTCAATTCTATGCAACTCTGCATATCACAGGCGATGCTGACGATGTGAACTCTTGGGTTTTGGACTGGATGACAAAAAACACACATTTCAATGCACCAGCCTCTGAATTACTTCATGCCCTACCTGTAGTCCTCCCCTTGAAGGCGCTCATTGCATCTATCATGAACCTGAACTCACTGCCCATTACATGCAAGTGCTAATGAAGCCTCTGAAGCCAGGTCAAGCTCCAAGGACCAAATTCCTCATGAAGGAATTGTTGTTTGTGCCTAGAACTGTCTATCACATTTTGACGAAGACATTGAGTCCAATCAAAGGCCACGATTCAAATGATGAAGAAGTTGTTGGCATCATGAAGAATCTGCTATTCAATATCATACATGGCATTCCTATCAAATACCATGATTTATTCATGAGGACTCTGGCAAATGTTGCCCTCTCTCCGTTTGAGTTGAAGCCTTACGCTCCCTAGATTATGAGATTCCTCAGAACAAGGTCTTCACTCAACTACAAGGCTGATTTTCAGAATCATGTCAGTTACCTGCCCCCAATAGAAGTCCTCAAGCGGACATTTTCCTCATCTGATGAAAAGGGTAAGGCTACTGCTATTATTGATGAAGGCATTCGTCCATTGGATGGTCAGTTTCGCAAAGCTGCATCTTACTCCACCAATGATGATTCTGCTACTCATGATTCTGCCGCTAATGCATCAAAGCCAATTCCTCAAGCAACAGCTCCCCGGGTGATGACTGACCGTGAGCTTCTTCTTAGTCTTCACCAGAAGGTGGATCGAGACCACAAATGGGTTAAGCATCAGTTTGGTTCTATTCTTCACAACATGACTGCTACACGCAATGCAGTGAAGAAAAACCACTACTACCTCCATCAAGTCTTCGGTCGCACCTGGGCTGTTTTGTCACATCTGTATGGTGAAGATGATCTGAAGCGAATGGGTTTCAAGCAGGACTTTGAATGGTCTCAGCCGCCACCGACGAAGAAATTCAAGAAGACTAAATTTCCTTCCTTGGTGGCCAGCTCATATTCTTCATCACGCGAAATCGATGAGCATGAAGACTTGGACGACACTGCGGCAGGCCCTACAACAACAAACGACCCCAACAACGCTGGCGCTCCTCCATCAACTTGATATTCTTCAGGGGCGTTAGTCCTCATTTTTCGTCCCTTTTGGTCATTTGATGATAAAGGGGGAGAAATTTGAGTTAGTCTTCAAGCGGGTCTACTATATGAGCGTTTTTTGCTAAGTTACAACTCTCGTTCTTCTGAGACTTTATTCGATCGAGTTGTAAACTTAAACTCTATGGAGGTCTGATACTTTTCCTGAGTTTTTTTTCTGCATGCTTATTCCTCATTAATGTTAATGCATGCATGCTGAATTACATCAGTCACCATATTTCATCATGCATTTCAAATTCTTCACATTGTATGTTAAATGCGTGTATGGATTACAAGATATAGGGGGAGATCTCCATGATTCTACTCTTCAAAGTGTGCATTGCTTCAAAAGCAAATTCCTCACTATGCACATCTTCAGGGGGGGTCCTTCTATATCTTGCAATCAAAATCCTCAATATCAGTATTTACACTTCATATGTTTATCCCCGTTGAAAACTTAACCTATATTGTCATCAATCACCAAAAAGGGGGAGATTGTAAGTGCATCTAGTGCCCCTTGGTGATTTTGGTGTATTGAAGACTTATAGGTTAAGGGACTGATGCGTTTGTGAGTGTACACAGGTCTATAAGTCTATGAGGAGTTTGATATTTACAGAGAAAGTCGACCCCTAAAAATGAAGTTCTTCGACTAAAGACTTTGGATTTCTGAAGACTTTCTGAAGACTTTGAAAGTGAAGAAATTGGTGTAATCCTAAAGACCTGGTATTCATTCGAGGAACATGAAGCATGTAGACTTTTGTTTTCGTAGTTTCATTTTCCCTTTCTTGAGTCATAGGAAACACCGTATTGTTAAAGGGGGTCGAGGAAATACTAAGGAAAAATTTCTAAGTGATGCTCAACTCAAATCCTACACCTACTAATCCCTTCGAGTGAAGCCATTGGAAATCTCATACAACTCAGTCAATTTCTTCAGTGACAGAGACGAAGTTTTTCTGGTCTCTGAGGAATTTGTTCTGACTGAGGAGTTAGGAATTCGCTGGTGCGGATTGCCTACACAGTGAGGAACAGGATAGCCCTGAGGAATTTGATACTCAAAATTCCGACCATTGATGTGCCATGCGCTAGCTGTCCTAAAATATCTACCCACCTAACGGTCATATCATTGAAGGGCATTTATGTCTTATCATGTCGGGCTGCTCCCTAGGCTATAAATAGCCGCCCCCTACAACCACTAGCTAGTTGGCTGCTCCAAGAGAAACTGACACTTGTCAATTGAGAGCATCCCATCCTCCGAGGACTTTGAGTGAAAATCATCAAGTGAGGAAAACCCAAACCCAAACACCTACAAACCCAAAGTGATTGGGCATCACTGAAGAGATTGATCCTGCGTGGATCCGACACTTGTTACCTTTGAAGACTGTGCATCTTCCAGACGGTTAGGCATCATGGTCTAGAGCATCCAAGAGGAAATTGTGGATCACCGAGTGACCATGTCTATGAAGGTTTGGAAGTCACCTGAAGACTTACCACGAGTGATTGGGCGAGGTGTGTGTGACCTTAGCTCAAGGGGAATACGGTGAGGACTAAGTGTCCTGAGCTGCGTGTTCAGGACTGGGAGTCCAGGACTGTGTGTCCTCGGATTTAAATACCTAGCCGCCCTAACCAGACGTACAACTGTCACATCGGTTGGAACTGGTCTACCAAATCATTGTCTTCACCGAGATAACCGTTTCAATTCCTCAACCCTTCTATTTCCTCATTTCTGTGTTCTGTGCTTGTTCATATCTGTTTGAAGACTTTGATTGAAGACTTTCTCTATTTCCTCAGCTCAATTTCTTCAGTCTGTTTGTCTTCATTCTGTTTATCCTGTATTTACGCTTTCTGTACTCAGTGCTTGTTTTCATTTCATCATGAAGACCATGTTCATGCTCTGTTACATTTACTTCTGAGTACTTATTCCGCTGCAAGTAGTTCTTCACTCAGGAATTTCCTCACCCGCAAATTCCTCAGTGAAGAATTCATAAAAATCGCCTATTCACCCTCCCTCTAGTCGATATAACGCACTTTCACCCTCACTTTGAGTCGTTGCAAGCACATCTTAACGGGTATCTTTCAGAGCACAAATTAAGATCATGATGATCCCGATCGCAAACATATGGTTGTAAGAATAAAGTCCTCATACCCATGCATGTTTTTATTATAAGTGTTAAGGTAACAACAGTGATTATGATCCGGTCTAATAATTGGAAATTATACCCTTGCAAAAGCTTGGTAGAAACCCTCTTTATAAGTGCACGTCCTCTCATGGGTTGGATAACTCAGAATCACACCTTGAGGAAAGAGGTTGAGAACCTTTCTGCTATTCATTACTGGACCACCAAAGGGAGTCATCACATCTTTCACATGGATTTGAGGCGAACCTTACCTTTGTTCCTATTTCCCTTGGATTGTTTGCGTATGCTTGTGGATCTCATGTGTTGCTTATCTAGTGGATGTGTGATTGGACTTGTCTTTGAGTTTTTCTCCTTGTGAATTGTGTGTTTCTCTTGATTTCCCCTCCAAGCTGTGAAAAATTAGGACATCTAGGATTCTACCCTATATCAAGGGGGAAGAGACTGACTGCGGGAGTCTAGAGGCATCCGGCGTTTTCTCTATGGGTTCTTTGTATAAGGAGATTTTCAGGGGTTTTGTACATTGTGACCTTAGCGGCATCTCGTTGGCGCCGATTCTGAAAAAGATACTTTTTTCTCTATGGTAGGTTGCTAGGAACTGGATTTCCAGCAGGGACCAAGTGGTGAAGAGAAACGGTCCGGGAGACGATACTTGCATGTGGGGCGGTCTTGAGGAAATTTGCGATCATGTTCTCATTAGGTGCATTGTCGCGAGATTTGCCTGGAGTGTGTTGCGAGAGGCCACTGGATGTGGGTGGAACCCGTCCGACTTTGCGGACTACTACAGCTTGGTGAAAGCCACGAGTGGATCGGTTCATAGATTAGCTTGGGTGGGATTTGCGGCGCTAGCCTGGTCACCGTGGACTACACACAATAAAGCATCGATCGAGGGAAAACTGTTTCAATATCCGGCTAACTTGATGTATAAACTTGTGATAGTTTTGCAGCTATGGAAGCTTCTGGCGAGAATCAAGGACCGACTGCACGTGGAGCAACTCATCTCAAGGCTACGGGCACAGCGATTCGATGTGTGGCAGTCAACAACTGTCGTTCCTATGTTGTCAGCACTGCGTCGCTTGGCTTGGCCTTTATGGTCGTGTAGCGAACCTCTTTCATTTCTCGTTGGTGCTTGTTTGTATCTGCGAAGACATCTTAGATTCTTTACGCGTCGAACTTGTAAGAGTCTCAGTTTAAAGCGGGGCATATGCCTCCTTTCTAAAAAAATGCTTCGAATTCGGTAGTACTTCATGAAAACTAAATAGGCAACCAACGAGTTGTCCATGAAGCAATCATAGCCGTGGACGGATTTAATTGGAGCATGACCAGAGGAGAAAGATCCAACGCAAACTGGCCCAGCTACCTCCTGTCGCAATAAACAAATAAAATGGACCACTACTTCTGTCGATGTTTGGTGTTGGGCCACATCTCATAACAGCAGTAAGAACTTTGTTATCAATCGCAACATGACAAAACTCCAAAGGGAAAAAGAAAGGACATAAGAGGGTTCATCAAAAAGAAAAGGAGAAAAATAATGGAGGGGCAATACAAATACTTCCTCCGTTTCAAAATAGATGACTCAACTTTATACTAACTTTAGACGTATGACAGAAGATACATCTACGTATACCAAAATTTTAAACATTTTATGGTATGATCAAACGAGTGGTTTTCACATTGCAAACTGTTCTTGCAAACATCAAAGTCGTTGGTTACCTGAACTACACAAATGGATTCCAGCCCAAATTTGAGTTCAGTCTTGACCCCAGATACTTAAAGACAAAGTGCTACTGTATTACATGTGGTTCATTTACAGGGTAATTAGCTTGGGAACATGACCTCGTTGGATGTACAGATCACTGGCATAAGTAGATGAAGCACTGAATAATGCTCACGTGGGTGTACTTGGCATTAACTCGGCAGTTTTATGTTTTGCATTGCAGGGCACGCAGCAAGAGGGCGGCATCCTCATTTGGTTGAAGAGACGCGCCACCTTCCAGTTCTTTGTTGCATTCAGGTTTACCAGCTGGCAGCCGAAAATAGCAGTAGTCCGTTCACTCAGACATGACAACTTTGAAACTTCGCCGTAATACTAGAGACTAGCACGCGCTTCGCCGTCTGTTCTTTACTCATTGATTAACTCTTCCATCTCTAGCAGGATATTGTAGTCGGTTGTTTCGTGTTGAATTTATCCATGTTGGTTTGAGTTTTAATTATCTGTGGCGGTTTTTGTCCATTCGTAAATCGTGTCGGGCTGTTGTTGGAGACTATATTTGTTCTAAGAGGAGAGTGGAGTTGTTCGGTGCACGGTTGTGGCTTCCTTCACGTTTCGAAATCGATGTCATCTGGTAGTGGTTGTGTGAGTCCCTTGAGAGCTCTTATTCTACCCTGAAACCATGGAATTACTGCTATAACACTCATATAGCCGGCCAATGAAACTCCCACCCGCTCAGCTCGGCTATTTGCTTCACTCGCTTGCTTAGCTTTTTTTTCCGGCTCGCTCCACTGCTAGCTAACCGGCTATCCTATTTTCTTTGAAAAAGTTCATTGAATCAAAATATGTTCATGTGTTTTATAAAATGTTTCAAATTTCAAAACTATTAATTTAAAAAATATTCATGAATTTCAAAGAATCTTCACGAATTTGAAAAAGTTTCGTCAATATTAAAATTCAGATTGTATTTTTTCATGAACTTTAGAAATATTCATGAATTATTTTTTATCATGAATTTTAAAAATATTCATATTTTTCTAAAGTATTCAATTAAAATATAACAAAAGAAAAAGAAAAGAAACAAATAGAAAAAACATAAAAAAATGTTAAAACGGTCGGTTAACACAGAAAAGAAAGAAACATACAAACCAGGCATTACCGTCTCAAAACCGAGAAAATGGGTCGGCCCATTTAATGACTAGGTGTGCGTTACTCTCAACCAGCAAGCAACACCCGTATATGCAGGGTGGCTAGCGACCCCCACAGCCGCGGGACACACAAGGAGTCTCCAAATCTAGAAAGCTTAACATGAATTAAAATGTGAAAGATGAAATAAAAATAATAAAAAGAGAAGCAAAAAAGAAAAATAATAATAGTATAAAACTACATAAAAATAGTAAAACATAAAAAGAAAGTCAACGCCTTCTCAAAATGGGAAAAGATATGCACATTTCTTTTCAAAGTTCACGGATTCTAATAAATATTCATGAATTAAAATATGGAAAATAAATAAAGACAAACATGAAAATGAAAAAGAAAATAAAAGCAATAGAAATACTATTAAAAACATAGAAAAAAGAAATATGAAACCATGCAACACGTTTCTAAAACTGGGAAAACCGGCCAGCCCATTACAGCTAGGTGTGGTTTACTCTCAACAGGCGACATACTCCCTAATGGCAGGCTCCATAGTAACCCCCACAACCCCCAATGCACTAGGAGACTCTAAATCTAAAAGGCTAATTCATGAATTAAAATGTGAAAAATAAAAATAGAAGAGAAAACAAACACAAAAAACAATAGAAAAACAAATTAAAAATAGAAAAACATAAACCACTCCATACCGTCTCATAACCAGGAAAAACAACCAACCCATTATAGCTAGGTATGTGTTACTACTCTCAACTAGTGACACACATCCTTACTGGTGGGGTCCATAGCGACCCCCACAAACCTCTGAAAGATCGTGGATGTCGCCTAGAGGGGGGGGGGGATAAATAGGCGTTTTAAAATAATTACGATTTAGGCTTGAACAAATGCGGAATAAAACTAGCGGTTAATTTGTCAAGCACAAAACCTAAAACAATTAGGCTCATCTATGTGCATCAACAACTTATGCTAATCAAGACAAGCAACTATTTGATAGCAAGATATATGACAAGAAACAATATGGCTATCACAAAGTAAAGTGCATAAGTAAAGAGCTCGGGTAAGAGATAACCGAGGCACGCGGAGACGACGATGTATCCCGAAGTTCACACCCTTGTGGATGCTAATCTCCGTTTGGAGCGGCGTGGAGGCACAATGCTCCCCAAGAAGCCACTAGGGCCACCGTAATCTCCTCACGCCCTCGCACAATGCAAGATGCCGTGATTCCACTAAGGGACCCTTGAGGGCGGTCACCGAACCCGTACAAATGGCAACCCTTGGAGGCGGTCACCGAACCCGTACACTTTGGCAACCCTTGGGGGCGGTCACCGGTACCCGTCAAATTGCTCGGGGCGATCTCCACAACCTAATTGGAGACCCCGACGCTTGCCCGGAGCTTTACACCACAATGATTGAGCTCCGAACAACACCAACCGTCTAGGGCGCCAAGGCACCCAAGAGGAACAAGCTCTAGGGTGCCCAAACACCCAAGAGTAATAAGCTTCTCAAACTTCACTTCCACGTATCACCGTGGAGAACTCAAACCGATGCACCAAATGCAATGGCAAGGGCACACGGAGTGCCCAAGTCCTTCTCTCTCAAATCCCACCAGAGCAACTAATGCTAGGGAGGAAAATGAGAGGAAGAACAAGAAGGAGAACACCAAGAACTCCAAGATCTAGATCCAAGGGGTTCCCCTCACATAGAGGAGAAAGTGATTGGTGGAAATGTGGATCTAGATCTCCTCTCTCTTTTCCCTCAAAAACTAGCAAGAATCCATGGAGGGAGTGAGAGTTAGCAAGCTCAAAGAAGGTCAACAATGGGGGCAAAAACAAGCTCAAGAGATAGGGAACCATTGGGGAAGAAGACCCCCTTAAATAGGTCCCCACGAATCTGCCCGTTATGTACAGAATAACATAGGAGCGGTACAACCTCTATGAGCACCGGTACAACCGGTAACAGGCAATAAGCGGTACAACCGGCCCACAACCGCCCAACAACCGCACCACAACAGAGAACAGTCCGGTGGTAGAGCGGTACATGACCGGTACAACCTCCGGACCAATTCTGGAGCGGTACAACCGCTCCAAACACCGGTTGTACCGGTCAAGCGGTACAACCTCTCCATGGGGCGGTACAACCTCTCTGTGTAAAACAGGCAATATCAAAACAGCCACAACTTTCGCATACGAGCTCCGAATTCAACGAAACCAAGTTTGTTGGAAAGCTAATGACAAGGGCTAACACAATCTTGAGAGAAATATCAATAAGAAGCAAATGAGAAAAGGACCATAATAAAATGGTGAGAACCCTTCCTCGGAAAGACCGGTAAAACCTCCAACACCGAAAACATCATAGAAGATGCATGCGAACTCCGTTTTCGATGAACTCAAGCTTGTCATCAAGATGACCATAAGCTCTCAGACTCACAAATGGAACCAAACAAGAACCAAGAAAGATGATGCAAGGATGCAATGGTTTGAGCTCTCGACTAATGATACGATCAAGCTACTCCCTAGAGAGCCCCCCTTGATAGTACGGCAATCGATCCTACAACCCGGTCTCCCAACTACCACTATGAGACCGGTAAAATAGAAAACCTATCAAGGGCAAACCTTTGCCTTGCACATAGTCCACTTGAGCTAGATGATGACGATCTTGACTTCCTCAAGTTGGACCACCTTTCTTGATTGTGTTGGCTCGATGAAGACTAGTTGATTGCTCCCCCATACTCCACTATGGGTGAGCCACTCTTTGGCACATCTTCACAATTCCATTGACACCACAATGGACAACAAGCTTCAAGCTTGATTGCTCCCCCATACTCCATTATGGGTGAGCCTCTCTTCGAGTTGCTCCACTTGAACTTGCACACTGCAAACGTGATGACGATCACCACTTGATGTCATCCTCCATGGGTTGTATGAGATCTTCCTCTTGACGCAAGACCATGGAAACATACCTAACCCCACAAAGAACTCTCACGTAGACCATGGGTTAGTACACAAAGCGTAATGGACAATGCTTACCATACCATGGGATCACTTGATCCCTCTCGGTACTTCTTCTACGCTTTGTGAGTTGATCAACTTGATTCACTCTTGACTTAGTCTTGATCAACATTGAATCTTTCCAACTCTCTTCATTTGGATGATGTCTTGAAGGTAAACATGAATGATCACACAATCTTCTTCTTCAAGACATGCTTGCAATAAGCTCAACTCACACATGACCAATCTTTGGATAATTCCTTGAAAAGCACTTTGGCCATCTCAACTCACACATGACCAATCTTTGGATAATTTCTTGAAAAGCACTTTGGCCATCTCATAAACTCCTTGAAACCAACACATGGACTTCAACAAATCCTTCAAATATAACTCAAGGCAACCGTTAGTCCATAGAGATTGTCATCAATTACCAAAACCACACATGGGGGCACCGCATGTCCTTTCAATCTCCCCCATTTTGGTAATTGATGACAATCATTTTCAAGAGAGTTTATATAAGGAATTATTTATCACCATGCAATGCAACAACCAATAATGCATGTGTATGAGATGCAAATGCTTAGGTACAAAACCAAAGCAAGAAGAAAAAACTCTCTAAACTTATCCACAAAACTCTCTGAAACTTCTCCCCCATTGGCATCGATTGCCAAAATGGGCGAAAAGCTTAGAAGGCCAATATAAATTGTGTTCCTCCATAAGTTGTGTATTTCTCAACAAGAGAGTGGAATGCAATACACATATCCAACGGTAATACTTGGAGGAAGACCAACTATATTGAGGCACCAAGATTGCTAAAGGAATGATATGCCACAAGGACATAACAAAGAAAGAAACAAGCAATCAAAAGGTACCAATTGAAGCAAGCAATCAACGGGTATCAATTGAACCAACTAGACCAAAGATCCTACGAGCTACATGAATAAAGGATATTATGATATGAGCGAAGGAGTGTTCTAAAGAAACTAGAGAAGCTCCCCATGATTTGTGCACACATAAGAATTTTTGTATTTGGATACAAAGTGCACAAAATAGGATCACAGCTCCCCCAAAATCAATAGAAACTTACAATAAGTGCAAGTGAGCATATAGGAAACAAAGCCTAGTACTTGCAACACACACATGGTTGAGCAACAAGTACTAAAAGAGGCAACTTAAGAATGGGCTCAACCAAAATGATGTGTGTGAGTCAAGGCAATGCACTTGAGAAGACTAATGTACGGATGAGCATTAGGCATCAATAAAGTCTTGAAAGAACGAGGCACACGGTGCAAGGCCTATCATTCCCACACACAACTAGCAAATGGGTTCACAAGCTTACTAATAAGCATATTAAGAACCTATGCTTGTGACAACCCGTGGTGAAGATAGAAGATGAAAGCCTCATCAAGACGAGGGATACCAATTAAGATGGCAAAAGCCTCGTAAAGATAAGCATGAGGAAAATAATCTTCACCACACACAAGAGTGCATCAAGATGCAACGATAGAAGACACGCACTCAAGGCAAAAGCTTTCACGGAGCCACCAAAGAAATAACATAATAAAGACAAGGTGGCCGTGAAAGAAAGGATATCAACTAGATATGCAACTTCTCTCAAGTGTATAAGATTCTAGGTAGACGAAATCATGATGATATATATCTACAAAGAAGGATGTACACCCGAAATAGTTACAACACGAGGAACAAGATATCCAAAGGGAGGTCATACATATACCAATAAGATATTTTCTTGGAAGCATAGCTCATGGCTAGATATGGTCTTATTGTATATAAATGAAGTCCACACACGAACAACAAAGACATCACAACTAGCAACAAGAGATCATTGTTGGGATGCTTTGAGAAAGAAAACAAGTATCACAAGAATGAATGAATAACATGCCATGATACAACCTACACAAGGTTGATACAAGAAATGTGTGCATGAAGAATATGAAGATACTTGTTACCGAGTTAACATTGGAAGGATGTAGTAGATACCAATTGAAGGTAGATAGTAGTTCATTGATCATCCTAGCTCGACTCCAATAAGCACATGATGACAACACCTTCCTTGTGAGTGAGCCGAGCTTCCAATGTATCTCCAATTGTTCCTAGAACAACAACACAAACAAAATGGTACCCAAACTCATTGGGACCAAAGAGTTAGAGAACCGACAATACATAGGACAAACTCCACATAAAAATGTGCACATAGATACGAAAATAAATTTCATGCACATCTCATCCAATTTGAGACTTGGTGGAGCTTCCCCTATATATTTGGTCAAAGAAAGAAAGCATGCCAAAGATACTACACGAAGTTAATACGCATGCTCAAGACTTTCAAGAACCGATACCAAAAGAAAAAGAAATACCAAGTGAAGAAAAGATACCAAATGAATAAATCATCACTTGGAGGATATCAATAAAAGATACATCAAGGAATGAGATATCCATTGATACCCACTAAATAAAGGATATCAAACCCCCAAAAGAGAGGATGGTTCCAAACAAACCAAGCTCTCTACAAAGTTTCATGATGGCACAAAGTACCCAAAAGAAACGACTTGCCTTCCACCGACACACACTTGATAAGGATCACAAGAAGAGTGTTTTATAGAAAAATAGGATAGCTCCCCCAAGCATTGTGCAATATGGAGAATTTGCATTTGAATACAAAAAGCACAAGATGGGATCACCACTTTCACTATATCTATACAAACACTAGACAAGATCAAGAAATAAACAAGATCCACAAGTGGTATGGAAGGCAAAGGGAGTTGATACAATCCTTGGCAAGAGAAAGGGCAAATAAAAGCAAAGGCTAATGTAAAGATGATCAATAATATCTACCACACAAGTGAGTACCAATTGTCAAAAGACAAGAAGTATTTGGAAATAATTCCCGGTGGTAGATAGCAAGGATATCCGACATCATCTTCACACCAAACAAAAAGCAAATTGCAACTTGTAGAGCTAACATGCCACCTAGGAACAAGATAATTTACAATATCAACTCTAGATGACAATATCTCAAATGTACACATTTTCTAGGCTAGTAATATACACATAGCATATTACTCCCCCATAATGTGATACCAATTAAAGATAGACAAGAGGCAATTAAAGGATCCAACAAGAGATAATTAATGGACTATTTAGAATTTGAATTTCTCATGAGAAGACATACCACATAGTGACTAGATAAGCTTGCAATATCAATACTAAGTGGTATTTCCCATGTACCCACCTTTATAGGATTGTGAAGTGCACAAAGCACATCACTCCCCCATAATGGGATATTCCATTAATCTCTCACAAGAGCCAACTAAGAAAAAAAACAAGATGCAAAAGGCTCAACGCATGACACACATGTACATGATGTGCAAACCAACACACACATACTTGATTGCTCAAGATAATCAAGTTGGAAGCACAACATATACAAACACATGCAAGGTACGAAACCAAACATGCAAAGGGGCAAGTAACTATCAATGTAGACACTTTAAGCACGAGTTACCGCAAGGAGGAACATTGGATATAAGATAGAAACTTGATAATCCGAATGACTTGGCTTGAGACAATGAGAATGATGAAGTCCCCTTAATTCTTCATAATGTAGCCAAGTCTCCAATGACCTCCAATATCACCTATTGATCAAGTTTGAGCTTGTTGGTCCCCAACCAAGTTGGGTCCTAAGAGGTTAGTCACAATAGGCTTGGCTACCCAAATGGTTCTTTTCTTGACACCACTTTGAGCACCAACAAATTTGGCAAACACATTGCCAACTTTATCCTTCCCAAGAGAATAGATATCATCAATTAGAATAGGGTTGGATAAGGTACCATTTGTGCATGAAGAAGCGACGTGACCTTTTTCACGACATAGGTAGCAACGTCTACTCTTTACTTTCTTCTCACTTGATTTCTCAACTTGAGAAGCATTTGCTTGAGTTTTCTTGGGAAGAGGCCTTTCTTCAACTTGAGGTTGAGAATGAGAGTGAACTTGTGGCCGCTTCCCTTGTTGCTTGTCACTAATGGGCTTCTTCTTCAATGGGCAAGATCTAACATGATGCCCTTCTACTTTGCACTTGAAGCAAACAATCTTGGCCGAATTCTTGACTTGTTCTTGGCCCTTCTTTTTGTTCACCTTGGACTTCTTCTTCTTGTTGGAGTTGAATCCAAGTCCACCTTTGTCATTGGGGGATTTTTGCACACTCAAGATATTGTTGAGTGTGAATTTCCCTTCATGACTCTTTTCCAAGTCTTTCTTCAAAGAAGTGACTTGGGCCTTGAGCTCTTTGATTTCCTCTACATGGTTAGTCTCAACACAAGAACTAGAGGAAGTATAAGATTCATCTTTAGAGCAACAAGGCAAGGAAAGCAATTCATCACAAGATGTACCAATGTTATGCATGGATGAATCGCGAGGACTAGCACAAGGCAATATAGCATTTTGAATAAAAGTGGTGCTAGTATCCACATGAGGCTCACTAGATGTTACCTTAGCAAGCATGGCCTCATGAGCTAACTTTAGCACATTATGGGATACTAGAAGATCATCATGAGAGCTTGTGAGCTTTACATGATTTTCTTCCAACATCCCATAATTGCTAGATAGCAACTCAAGTTGAGCCCTTAGCTCAACATTCTCCTTCAATATGGATGCTTCACAAGAGATAGAGTTAGTGGCACAAGCATCATCATTAGAAACAAGAGGAGAAGACAACTTGGCAAGCTCTTTTGAATATGAAGCTTCAAGTTGAGCATGAGACTCGGTGAGTTTGATGAGCTCACCCTTGATGACCCTTGAGCCATTTTCGAGGTGCTCAAAATCCTCAAGGAGTCCAGCATGAGCAACTTCAAGCTTAGCATTTTTAGTTTCAAAAACATTGGCCACCTCAAGAGCTCTATCATGAGATTCCTTCACTCTAGATAACTCTAGAGCAAAAGTCTCCTCAAGAGATTCCTTGGTGGTTTGTTCAAGTTCAAGAGCTTGAGAGAGGTCCGCAATCTCATTAGCGTAATCACGCTCATGACCTTCCATTTTATCAATGGTGACCTCATGCTCCTCAAGACGAGATTCCAACTCATCAATATATTTCTTGCCCTCAATAGCAATAGACATGATTTCCATGAAGTTGGAACGAGCAATTTTATTCTTAAGAAGAGCTTTAAAAATTATTTCCCCCTTAACTTTTAAGGAGGCAACATCATCATTCTCTTCATCATAATCGACATCATCATCACTCTTGCCATCATCAATATTATCACAAGATATATTGGGATTCAAAGTGGGAGATACCTTTGAAGCCTTGGCCATAAGGCAAAAAGCAACCGATGATGATGTAGGATCCCTTGAAGCACCGTTCAAGACCACATCTTGTTCCATGGAGTGTTGGGTTTCCTCTACATTGTTAGCACAACAACTCGAGGAAATAGATACATTTTTATCATGGCAACAAGACATAGCAAGCATATCATCATGAGATTTGAGCAAGCAATTTCTACAAGATATGCAAGAACTTTTAACACAAGCATGTGAAACATTTAGAGTGCTCGAAGTGTTAAAGTCCAAAGAAGGAGCATTGCAATAAGATAGTGATGAAGGATCATCCACAATAAGCATACTATCATCATTGCAATGACCAACACTACTCACCATATCATTACCTTGTGGCAAACCACATGTAGGTGAAGTAGAAGAAGTTGAGAAGACTATACGACCGGAGGTGGAGGGAGAACAATCATCCCCACAAATCTTGGACACACCATATTTTTCTTGAAGCTTCGTCCACAACTCATGAGCATCCCGGAACGGCATGAGTTGAAATATAACTACATTGCTCAAAGCATCGAAAAGCACATTATAAGCTTGAGCATTGAAATAAGAGTTTTTCTCATCCTCTAAAGATAATCTTTGGGGATCCTTTGGAGGAGAAAAACCCATATCTACAATTCGCTCTAAATTTGGGTCCATGACCCTAAAGAGATTAAGCATGCGAATTACCCAAACATCAAAATTTGTGCCATCGAAACTAAGATTGTCAGAGAATCCTAAACCCCTAGTCGACATCCTTACTCTCTAGGCGGTTAAGCCCAATAAAGAGAGACGAGGCTCTGATACCAAATGAAAGATCGTGGATGTCGCCCAGAGGGGGGGTGAATAGGCGTTTTAAAATAATTACGATTTAGGCTTGAACAAATGCGGAATAAACCTAGCGGTTAATTTGTCAAGCACAAAACCTAAAACAATTAGGCTCACCTATGTGCACCAACAACTTATGCTAATCAAGACAAGCAACTATGTGATAGCAAGATATATGACAAGAAACAATATGGCTATCACAAAGTAAAGTGCATAAGTAAAGAGCTCGGGTAAGAGATAACCGAGGCACGTGGAGACGACGATGTATCCCGAAGTTCACACCCTTGCGGATGCTAATCTCCGTTTGGAGCGGCGTGGAGGCACAATGCTCCCCAAGAAGCCACTAGGGCCACCGTAATCTCCTCACGCCCTCGCACAATGCAAGATGCCGTGATTCCACTAAGGGACCCTTGAGGGCGGTCACCGAACCCGTACAAATGGCAACCCTTGGGGGCGGTCACCGAACCCGTACACTTTGGCAACCCTTGGGGGCGGTCACCGGTACCCGTCAAATTGCTCGGGGCGATCTCCACAACCTAATTGGAGACCCCGACGCTTGCCCGGAGCTTTACACCACAATGATTGAGCTCCGAACAACACCAACCGTCTAGGGCGCCAAGGCACCCAAGAGGAACAAGCTCTAGGGTGCCCAAACACCCAAGAGTAATAAGCTTCTCAAACTTCACTTCCACGTATCACCATGGAGAACTCAAACCGATGCACCAAATGCAATGGCAAGGGCACACGGAGTGCCCAAGTCCTTCTCTCTCAAATCCCACCAGAGCAACTAATGCTAGGGAGGAAAATGAGAGGAAGAACAAGAAGGAGAACACCAAGAACTCCAAGATCTAGATCCAAGGGGTTCCCCTCACATAGAGGAGAAAGTGATTGGTGGAAATGTGGATCTAGATCTCCTCTCTCTTTTCCCTCAAAAACTAGCAAGAATCCATGGAGGGAGTGAGAGTTAGCAAGCTCAAAGAAGGTCAACAATGGGGGCAAAAACAAGCTCAAGAGATAGGGAACCATTGGGGAAGAAGACCCCCTTAAATAGGTCCCCACGAATCTGCCCGTTATGTACAGAATAACATAGGAGCGGTACAACCTCTATGAGCACCGGTACAACCGGTAACAGGCAATAAGCGGTACAACCGGCCCACAACCGCCCAACAACCGCACCACAACAGAGACCAGTCCGGTGGTAGAGCGGTACATGACCGGTACAACCTCCGGACCAATTCTGGAGCGGTACAACCGCTCCAAACACCGGTTGTACGGTCAAGCGGTACAACCTCTCCATGGGGCGGTACAACCTCTCTGTGTAAAACAGGCAATATCAAAACAGCCACAACTTTCGCATACGAGCTCCGAATTCAACGAAACCAAGTTTGTTGGAAAGCTAATGACAAGGGCTAACACAATCTTGAGAGAAATATCAATAAGAAGCAAATGAGAAAAGGACCATAATAAAATGGTGAGAACCCTTCCTCGGAAAGACCGGTAAAACCTCCAACACCGAAAACATCATAGAAGATGCATGCGAACTCCGTTTTCGATGAACTCAAGCTTGTCATCAAGATGACCATAAGCTCTAAGACTCACAAATGGAACCAAACAAGAACCAAGAAAGATGATGCAAGGATGCAATGGTTTGAGCTCTCGACTAATGATACGATCAAGCTACTCCCTAGAGAGCCCCCCTTGATAGTACGGCAATCGATCCTACAACCCGGTCTCCCAACTACCACTATGAGACCGGTAAAATAGAAAACCTATCAAGGGCAAACCTTTGCCTTGCACATAGTCCACTTGAGCTAGATGATGACGATCTTGACTTCCTCAAGTTGGACCACCTTTCTTGATTGTGTTGGCTCGATGAAGACTAGTTGATTGCTCCCCCATACTCCACTATGGGTGAGCCACTCTTTGGCACATCTTCACAATTCCATTGACACCACAATGGACAACAAGCTTCAAGCTTGATTGCTCCCCCATACTCCATTATGGGTGAGCCTCTCTTCGAGTTGCTCCACTTGAACTTGCACACTGCAAACGTGATGACGATCACCACTTGATGTCATCCTCCATGGGTTGTATGAGATCTTCCTCTTGACGCAAGACCATGGAAACATACCTAACCCCACAAAGAACTCTCACGTAGACCATGGGTTAGTACACAAAGCGTAATGGACAATGCTTACCATACCATGGGATCACTTGATCCCTCTCGGTACTTCTTCTACGCTTTGTGAGTTGATCAACTTGATTCACTCTTGACTTAGTCTTGATCAACATTGAATCTTTCCAACTCTCTTCATTTGGATGATGTCTTGAAGGTAAACATGAATGATCACACAATCTTCTTCTTCAAGACATGCTTGCAATAAGCTCAACTCACACATGACCAATCTTTGGATAATTCCTTGAAAAGCACTTTGGCCATCTCAACTCACACATGACCAATCTTTGGATAATTCCTTGAAAAGCACTTTGGCCATCTCATAAACTCCTTGAAACCAACACATGGACTTCAACAAATCCTTCAAATATATCTCAAGGCAACCGTTAGTCCATAGAGATTGTCATCAATTACCAAAACCACACATGGGGGCACCGCATGTCTTTTCAACCTCGACGCACCAAGATGCTCCAAATATAGGGATCGAAACAGGAAAAAGAAAGCCTCCATTTTCAGACGTAGCAAACCAACATTATCGCTCTTCCCTCATGCTAGTAATGTGCTCTACGCATGTATGCATGTGAATAAAAAGTAAATCAATAAAAAAATCTAGTCAACTTGTTGTTTTGGGAACACAGTAGTGAATGTGTCGGTCCCTCTAGCGTGTTGCATCTTTTTATTTTAGGTTATTGTTGATTTATTGAGGTTTTTAAGTTTATTTACTATTTAAGTGTTTGTACGACAAAAACCCTAAACCAACTCAGGGTGTGGCCTCCCCTAGAGCTACTTGATATACGTTTTGATTCTCAAAGAAGACATATACGTGTGCCCTTGTATGCTTGCTATTGTAGACTAAAAGTAATCAAATGGAAAAGTTCTAAAAAAGGGAACGATCTGCTTGGACCCTAACCATTCTACTTTTCTAGGCCCAATTGCGTACACCTGGAATTATTATTAGGCGATGAAAAAAATGTTTTTCACCCTCAAATCTATTCAAGTGGAGCCATAACTCCCTAAAGTGAAATTTGATCTAATTTAAACCCTCGAATGTACAATGCCATTTGAAACAAAATCTTAGGCATTGAGGTGAACTTGGCCCATAAACACTAAAAACTTTTGCACATGTCGTTCCAAGAGGCCAGCCCTAAGAGGATGCATTGCCCCAAGGATGGGGGCGGTTGGGCTGAATCACTAAATTCGGTTTTTTTTGAGATGTTGTTTCATGTTTTGACAAATAATATGATGTCTGTTATTTAATTTGAAGACTATTTCTTTCACTTAATTTTCTATACTTACATCTAAGCAAGATTTATTTAATGACTTTATTCTACCTTTTTTATTTTTCTACCACCTTATTTTATTAATTTATGTTTCATTTATTCATGGTAGATACATAAAAAAACTAAGTATGTGATGTTTTCTTGACAAGTCATGAATATTTATTTCCATACATATGAACATCTGTTCTATAAGGAACAAATATCTATTTTGATATATTTTAGCCATAGCATTTATTTTAGAATGCATGAATATTTTAAAATTGTAACACATAATATTTTCCACATAGCAGAAAATATTTTTACATTTACCTGATCTTATGGAATATTTTTTTGCTATTGGTGTGAACATTTCATTTAATACATGCACACAAGTCATACAACATGTGTGAAATGAGCTATATCACTACCTAGATTCAAGCTATAGACTTGACATGGATGCTCATATTTTGTTTGGATTTTTTTCAAAATTTCTAAGACCATTGTTTTAGTGGGAGGTGACGTGCCCATCAACTAAAAGGGCATATGGTGACTTCGTCATGTCAATCCCAAGTTTAGCCGATTCAATCTCTTAGAGCAACTCTAGCAGACCCCGCATCCCGCCGGCCCGCAAAACGCATTTGCAGTTCGCGTAAAATGGCCTTTGCGGGCCGGCGTGGACGGCCACAGATGCAGACCCCTCAAACGGACCCGCATAAAAGTATATTCACAGAATATGCTTTTTACGGGTCGGCTTTGCGGGGTCTGCTCTTTGCGCCGCTGCATCCCGCATCTCATCGGCCCGCAAATATCAAATCCAACATATTACAACAAACGTAAGCAAAACTAAATTATTCAAATCAAACATAATACAATAATCATACACATTACAAATAATTATTCAAATCACCATAGAAAACTTAAATAATGCAATAGAAAACTTGTCATGAATACAAATACAAATGAATACAAAATTTAGTCATTGTCCAGCCCTTTGCCGATGGTGCTCAATGAGATCCTCCTGAAGTTGAAAGTGTGTGTTTGCATTTTCAATCTCCTTATATGTCTGAAGAAAAGCTCTAATGCGGTTAGGGTCTCTAGCTGGTTTGACACGGCTACCCACATTGTTGTAGAAGAATTCCAAGTTCATTCCTCTCTCATCTTCAAGAATCATATTGTGTAGGATAACACAACATGTCATGATATTTTTCAAGGTTTTTTTATCCCAAAAACGAGCAGGACCCCGAACAATGGCAAACCTAGATTGCAAAACACCGAATGCTCTTTCAATGTCTTTTCGGGCTGCCTCTTGCACCCTTGCAAATTCACGTTATTTTTTAGTTTTGGGTGCTTTGATGCTCTTGACAAATGTGCACTAAGGAGGGTATATACCATCTGCAAGATAGTATCCCTTTGTGTATTCATGCCTATTGATAGTGTAGTTGCAAGCAGGAGCATCACCACTAGCAAGCCTAGCAAACAAATGAGACCGTTGCAACACACTGATATCATTGAGAGTGCCCGGCATACCAAAAAAGCAATGCCAAATCCATAAATCCTCGGATGCTATGGCCTCTAGCATAATTGTTGCATCACGAGGCTTGCCACAATACATTCCTTGCCATGCCTTAGGGCAATTTTTCCAAGTCCAATGCATACAGTCAATGCTAGCTAGCATGCCAGGCCAACCTCTCCTCTTATTAGATGCCATCAATTTCTTTGTGTCATCTTCATTGGGTGCCCGAAGATACTCAGGACCAAAGACACGGATGATCACTTTTGCAAATCTACGCACAAACTCAATTGTGGTATCTTCACCAATGCGAAGGTACTCATCGACATAGTCAGTCGAGACGCCATATGCAATCACCCGCATAGCTGCAGAGATTTTTTGATATGCACTAAATCCCTTTAAGCCCGCAACATTTCTTCTTTGAGTGAAATACCGACAATTTGCCTCGCAAGCTTGAACAATTTTCACAAAGAGGGATCGGCGCATTCGGTACCTTCTTCGAAAGAGGTGCGGTGGATATGTAGAATTCTCCATGAAGTAGTCTTGCATCAACATCTCGCTCCCAAGATGATGATTCCGAGGAATGCAAAGACGCCCGACGGTCGATCCTCGCCTCCTCTTCCAGTTCTCGTCCTTGTGCTCCTTCACGGCAAGTGCCATGACTAATGTCTGCTGCCGAAAGTTCGCAAGCATGGCCTCAACATTCGAGTCGTCCGATTGAGCAAGAACTTCTCGCAGGGGCTCAACTCCATCTATATGCGTACCGGCGCGTCAATCAACTATACAGCTCGCAAAAATCGCAAAAAAGTGGACTAACCGCTGGCGGGTGATGCCGGGCGGCGACGAGGGGCCGGCTCGACGGCGGTCGATCCCCGGCGGCGGCAGCGACGAGGGGCGGCTCTTCTCACCGGATCCGGGGGGGTCGGTGCAGCGGCTCAGCGCGGGAGGGTGTGGGGCGGCCCGGCGGCGCGATTCCGCCCGTAGATATGGCCGGAATCGCCGGCGGCGGACGAGCGGAAGCAAGGGCGGTCGGCGGCGGAAGGAGGGGGGAAAGGCGCGCGGGCTGAAATGCCCCTCCCGCCAACTGCTTCTCTGTGATGCAGGGCACCGCAACCGCGAGGGGGAAACCCGCGTTTTCCCGGGTTGGGGTCGGGATTTTGCCGCGCCCCTCAATTCTTTTGCGGGCCGGGACGGGATGTGGGGTCTGATCGGGAAGGTTTTGCCGCCCCTACCCGCATTTTGGCCGTTATTTTGTGGGTCGGGGGCGGATGCGGGGTCTGCTAGAGTTGCTCGGGTGTTCATAGGGATGAATGTAGACATTCTTTTACGTGAGTTGGTGCGCAGTAAAAACTTACAAACAATATGTAAAAAATAAAACCGGAAAAAATTCTATTGAAATAAATTAATACATATTAAAGTGATTACTAAAAACAATTTTACTTTTTGAAGACATGAAAATCATTTTTATTTGAAAATAAGAAAAACACATGTGCTAATGGGCTGCGCAAACAGCCAGCCCATTTAGCTTGAGAGTGAGGCAAAGCTACTTTTCCCACCAGGTGGCCCACCTACGTGGGCCCGGAGTGGAGAATTTGGCTAAAGCCTGACAATAAGCGTGGCGACTATATCTCGCATCAAGCGAGTTGGAAGAATCTCTCGCTGAAGGATTTTTCTGTCTCGCGTAGCAACTGGGTGGGCCCATTAGCATAGACTTAATAAGAGAAATCGTGGAGAAAAAGGGAGCAAAAGCGTGAATCGAACCCAGGTCTCCTGGAGGGTTGCTACTGATTCTAGCCACTGGGTCTGTGTCATATCCGTGGTACATACTTGAGGAAAAATAGCCGGTTTTCTGCACCAATTTTCTATTTTTTTGTTTTTGTTTTTACACATGTTCTTTGTTTCTTTTTCTATTTCCGTTGTTTTTTCTCTCTATTTTATCTTTGGTTTTCTTTGTTTCTTTTTCAGTTTTCATTGGCTTTTTTTTCTTTTCTTTCTTGTTTCCTTTGGGTTTTTTGTTTCTTTCTCATTTTTCATTGGATTTTTTTCTCTCGTTTCACTGTTTTTTATACACATTTCTGGTATATATGAAATACATTTTTTAATACACGTTTAACATTTTTCAGATACAATATCAACATATTTTGAATACATGGTCAACATTTTCTCTATATAGATTCAACCTTTTTCAAATGCTTGGTTGAAATAAATTCAAATATAAGATCGACCTTTTTCAATACATGTTCAACATTTTTTTTCAATAAACATTTAACAAATTGCAGATTCCTTATTAGCATTTTTCATACACATATAATATTTTCCAAATGCCTGATTAACATTTTTCACATACTTGTTCAACATTTTTTTCCAGATGCTTGATTAACATTTTATATCCACTTATATTAATATAATAACACCAAAATGTGCTGCAAATTCATGTTCAAGTTGAATTAACGTCGAAGGGAAAAGAAGGTGTGGCTTTGGACCCCAAACTCTTCCATGACCCCCTTCTTCTTATAGCGTGGGCAAGTGATCAAGTTAAGAAAACTATTGATTGTATTGTGGGCTGGGATCACCTTTGTGAGTCGAAGTAATTTCCGGAAAGACACACATGAGCTCTCATGCATGGACCAGCAGTGATCAAAATGTTTGTTCATTTTTTAATACATGATCACCATTTTTCTATACACATTTAACATTTTCCAAATGCTTGATTAACATATTTGACATACTTGTTCAACATTTCTTTCAAGTGCTTGATTAATTTTTTATATACCTGATTAAATTTTTGCAGCATTTTTTTTAATACATGGTCAATATTTTTATATAGAAATTTAACTTTTTGGAAATACTTGTTCCTCATCTTTTCAAATGCTTGTTTAACATTTTCTAAATACTTGATCAATTTTTTTCGTACACATTGTTTTTTACGTACATTTTAATATATGTGATAAACATTTATCAAAGCTTGATCATGATTTTTGTAATATAGAATATTTGCGAATGTGAATGAAGTAGAAGAAAACAAAAAACTTAAAAAAAAGAAGTAAAAGGAGAAGATGGTCAGTGGCATGTGGTCAGCGGCGCGATGGGCCGGCTCAATGTGGAGCTCACCTTCAGCGAGACTTTCTCTGGTCACGGGCACCCCTATGTCTCGCTTTAAGCGAGCAAAGGGGCAAGCCTCATGTTTGGGAGGGGGGGGGGGGGGGGGGGGGGGATGGGCTGGCCAGCCACGCGGGAGGTTGCCGTCTCCCCCCCCCCCCCTCCCTTTTTCTGTTCTTGCTTTTGTTTATATATAGACACACACACACACACACACACACACACACACACACACACACACACACACACAAAAAAAAACACCTTTCAAAAACACATTTTGAAAAATATTTAATAAATATAAAATATGTTAAAGTATTTTAAAAATGTTGAATAAGTATTTTAAATTTTTGAATAAGTATTAAAAATGTTGAAGAAGTGTTTAGCAAATGTTGAATAAGTATAATTTTTTTTGAACGAGTATTCAAAAAATGTTGAACAAGTATTTAGAAATGTTGAATAATTATTAAAAAATGTTGACCAAGTATTTGAAAAATGTTGAACAAGTATTTAAAAAATGTTGAATAAGCACTAAAATGTTGAAGATGTATTTGAAAGGTGTTTAATAAGCGTTCGAACAATATTGAACATGTACATAATAAATGTTGATCACTTACTAAAAAATGTTTTTGACACATACGAGAATGTAGAGTGAAAACAAAAAAAAAGAAAAATGAAAAATGGAGAAGAGAAAAGAAAACCAAGCAAAAAATGGAGAAGAAACAAAAGGCAAAAAACCAAAGATTAAGAAACAAAATGCAAGGAAGAATGAAAAAATGGAGAAAAAAAGAAACAAAAGGAAAAACAGAAAAAGAGGCCCGAAAAAGCCTCTAGTAGGACGTGTCATACAAACTTACCACGAGAGGTTAATCTGTACGCGCCGCGCGAGTGGGCCGGCCCAATACGATGCAGGTGGAGGAAAACCTTCAGCGAAAGTTCCCCTCTCGCGTCGCTTAAAGCGACAAATAGTCGCTGCGTCTGGTCACACCGGCGAGACATATCAGCGCCGGAAGGTAAGTAAGTCTCAAAAGTCTTGACATGCGAGGCAAATTTGGCCAATTAGCAACACTACAAGACCAGAAAAAAGAACTTCCCGTTTGCTTATAGAAGAAAAAGGAAAATAAAATCCTAACGAGAAAAGATTCAGAAAGGAAAGGAGAATGTTTCACCAAAGCATGAGAGCAACAGAGGTTAACCCCGTTCTAAATGAAAAACACCAAAGCAGCTTGAGTCAAAGAAAGCATGGTCTCGCATGCACACTCAAGTTTCAGCCAGGCAGCAGAAAGTGCATACGCGTGGCCACTTTGGGAAGGGATCAGCATTTCTTTTCAACCACGGAGAGCGCCACCACAATATGTGATTGAGTCACACCACCTCGGCATGAGATGAACGGACTCTTCGGACGCCGGAAATCTCACCGTCGTGAGTTGTCACACAGGCGATTTTGGTAGCCCGGCCTGGTTAAAAAGTAGAAAGGTGAGGGAGAGAAGACAACGACCTCCTTGACCGGAGACCAAAACTCCGGCGGGCCGGCCGACCGGATCGCCCCGAGTTCAACGCATGTGTTTACACGTTGTCCTGATGTGTGTGAGCTCCGGAACTGGATAGTTTCAGTAGTGCATATAAGGATATTGCATTGAACTGGATAGTTCGATGTTAATCCGACGATTTCAGAAGTAATTTCTCCCTGTATGAAAATAAGACCTGCCGCTACTGATCTTTAATTAAAGCAAAGCTCAAAACCTCAAGTTAGCAGTTCCACATCCATCCAATGCCTGTAGGTGTAGCTAGTTGATCAGTCGATCAGCATTCAGCGCTGCATCTGGGCGATGATCAGTGGATCAGCCTGTTAGGAAATCTACAGCACAAGCTACTCTAGGTTATATTCAGGATTTAATATAACCAAGCTCGGAACCATTGCAGCCCATAGGAAATCAGAAGGGAAGCAAATGGAAAAACACACTTGGTCAATCTTGGAATCGCTGAAGACCAAATAAAGGATCTCCACACCCCAAGCTACCTCCTGGGTTAAAAAGTAGAAAGGTGAGGGAGAGAAGACAACGACCTCCTTGACCGGAGACCAAAACTCCGGCGGGCCGGCCGACCGGATCGCCCCGAGTTCAACGCATGTGTTTACACGTTGTCCTGATGTGTGTGAGCTCCGGAACTGGATAGTTTCAGTAGTGCATATAAGGATATTGCATTGAACTGGATAGTTCGATGTTAATCCGACGATTTCAGAAGTAATTTCTCCCTGTATGAAAATAAGACCTGCCGCTACTGATCTTTAATTAAAGCAAAGCTCAAAACCTCAAGTTAGCAGTTCCACATCCATCCAATGCCTGTAGGTGTAGCTAGTTGATCAGTCGATCAGCATTCAGCGCTGCATCTGGGCGATGATCAGTGGATCAGCCTGTTAGGAAATCTACAGCACAAGCTACTCTAGGTTATATTCAGGATTTAATATAACCAAGCTCGGAACCATTGCAGCCCATAGGAAATCAGAAGGGAAGCAAATGGAAAAACACACTTGGTCAATCTTGGAATCGCTGAAGACCAAATAAAGGATCTCCACACCCCAAGCTACCTCCTGGGTGCCCTAGGCTTGTCTCTGTCACCCCTAACTGAATTGAGAGGATATAGCCTCATCACTCACAGATTTTTGCTTTTTGTCATCCTTGCATGTAGAGGCCAAGATCTTTTTCTTTTTCTTTTGATTGGATGTAGAGCCCAAGATCATTCTCGCATGATCCGTGCTTTACCAAAGACACAAAATAACCACCGGGAGAGGACCCTCGCGAACCCTTGATTAGTGTCTGGTAATCTCATCATTGTTCAAAGATGATACAAAGGTGAAAAGCGAAAGCCAAGGATCGACATATTAGAAAAAAAAATGAAACTCCATGGGCACTAGCACCCACGATTTTATTGATATAGAAGAAGCATCCCTCATGAGAATTCCAGAAATTCGTCCCCGATGTGGATCGAACTCTGGTCGTTAGGTTTACAATCATGCGCCCTCAACCACTGGGCTATGCCCACGTCCTCAGGATCGACATATTAGACACTTCCATAGATTTCCTCCGCGGATAAAGCTTTCGCAGCGTGTGTGATTTCACCACTAGTGTATTGGGAGCCATTGACAAAGAGATCGTCCATGTTCACACGCTAACATGGATCGGCTTATGTATAATGTGCATACCTTTGGAGGATTTAATAGTCCGCATAATCATGATTACAAGTTAAAGTTTGGGACTGATATATGCTACATGTAAGGCTGGAAGACAAAGCTTTACTTGTTCATACTTCATACATGCATGGCCTTTAATCATGTCAGGCCAGAGATGAGCCTTCTATGCTAATATGTAGCATTAGTAGAAAACAAGGCTTTGGTCCAGGCTTGGCCAGCCCATTAGTCCCGGTTCAGTCACGAACCGGGACCCATGGGGGCATAGGTCCCGGTTCGTGAGCCCGGGGGCCGGCCGGGCCTCGTGGGGCATTGGTCCCGGTTCATCTGTCCCCTTTGGTTCCGGTTCCAGACACGAACTGGGACCAGTGTCTGGAACCGGGACCAAAGGGAGGCTTTTAGTCCCGGTGCCTATATATACCCCCTCATCCGCGAGCAGAGCACTTCACTGCTCTGTTTTTTCTGGCCGGCGAGGCAAGAGCTTTGTGGTGCTGTAGCTCACCTCCTATGCATATGAGGTATTCGATGAAATACTCGAGCCACACTACTTAAGCTTTCTCCTCTCCAAGCTCGACCCTCCAAGCTCCATTTTCCTCAAGATTTGTCTAGGTTTAGCGGTCCGCCACGTTCCGTCCCCGTCTTCACCTCCGCCGATCGCCCGCGCCGATCTCGTCGGCGGCACCACCATGGTGAGCCTCTTATTCTTATCTTCTTTCTAAAAGGAAAAAAATTCTTGTATGATTTAGATAGATACTTGTATAATTTTCTTACTTTTATTATTGTTTGTTATTATATAGTGCGATGGTTTTGGTATCCGCCCCATCGGCCCTCGTCCTGTCTATGATTCGGATGTGGTGTGTGTGTATATATATATATATATTTTATAACTATTTGGTTCATTTATTGTTTATGACAATTATGCCGGCCAACGTGACATAGATTATTTTTATCTAGGAGGTATGTGAACCGGAAATTCCAACCGACCCTATTGTCGAGAGGTTAAATTTAGTTGAAGAAGAAAACAATTACTTGAAGGAAAAATTAAAAAAAAATAAGGAGAAGATGATATTGGAGTTGCATGTTGCGGATATTGTCGATGATCACAAGATCAAGATGGATGCAATGCGCTTGAAGATTAGAAAATATGCCATTCATACCGAGGCTTGGTATCATTATGCCGTTGGATCAATTGTTACCTTGGTTGCGATTATGATCGCATTTGTTCTTGCATTGAAATGTTTTACTGGAATTGCTGCAGTGGAAGGCAGAGAATGGTGTACCTGACAAATGATTTGAGAAGTTACTGAATATATTGAAGAAGAAGTTTCTAAATGATAACAAATTGCTCGACAGTACGTATGCAACAAAGAAGGTTGTATGGCCTCTGGGATTGAAGGTACAGAAGATACATGCATGCCCTAATGACTGCATCCTCTACTGCGGTGCGTATGAGGATTTGAATGCATGCCCGATATGCGGTGCATTGCGGTATAAAATCAGACGAGATGACCCTGGTGATGTTGATGACGAGCGCCCCCAGGAAGAGGGTTCCTGCCAAGGTGATGTGGTATGCTCCTATAATACCATGGTTAAAACGTCTGTTAGAAACAAAGAGCATGCCAAGTTGATGCGATGTCACAGAGAGGACCGTAAGAAAGACGAGAAGTTGAGAGCACCCGTTGACGGGTCGCAGTGGAGAAAAATCGAGAGAAAGTACTGGAAGGAGTTTGCGAGTGATGCAAGGAACACATGGTTTGGTTTAAGCACGGATGACATTAATCTTTTTGGGGAGAAGAGCAGCAATCGCAGCACCTGGCCCGTGACTCTATGTATCTATAACCTTCCTCCTTGACTATGCATGAAGCGGAAGTTCATTATGATGCCAATTCTCATCCAAGGCCCTAAGAAATCCGGCAACGACATTGATGTGTACCTAAGGCCATTAGTTGAAGAACTTTTACAACTGTGGAATGGAAACGGTGTACGTCTGTGGGATGAGCACAAACAAGAGGAATTTGACCTGCACGCGTTGCTGTTTGTAACCATCAATGATCGTCCTGCTCTTAGTAACCTTTCAGGACAGACAAATAAGGGATACCACGCATGCACTCACTGTTTAGATGACACCGAAAGTATATACCAGGACAAATGCAGGAAGAATGTGTAACTGGGGCATCGTCGATTTCTTCCGACCAACCATCAATGTCGAAAGAAAGGCAAGCATTTCAAAGACGAGACAAATCACCGGAAGAAGCCCGCCATGCGTACCGGTGATCACATACTTGCTATGGTCAATGATTTAAAAGTAATCTTTGGAAAAGGTCCTGGCGGACTATCTGTTCCGAATGACGCTGAGGGTCACGCACCCGTGTGGAAGAAAAAATCTATATTTTGGGACCTACCCTACTGGAAAGACCTAGAGATCCGCTCTTTAGTCGACGTGATGCACATGATGAAGAACCTTTGCGTGAACCTGCTAGGCTTCTTGGGCGTGTATGGGAAGAGAAAAGATACACCGGAGGCACAGGAGGACCTAGAACATTTGCACGAAAAAGACGGCATGCCTCTAAAGCAGTATGAAGGTCCTGCCAGCTATGCTCTTACCAAAAAAGAGAAGAAAATCTTCTTTGAATGCCTGCTCAGTATGAAGGTCCCATCTTCCTTCTCGTCGAATATAAAGAGAATAATAAATATGGTAGAGAAAAAGTTTCAGAACCTAAAGTCTCATGACTGCCACGTGATTATGATGCAACTGGTTCCGTTTGCATTGAAGGGGCTTCTACTGGAAAACGTTCGATCAGCCATTGTGAAGCTATGTGCATTCCTCAATGCAATCTCTCAGAAGGTGATTGATCCAGAAATCCTACCAAGGTTAAGGAGTGATGTGGCGCAATGTCTTGTCAGATTTGAGCTGGTGTTCCCACCATCCTTCTTCAATATCACGACGCACGTCCTATTTCATCTAGTCGACGAGATTATCGTTCTGGGCCCCGTATTTCTACATAATATGTTCCCCTTCGAGAGGTTCATGGGAGTCCTAAAGAAATATGTCTCTAACCACGCTAGGCCAAAAGGAAGCATCTTCATGGGCCATCAAATAGAGGATGTCATTAGGTTTTGTGTTGACTTTATTCCTGACCTAAGAAAATTGGTCTCCCTCAATCGCGGTATAAGGGGAGACTGACTAGAAAAGGCACGCTAGGAGGGGACTCAATAATATGTAGGGACAGGCATTCTTGGTCTCAAGCACACTACACAGTTCTATAGAACTCTACCTTGGTGACCGCGTGTGTCGATGAACACAAGAACATTCTACGCTCCAAACACCCGAAGCAGTATGATGTATGGATTACATATGAACACATCAGGACTTTCGGCAGTTGGTTGGAAACACGTCTCAGAGGTGACAACACTTTTTCTGATGAGTTGTACTCGTTGGCTAGAGGACCATCTTCGACTGTATTAACTTACAAAGGATACGAGATAAATGGGAATACATTTTACACGATCGCCCAAGATCAAAAGTGTTGGGGAACGCAGTAATTTCAAAAAAAATCCTATGCACACACAAGATCATGGTGATGCATAGCAACAAGAGGGGAGAGTATTGTCTACGTACCCTCGTAGACCGTAAGCGGAAGCGTTATGAGAACGCGGTTGATGTAGTCGTACGTCTTCATAATCCGACCGATCCAAGTACTGAACGTACGACACCTCTGAGTTCAGCACACATTCAGCTCGGTGACTTCCCACGAACTCCGGTCCAGCAGAGCTTCGAGGGAGAGTTCCGTCAGCACAATGGCGTGATGAGGGTGATGATGATGCTAACGAGGCAGGGCTTCGCCTAAGCACCGCTATGATATGACCGAGGTGGATTATGGTGGAGGGGGGCACCGCACACGGCTAAAAGATCAACTGATCAACTTGTGTGTTCTAGGGTGCCGCCTGCCCCTGTATATAAAGGAGCAAGGGGGGAGGCCAGCCGGCCCTCCTAGGACGCGCCAGGAGGAGGAGTCCTCCTCCTAGTAGGAGTAGGACTCTCCTTTCCTACTCCTACTAGGAGGAGTAAAGGAAGGGGAAAGGGGAGAAGGAAGGAGAGGGAGGAAAGGAGGAAAGGGGGGTAGCCCCCCTAGTCCAATTTGATTTGGGCTAGGGGGTGCACGCCATGCCTCCTCTCTTCCACCACTTGGCCCATGAGGCCCAATACTTCTTCCCCGTATTCCCGTAACTCCCCGGCCGAAAAATACCCGAATCACTCGGAACCTTTCCGATGTTCGAATATAGTCGTCCAATATATTGATCTTTACGTCTCGACCATTTCGAGACTCCTCGTCATGTACCCGATCTCATCCGGGACTCCGAACTACCTTCAGTACATCAAATCACATACACTCATAATACCGATCGTCACCGAACGTTAAACGTGCGGACCCTACGGGTTCGAGAACTATGTAGACATGACCGAGACATGTCTCTGGTCAATAACCAATAGCAGAACCTGGATGTTCATATTGGCTCCTACATATTCTACGAAGATCTTTATCGGTCAAACCGCATAACAACATACGTTGTTCCCTTTGTCATCGGTATGTTACTTGCCCGAGATTTGATCGTCAGTATCTCAATACCTAGTTCAATCTCATTACCGGCAAGTCTCTTTACTCGTTCCGTAATGCACTATCCCGCAACTAACTCATTAGTTGCATTGCTTGCAAGGCTTATAGTGATGTGCATTACCGAGAGGGCCCAGAGATACCTCTCCGATAATCGAAGTGACAAATCCTAATCGCGATCTATGCCAACTCAACAAGTACCATCGGAGACACCTATAGAGCACCTTTATAATCACCCAGTTACGTTGTGATGTTTGGTAGCACACAAAGTGTTCCTCCGGTATTCGGGAGTTGCATAATCTCATAGTCATAGGAACATGTATAAGTCATGAAGAAAGCAATAACAACAAACTAAACGATCATCATGCTGAGCTAACAGATGGATCAAGTCAATCACATCATTCTCTAATGATGTGATCCCGTTAATCAAATGACAACTCATGTATATGGTTAGGAACATAACCATCATTGATTCAACGAGCTAGTCAAGTAGAGGCATACTAGTGACAATCTGTTTGTCTATATATTCACACATGTATTAAGTTTTCGGTTAATACAATTCTAGCATGAATAATAAACATTTATCATGATATAAGGAAATATAAATAACAACTTTGTTATTGCCTCTAGGGCATATTTCCTCCAGTCTCCCACTTGCACTAGAGTCAATAACATGTATTAAGTTTCGAGTTACTAATCTCAGCAACTGAACTAGTATCAAATACTAAGGGGTTGCTATAAACACTAGTAAAGTACACATCAATAACATGTATATCAAATATACCTTTGTTCACTTTGCCATCCTTCTTATCCGCCAAATACTTGGGGCAGTTCTGCTTTCAGTGACCAGTCCCTTTGCAGTAGAAGCACTTAGTCTCAGGCTTAGGTCTAGACTTGGGCTTCTTCACTTGAGCAGCAACTTGCTTGCCGTTCTTCTTGAAGTTCCCCTTCTTCCCTTTGCCCTTTTCTTGAAACTAGTGGTCTTGTCAACCATCAACACTTGATGCTTTTCTTGATTTCTACATTCGTCGATTTTAGCATCACGAAGAGCTTGGGAATCATTTCCGTTATCCCTTGCATATTATAGTTCATCACTAAGTTCTAGTAACTTGGTGATAGTGAATAGAGAACTTTGTCAATTACTATCTTATCTGGAAGATTAACTTCCACTTGATTCAAGCAATTGCAGTACCCAGACAATCCGAGCACATGCTCACTGGTTGAGCTATTCTCCTTCATCTTTGTAGGCAAAGTACTATCAGAGGTCTCCTACCTCTCGACATGGGCATGAGTATGAAATACCAATTTCAACTCTTAGAACATCTTATATGTTCAGTGACATTTCAAAACATTTTTGAAGTCCCGGTTCTAAGCCGTAAAGCATGGTGCACTAAACTATCAAGTAGTCATCATACCGAGCTTTGCCAAACGTTCATAACGTCAGCATCTGCTCCTTCAATAGGTCTGTCACCTAGCGGTGCCTCAAGGACATAATTCTTCTGTGCAGCAATGAGGATAATCCTCAGATCACGGATCCAATCCGCATCATTGCTACTAACATCTTTCAACTTAGTTTTTCTCTAGGAACATACCAAAAATAAACGGGGAGCTACATCGCGAGCTATTGATCTACAACATAGATATGCAAATACTATCAGGACTAAGTTCATGATAAATTTAAGTTCAATTAATCATATTACTTAAGAACTCCCACTTAGGTAGACATCCCTCTAATCATTTAAGTGATCACGTGATCCATATCAACTAAACCATGTCCGATCATCACGTGAGATGGAGTAGTTTTCAATGGTGAACATCACTATGTTGATCATATCTACTATATGATTCACGCTCAACCTTTCGGTCTCAGTGTTCCGAGGCCATATCTGCATATGCTAGGCTCGTCAAGTTTAACCTGAGTATTTCTGCATGTGCAAAACTGTCTTGCACCCATTGTATATGAACACAGAGCTTATCACACCCGATCATCATGTGGTGTCTCGGCACGACGAACTTTGGCAACGATGCATACTCAGGAAGAACACTCGTACCTTGAAATTTAGTGAGAGATCATCTTATAATGCTACCGCCGAACTAAGCAAAATAAGATGCATAAAGGATAAACATCATATGCAATCAAAATATGTGACATGATATGGCCATGATCATCTTGCGCCTTTGATCTCCATCTCCAAAGTACCATCATGATCTCTATCGTCACCGGCATGACACCATGATCTCCATCATCTTGATCTCTATCAACGTGTCGTTGTATGGTCGTCTCGCCAACTATTGCTTTTGCAACTATTGCTATCGCATAGCGATAAAGTAAAGCAATTGTATGGCGCTTGCATCTTATGCAATAAAGAGACAACTATAAGGCTGGTACCAGTTGCTGATAACTTTAAAAAAACATGATCATCTTATACAAGAATTTATATCTCATCATATCTTGACCATATCACATCACAACATGCCCTACAAAAACAAGTTAGACGTCCTCTACTTTGTTATTGCAAGTCTTACGTGGCTGCTACGGGCTGAGCAAAAAACGTTCTTACCCACGCATTAAAACCACAACACGGTATAGTGATTGCTTTTTGATCTTCAGAAAGAACCCTATTCATTGAATCTGATTCAACTAAAGCTGGAGATACAAACACCCACTAGCCACCTGTGTGCAAAGCACGTCGGTAGAACTAGTCTCGCGTAAGCGTATGCGTAATGTCGATCTAGGCCGCTTCATCCAACAATACCGCCGAATCAAGAAACAACTAGTGACGGCAAGCAATATGTATATACCCACACCCACAACTACTTTGTGTTCTACTCATGCATATAACATCTACGCATAGACCTGGCTCGGATGTCACTGTTGGGGAACACAATAATTTCAAAAAAATTCCTACGCACACGCAAGATCATGGTGATGCATAGCAACGAGAGGGGAGAGTATTGTCTACATACCATCGTAGACCGTAAGCGGAAGCGTTATGAGAACGCGGTTGATGTAGTCGTAGGTCTTCACGATCCGACCGATCCAACTACCGAACTTACGACACCTCCGAGTTCCGCACACATTCAGCTCGGTGACGTCCCACGAACTCTGATCCAGCAGAGATTCGAGGGAGAGTTCCATCAGCACGATGGCGTGATGACGGTGATGATGATGCTACCAACGCAGGGCTTCGCCTAAGCACCACTACGATATGACCGAGGTGGATTATGGTGGAGGGGGCACCGCACACGGCTAAAATATCAACTGATCAACTTGTGTGTTCTAGGGTGCCCCTGCCGCCGTATATAAAGGAGCAAGGGGGCAGGCCGGCCGCCCTCCTAGGGCGTGCCAGGAGGAGGAGTCCTCCTAGTAGGAGTAGGACTCTCCTTTCCTACTCCTACTAGGAGGAGGAAAGGAAGGGGGAAGGGGAGAAGGAAGGAGAGGGAGGAAAGGAGGAAAGGGGGGCCGCCCCCTAGTCCAATTCGATTTGGGCTAGGGGGGCCACGCGCCCTACCTCCTCTCTTCCACCACTTGGCCCATGAGGCCCAATACTTCTTCCCCGTATTCCCGTAACTCCCTGGCCGAAAAATACCCGAATCACCCGGAACCTTTCCGATGTCCGAATATAGTTGTCCAATATATCGATCTTTATGTCTCGGCCATTTCAAGACTCCTCGTCATGTCCCCGATCTCATCTGGGACTCCGAACTACCTTCGGCACATCAAATCACATAAACTCATAACACCGATCGTCACCGAACGTTAAGCGTGCGGACCCTACGGGGTCAAGAACTATGTAGACATGACCGAGACACCTCTCTAGTCAATAACCAATAGCGGGAGCTGGATGCCCATATTGGCTCCTACATATTCTACGAAGATCTTCATTGGTCAGACCGCATAACAACATACGTTGTTCCCTTTGTCATCGGTATGTTACTTGCCCGAGATTCGATCGTCGGTATCTCAATACCTAGTTCAATCTCGTTACCGGCAAGTCTCTTTACTCGTTCCGTAATACATCATCCCGCAACTAACTCATTAGTTGCAATGCTTGCAAGGCTTATAGTGATGTGCATTACCGAGTGGGCCCAGAGATACCTCTCTGACAATCAAAGTGACAAATCCTAATCTCGAAATACGCCAACCCAACAAGTACCTTTGGAGACACCTGTAGAGCACCTTTATAATCACCCAATTACGTTGTGACGTTTGGTAGCACACAAAGTGTTCCTCCGGTATTCGGGAGTTGCATAATCTCATAGTCATAGGAACATGTATAAGTCATGAAGAAAGCAATAGCAACAAACTAAACGATCATTGTGCTAAGCTAACGGATGGATCAAGTCAATCACATCATTCTCTAATGATGTGATCCCGTTAATCAAATGACAACTCATGTCTAAGGTTAGGAAACATAACCATCATTGATTCAATGGGCTAGTCAAGTAGAGGCATACTAGTGACAATCTGTTTGTCTATGTATTCACATATGTATTAAGTTTCTGGTTAATACAATTCTAGCATGAATAATAAACATTTATCATGATATAAGGAAATATAAATAACAACTTTATTATTGCCTCTAGGGCATATTTCCTTCAAAAAGAGCACCAACCAAAACAGCGGTGTCCGCTTTGATGCAGCAACCAAGAGGGGAAATGACACATATTATGGTTACATAGTGGACATATGTGAACTTGACTACGGACATGATTTTAAGGTCCCTTTGTTTCAGTGCTAGTGGGTCAATCTGTCAGGAGGCGGGGTACAGGTAGACCCACAGTACGGAATGACAATAGTGGATCTGAACAATCTTGGATACACAGACGAACCATTCGTCCTAACCAATGATGTGGCACATGTTTTCTATGTGAAGTACATGTCTACCAAACCAAGAAAAAGAAAATATAAGGAAGCGAATACATTATACGATGAGCCAAAGCGCCACATAGTTCTTTCAGGAAAAAGAGACATCGTGGGATTGGAGGGCAATACAGACATGTCTGAAGGTTATGAAAAGTTTCATGAAATTCCTCCCTTCAAAGTCAAGGCCGACCCAAGCACCCTGTTAAACGATGAAGATTATCCATGGTTACGGCGCAATAAACAAAGGACACAAGCGAAGAAAAAATGAAGACTTTCTCTCCACAACTATTATGATGATGCCTTTGATCTAGAATATCACTGCAGTTACATGTGAAGAAATGAAATGCCTTTTGTAATAGATGAGTTTTCGGCGAGGTATATATATTAATTAAGCTTGTGCTGACTAGCTAATTGATGCATTAATTGTTTTGGTATGTACATAGATTAACCCTTCTTTCTTCTTTTCTAGCCCTCCGGACCGAGCCAAACTTCGGTAAAGAGACGAGGCCCGAAGAAAAGGTTGCGCCAGGATGAAAGGTTCACGATCACAGGAATCACGGACGATGGCCAACCGATTGAACCCAGGCGGACCAAGGAAGCATTTTTTGCTTAGTGCGAGGCTATTGTTAGGGACATGATCCTGATCAGCATCCAGCAATGGAATAAGCCTAAGAACGAAGACCCTGAAGTTTCTTATGTCAATGATAGACAAAAAGATGATCTTTGGACCTTGTTGAAGGAAAATTTCACCCTACCGCCAAAGGAGGATCTGGATAAGCCAGTTATAGAGCCATTGGTCAAGGCTCATGCTCTTAAGAAGATGGTAGATCTATTTGGGAGGTGGAAGAATGAGTTGAAATCATCGTATTTCGACAAAGGGAAGACTCCGGAATTCACCGGCCGATTTGAGAAGATAAGAGATCAATGACCCGCATTTGTGGCCTACAAGACATCGGAGAGGAGTAAGAAGATGTCAGACACAAACAAGAACAATGCTGCAAAGAAGCAGTATCACCATCGCACGGGGTCAGGTGGCTACCTCAAAGCCTGGCCATTGTGGGACAAGGCTGAGAATGACCTGCTTGCTAAAGGGGTCGAACCATAGACATTGAACTGGCTAGACCGTTCAAGGACTTGGTTCTTCGGGGTTGGGGGAACCTTGAACCCTGAAACAGGGAAGTGCGTTTGGACGGACGAGCAACTTGAAATACCCGTCAAGAAGCTTCAGAAGTGTATCGCCGCAACACAGCAAGGGCCGGTTCGTTCCCGACAGAGAGAATGATGAGCTCACCGAGGCCCTCGGGAATCCTGAGCACCCTGGACGAACACGAGGCACGCCAGGCTCCGTTGCGTGGAAGGTTGGGTTTCCCGGCGCAGGCGGTTACAAAACCCGGGAGAGGAGGAGGAAACTGGAGCAAAGCAAAATGCAGAAGCTGAATGCAAGGGTACGAAAGCTAGAGGAACAAGTTGATAGCCAGCGAGGTGCCGGAGCTACCCCGCCATCTCAGCAAAGAAGCAGCGTGGCTTCCACCGAGCTTGTTCAGCAGTCTGACTTCACGGCTCCTAGCTACACCGTAGATGCTATCACAGAGGCTCAACATTGCCAGCTTATGACGCAATGGCAGAACCTCAAATTCAAGGCGGCTGTCGGCTCTGTTGCACCTCCTGAACCCGACGCAACTTTTCACTTCCGTCCAATTCCACAAGGCTATGCTGTTGTGATGGTGGATGAAGTAACGGAGGGATTTGAGGAGCTCGAGCTTGACCACCCTACAGGTGAAGGGGAGACTCGGCTAGGTCTTGCTCTGAAGATTCCATGTCTATGGCAGAAGGAGCACATCAAGCTTGCGAACTAGGCGCCTCCGCCTCCTCCTCCGGCGAGTCAGGTCACTCCGCCTCCTCCTCCTCCTTCGACGAGTGATTAGGGAACCCCGCCTCCTTCTCCGGCTGCTCCGGCGGGTGAGGACGGCACTCCGCCTGCTCCGGCGCGTCCGAGCAGCCTGCCTCCTCCTCCGCCTCATCAGCAATGACGAAAGACAGAAGCCGCCGCTCCGGCTGCATCGGCGCATCGGAGCACTCCGCCTCCTTCTACTACTCGTCAGTAGCAACGAAAGAGAGACGCCGGCAGTACAACCAGATTCGGTCCATCTCTCAAGCCTCTAGAGAAGTTACCATACGAGATGACCGTGGAGGAAAACACGAAGATCTGTGAAGCCCAAGTGAAGGACTTCTTTGAAACGCGAAGAGCTATGAAACATCCACCTCCGGAGGAGAAGATAGATCCGGTGAAAGCGAAGCGCACTATCAATGCCCTGAAGTGACCACCACCGCCTCCGCCGGATGACAACCATGTACGCTGTCTTAAAAAGACACTGGAAGATGCGCCCCGGTCAGGAACCACTTCAAGTGAAAAAAGGTTAGCAGAACGAAGAAGTGGGAAAAAATTCCCCAGCTCGGAGAACAGGAGAACCAATCGTGCCCCTCCGCTCAACGTGTCTAGCAATATCATCGCAAATCTGCCGCAGATGCTGCCCGATACCAATCCTGGTGATTACCTGCCCGATGATGTACATTTTGATACAATGGAGGTGGACGAATTCAAATACCAGTACGGGAAGCCTCTCGTCAAAGATGGAAGTCCTCCTCTAATAATGATGATGCGAAGATTCCATCAATGGTACATGAAAACCTGCAGCGAGTCTGGGAAGGATGCTTCGTCGATGAGAATTAAACAGAACCACGACTTCATTGGACAAGAACTGTTAACTGTTGATTTTGACGAGTTTTTCCAGTTGTACAATCAAAAGGCCCTCGACAAATCACTCGTGGCTTGCTACTGTCTATAAGTACTACTTTATGTAATTAAGTCTCTATATATAGCTCAGCTCTTTCATTGCATGTATATATAATTATCTTCACTATATTATGCAGATTGAAGATCGTCGAATGCAGAAAAGCACAAATCTATGACATTGGGTTCATTAACCCAAATATCATACATGAATGGACGGTTAAAAACAATCACAGATACCGTGGACAACTTGCTACAATCGTTGCTTAAAAATCAAAGCAAAAATAAAATACTCTTTCCTTACAACTTCAAGTGAGTGTTACTATCTTGTGCATATTCGGTTTCCCTTATTACTCGAGCTTATAGTAATGTAGCTGATGAGTTATGCATGCGTGTGCAGCTACCACTTTATTCTCCTAGAGATTAAGCTTGAGCGGGGAGAAGTAACCGTCTTAGACTCGAGACGAAAATATCCCCAGGAGTATGCGAACATGACTGAGATGCTTCAGAAGTAAGTTCAATCGATCATTATCGCACCATATTGGCAACTTTGTTCATTTCCTGATATCAAGTAATTATGTTCTTTGTCTGGCAGGGTTTGTAAAGAGTTCACCGCAATTTCTCTGGGACTGCCGACCGAGCTGCGATTTAAACATCCGAAAGTATGTACTACTACCTAGTTCCATGCATCTCCTATTGATTCTAGCTAGTTTCATCAATACCATTTAGCATGCTTGCTTATCAGTTCGATTGACCTCTATTTCTCGTAAAGTGCTTGTGGCAGAAAGCGGGGAATGATTTATGTGGATACTACGTTTGCGAGTTCATCTACAATGCGACGGCCTCTAATAAGCGGGGCTACTCTGAAAAACAATATGAAGTGCGTAAGCAAAATTATTCACAATTTTATTTTATTACCATCATTTGTGTTGATTTTCATTCATACACATGTATTGACCCTCTTCTTCAATTTAGATCTGGCAGATGCGGGATGAACTCCTAGCACATGATCGCATAAAAGCAATTCAAGAGGAAATCGCGGGATTCTTTCTTGACCACGTCATCAATAAAGCCGGAGAATACCATGTGGCACTTGACTTCAGATGTCAGGGATTGAAAAAGATCTTATATTGTATATATGTAGCTAGTAGCATCGGATAGATATACAAAAACTTATTGTTCGATCAATCTCTCGTAGAAGGAGGAGGTCGATCACTTCTCTCTGTATATGTTCATGACGATCTTGTGTACTTAATGGTTTCCTTAATTTGCTTACTAGCTAGCGTGTCGCGAGTTTTCTCTATACGTATAGTACGTAGCGTCGATCAAGCACGGAGATAAGAGAGGTCACTTCTCTCTATTACCTAGCTAACACAATATATGAAACCCCTAAATTAACCCTCCAAAACCCCCCAACCCCCCCCCCCCCCTTAAAAAAATAAAAACCCCAGCCCCTGAACTGCTGACGCGTGGATACTTTTTGGTCCCTCTCGCCTAGGCTCGCCGCAGCGGTCACGTGAAGCCCCATCTGCCCCGGTCCGTAAGCGAACCAGGACTAAAGGTATTGGGCTTTAGTCCCGGTTCTAGAACCGGGATAAATGAGCCTCTGGAACCAGCACAAATGAGACTTTTTCTACTAGTGTAGTGATCAATTTGTACTTTGTAGTAATAATATTGGTTTTTATCAAACATGCATGAAAGAACACACAAACTACAAGGTTCCATACATGAATATGTAGCTCTATGTATACCTAGAGAGACAATGCCCTCATGGAAGATGAAGCGAGATAACTAAAATGGCAGGCTGTTTTTTCTACACCCCCACGGCGGGCGCCCCTTTATATTGGTAGTCGAGCTTTGCATCAAGATCTGTGCTAGTAGTTTACTATCCTCACTCTAATGGAAAATTCTATCTTTTTTCTCCCCAAAAAGCACAGATAACCTTGAAACTTTGCAGGCCAACAAAAATATTTAGAATAGTATTGTGTTCAAATATTCAAACTTTTTACGGTATAAATATATAACATGAGAGTGTTTTCAAATATATAAATCATTATGTTGCACAAGAAAAATCTCAACCATTTTTTTGCGTGTTGTAGTTTTACTATTTAGTTGAACCACAAAAAATTGAAGCTTATATATTGTTTCATTTATTAAAAAAAGTAATTTCTACACATGACTCCTAAAATAAAAGTAGATGACCTAGATAGAGACACGTGTCGGGTTCAGACACATCCTGAAAAGGTGATTAAAACCCTCGGCCTATGCATCAATGTGATGCACACAAACATCTTTATTAAAATTGATGCAAAGCGACGATGCCAAAGTCATCAACAAACCATAAAAACATAGACCGACAATACCATTATAAAATATGAAATTAATACCTAAATCAGACTTCTTTCACATCAACGTATTCAGAAAGAGATACACGCCCTCATGCCACCGTCTCCATATCCAACATGAGATGGCAAGGACAAAGACACCTTTCCCATAAATAGCCCAACGTCTTAGATTTTGTTTACTTCCCGACTAACTTACTATAGCCAGAATCTTAGATCAGTTGCATGATGCACGAGTAAAGGAGAACCTCACAAATAACTAAGCGAAGTGTCGTCCCTGTCGTCCTAGCTAAGGAGCATCTCCAAATGTCTGCTTGAAATGTAAGCTAACTTAGTCTAGTGGATGTGTTTTTCAGCTTAATTAACTAATCGTTGAGCTAAAGGTTAAATACCTACTTTACTTAGCGTACTATGACTTTTTCTTATACAACAACTTCGCCTTTGCACGTGATCTTCCATGCATATCAAATTTGGGAGCCATGTACCATAACGTGTCAGATGCAACACCACACCTCCTTCGTGAATACCACCTGCTGCCACTGGTCCCATCCCTCTACCTGCAGTTTCTATACACTAGCAGCCGAGCCCCAAGACCCCTGATGACACCTCTAGGAAGGTCACGACGTGAAGCGCCGCTGCTGCCAAATCCGAAGAGGATTGTAGGTTTTCACCTAGCATGAGATCGGGGTGGATAGATTGGGCCCTCAGCTACGCCTTCATGAAGGAAAGCGACGCACATGGACGACGTCGCCGCTGGGCCGGCCAGACCGGCCAAGGTTTCCCCCATACCCAAGGTACACCACCAGGGCTCACCATCATCGGAGCCTGCAGCCACAGACCACCGGGACGACGAGAGAGGCAGCAGGAGGGAGGGGAACCACCAGATCCGACTCCGCAAAAGTCGTCGGCAGGAGAAGGCCATTTTCACGCAACACCCTCGGTCGCTCCTACCCAGGGCGACCCGAGGGTTCCTCCTCCCGCAACCAAACCACCGCCGCCAGTTCTTCTCCTCTCCTGTACCGCCGCCGGGTGAAGCCCGCGTAGCTGACAGTGGCGGCGGGGATCTCTCTCGCTGTGACCCCTGGTCTGCGGGCGGCAGCACATGGTGGAGGCCGGCGGTGACCCGATCCGTGCGTGGGCGTACAGGGTGGGTCTCGGCGAATGGTGGCGGGCTGTGGGGACCGGACCTCATCGGGCGGCGGCGTCCTGCGGCCTAGCATGCGCGGTGGCGGGCCTGGCCGGGGTTGGTGGATTTCTTCCTGATCGGCCCTATGTTTGGCTTCGTCCAGATTGATGCTTGGTCAAAGGGCGACGTCGTCTACGTGGCTAACGGCGTTGCCGGCGCCTTCAGCCACGGGGATGATGAGGTGCCACCGGGCGGCAACCATGGAGCAAGGAGACCTTCCTCATCGTGAGATCTGGAGGGTTGAGCCCCATGGCACTCTCTTTCGTGTAGGCTTTGGTTGATGGCTCATTTGAAGCAAATGGAGGTTGGTGATGTAGGATTTGTTGGGGAGCGTTGCATGGAAAACAAAAAAATTCCTTCGCACACGCAAGATCTATCCATGGAGATGCATAGCTATGAGAGGGGGAGAGCATCTACATACCCTTGTAGATCGCTAAGCAGAAGCGTTTATCAACGCAGTTGATATAGTCGTACTCTTCACAATCCGATCACGATCCAATCGATCTATTGCCGAACGGACGACACCTCCGAGTTTAGCACACGTGCGGCTCGATGATGTCTCCTCCTTCTTGATCCAGCAAGCGGGAGAGGAGAGGTAGATGGGATCACAACCAACACAACGGCGTGGTGGTGATGATGGTTGTTGAGCACCGACAACACTTTCGCTAAGCGTTGCCAGGACAGGGCGATGGAACTACGAAGGAATGGGAAAGAGAGGGGAGCCAAGAGCTTGGTGTGTCCTCTTGGGGCGCCCCCTCCCCTCTATATATAGATGGAGGGGCGTGGAAAACAGCCCCTCCAAGTCCTATGGCGCAACTAAGGGGGAGAGGACTTGGAATCCAAGTCCAATCCTATTCCTACTAGGACTCCTTCCTTTTTTGCCTTCCCTAGCCACATGGGCTTTCGAGGACTTGGTGCTCCTAGCCCAATAAGGCTAGGGCGCTTCCCCGCAGCCCATGCTAGCCCTTGGGTCATGGTGGATCCACTTGTGGACTTCCGGATCCTCCGGAATCCTTCAGAAACTTCTGGAAACTTCCCGGTACAATACCGAAAAAACTGCACATTTTTCCGGAACCGAAAATATGACTTCCCATGTATAAATCTTTATCTCTCGACCATTCCGACACTCCTTGTAATATTCGGTATCTCATCCGGGACTCTGAACAATATTTGGTTACCACTCATCAAATATCCCAATACTACTCTAGCGTCAACGAACGTTAAGCGTGCGACCCTGCGGGTTCGGGAATTATGTAGTCATGACCGAGACACCTCTCCGGTCAATAATGAATAGCGGGACTTGGATGCCCATATTGATTCCTATATATTCCATGAAGATCTTTTATCGGTTGAACCTTTATGACAACATACGTAATTCCCTTTGTCTGTCGGTATGTTACTTGCCCGAGATTCGATCGTCGGTATCTCTATACCTAGTTCAATCTCGTTAGCGGCAAGTCTCTTTACTCGTTATGTAATACATCATCTTGTAATTAACTCCTTAGTCACTTTGCTCGCAAGCTTCTTGTGATGTTGTATTACCGAGAGAGCCCAGAGATACCTCTCCATTACACGGAGTGCAAATCCCAATCTCGATTCACGCCAACTCAACAGACACCTTCGAAGATACCTAAAGAGCATCTTTATGATCAACCAGTTACGTCGTGATGTTTGATAACACACAAGGTATTCCTACGATATCCGGGATTTGCATGATCTCATGGTCGAAGAAACATGTATTTGACATTAAGAAAGCAGTAGCAATAAACCGAACGATCATATGCTATGCCAACGGTTGGGTCTTGTCTATCACATCATTCTCCTAATGATGTGATCCCGTTATCAAATGACAACTCATGTCTATGGTTAGAAAACCTTAACCATCTTTGATCAACAAGCTAGTCTGGTAGAGGCTCACTAGGGACACGACATTTGTTTATGTATCCACACATGTATTTAAGTTTCCGGTCAATACAATTCTAGAATGAATAATAAACCTTTATCATGATTTAGGAAATATAATAATAACCATTTTATTATTGCCTCTAGGGCATATTTCCATCAGGATTGGGACCGTAGGAAACTTTGGTCGGCTGGCTCGGCCCGGCAGCGGCGACGTCTTTCAACGTCGCTGTCCTCCTTGGGGACGAAGCCGAGGTCCATCCTATCCACTCCTGACCCCCCCTTCCCGGATGAAAGTCCAAAATACGCGTGATTGGGCGGCGGCGACGCCATGCGCATCGCACCCTTCATGAAGACGCCGTCTGGGGAGGCTTGGGTGTTCGAGAGACGGTTGTTCTGGCGGTGGGCTCTGCATGGCAAGGGGCAGTGGCGGTGGTGCGGAGGTTCACAGGTGGAGCAGCGTGCCATCTACCGTGTGAAGACGACGAGTATTGGCGGCATGGTGTAGTTGGGATCTCGACAACGGATGTGTCTGGATGGACGAGAGCAGGGCGGTGGCGCTGTTTGGCGCTGTGGCGGCATCAATGGCAGGCCTGGCAAGGTCGATGCGTCAGTACCTGCTCTAAAGATGGATCTGTGGAAGATGGTGGCGACGACCCATGAGAGTGCCTCGGACCGGTTTATGCTGCACACCCGGTATGTGGCTTGGTTGCGGCCTTCGGCTTTAGATGTTAGGCTTAGGTGAGAGGTCTGGGTATTCGGCTCAGATTTACTGCACCCTTACATTAATTGGATAGGAGTAGCGATAGATGTTTCCAAGATGACGGATTCAGACATACTGATGTATTACTTTGTAAGTTCTTTGTGAATAATGAATAAAATGACTGCATGCATCTCCTAAATGTAGAAGCCGGGGGTCATCCTCCTTTTCAAAAAAAAGGTACCATACTAGTGACTGTATTTTTGATACATGAGTTACTGATGGTTAGTATTAGACCATTATTAGAGTTGTGAAAGAAAAATATAACATCAACATTATATACATCTTAGCATCATATACTTTCAAATATAAATTCGGTCCACAAATCAAGGAACAAAAAAAAGGATTAAATTTACCATAAATAGTACCTCATTCAAAATCTCTATGAATAGTAAACCAAGCTAACGTTTACATCATGATTTTTCTTTACCATTTCTCGATTTGTACGTCGAATTTTCATTTGAAAATTTATTTTAGATAAATATAACATAATTGATGTTAAAAGATAATATTTTTACTTGATCTTTTGTTAGCCTTACCGTGCATTAGTAGCAAGGCAGCATCTAAGTGAATAGTAGCACTAGATACTCTTGTATCACCGTACCGTTTCCTCTCAATCCTTCATAAAGTAGCAACCTGATTGTATTGCTTATCTGTCCACATAGTATGGAATTAAGTTAGTTGGTAAATTATTCTGGTTGTAGTTGGCCAATGCAAGGCTAAGATTCTTCAAAACTACATAGAAATTTATCTGAAACGTCACCAGAATTTTATGTCTGAGATCCTTAAGTAGATTAGTTGACTTTGGTATATAAGTGGTGTCTTTTCGCTCAGCATCGATGATAAAGACAAAACAAGGTTATTTGGCAGCAAGGATAAGGACTGTTTGCCACTAACTTTTACATCAACTGAAATTGATCGTATATGCTCAAATAAGGCTGCTTATTTCATTGCACTGTTCTTGCGAATATTATCTTTATTCTTCCACTCACATGCAGGAAATAACGCAATTACCAGCGATCATGAGAAAGTCACATGTATTTTAGACCATGACGTTGGTATGTCAGGATGTTTTCGTTTCATTGTCGCTCTAACAACAGAAGTTAGGCTCTCTACGAGGATTAAGAACAATGGCGGATGCAGTACAAAATCAATTGTAGAATAATATAGAAAAAATGATTACAACCATGACCGAAACAAATACGCTTCGAACTCGTGGCTAGCAGGCTAGGAACACTAATAGCCAAGCTTGAGTCCTTCCAGACAACCATAGTGAGTTTTAACAACACATGATCTCCTTCAGGTTAAAACTCGCCCACAATTAAACACTAGTATCTATATACGGCTACACATTCTTTTTGTGGGGAATATAGTTAACACCTCATGCAATCTAAATTATGACACCCTACTCGGCATTTTCAATACACATACAAATCAACTAGTTCACTTAATAATCTAATTCATTATCATAAGCTTTATCGGGGGTTTGTTCCCAACGGTAGGTTGTAAGCCGTTGTGTTCTGCCATGATGCATTGTATCCTTATAACATAACTATGGATGTATTTGGTCGCTTTGGCTGTGTAGATATGATAATGTTTTTAACGATAAAAGTATTTCTCTTCTGCAGATTATCTACAGATGTATCCGAACTCTTCGTTTATGGTCCTCTCTACAAAGCATGGAGAATCGAGACCTGTTTACGGAGGTGTGTACACAATTGGAAGTTACGGCGGGGATACTTTTTCCCAACACGGGCGGCAACATGATCTTAGGATTGCCCCCCTCCGCTTTAAGCGTTATATGGACACTGCATGTTTCTTTGTGTTTCACCTTTTTATTTTTCATTTGAATGAGAGGATATTGTTTGGTTGTGTACATCTTAGTTATGCAGAGACCAATGTAATGCTTAAATCTTTTAAGTAATAAAGCTGCCCTTTTCAAAAGAAAAACATAAGTATGGATGTAGAAGCCGGAATGTTTTGCCTTACTTTTCAAAGAACATGTATCATCTGAATGCATATATCTCTTCCTTGCAAAAACTATAATACACACATCTCTTTGTGGAGAGAGGTGATCTTGTCCACACCCCTTCTTGTAAAATTCATCAGTTTTGTTCCTCCCGGGGTGGATTCTCTGATGGAAAAAAAAATTAGCAACCCTAGTTGGGGGTTGAGTACAGACCATTAGTCCATAAGTAAGGAATATCCTATCTGTTGCAAAATGGATTGTCTATTTGGTTTCATTAGGACATGCCTTTGACCAATAAGTACCCGTCAATATGTAATTATTGTGATACGAAATCAACACAAACAAGTATTTTGGAATACAAATCTAATAACATTAATTATATATCACATATATAAGGTTCACCACAACTTCACCCTCCGGAAGGAAGTGTGCGTCCTACTCGCTAGCCAGCCGCCTCCTACCCAAAAAAACTAGGGTTTCTCTGCCTCCCGCCGGCGCCGGCGTCGGTCCGCCCTGTCTACCGTGACCTTAGGGCCACGGGGACGGAGTGGATCATGTCCCTTGCCGGTGGGAGGGCTCCGTTTTTAGATCATTTTTCGAGATTTGTTAGGGTTTGTGTCCTACTCAGGAAGGCGAGACAGCGGCTACTCCCTGTAGATGGAATAAAGGTCTCCCCGCCTAGTCCCAGTTCCGGTGATGCTTCTAGCATCGTTGGTGGGCGTGTGGATGTGTGTCTCCGGTGGATCTGTCTCTGGTGGATTTGCTTGGATCTGTTCATCGTTCGTCTTTGTTCGTGTGTCTTTAGGTTGGATCCTTCTTATCTACACTCTTCATCGGCGGCGGTTGTTGTTCTGGTGTGTTGATTCTACGGGGCCTTAGCACGACGACTTCCTGACTGTCTACTACAACAAGGTTTGCCCGACTCCGGCGAGGGAGGGGCGATGACAGCGGCGCGCCTTCGGCTCACTTCAGTGCTTGTAGTCGTCGCTAGGTGGTCTACGGGTCTGGATGTATTTTTTTTATTATTTCTAGTGTTCGTTGTACTATCATGATTGAAGATGAATAGATCGAAAGTTTATCCCGCAAAAAAATATCACATAAATAAATATAAGATAATAACTGTTAATCAAAAATTTATCCTAACTAACCTTAATATGCAATATATTTAAAATTAGAGCGAATGCATATTTAGTTCACTTGATTTCAGTTTAACCTCCGCCGGTCAATCACACCCCATAAACCAAGGTTCCGGGGCTGATGCCTCGCGTTTTTTATCTCCGGGTCCCGGTTAACTCTACCGCAGCCTACCAAAAAACATCTAATTTTCTCTACACCATGCATCGTGGCACGCCCACACAATTTTTCAAGGGATGTCTTATTGCTTAAGGAAAGCCACTAGATAGTTACACCAGTTCAAATAACAACACATTTGGAGAATGTTTGAGAAGAATCTTTGCTTAATTGTCAAAGAAGGAAGCATCTATTCCCTTGCAGATAAAGAAAATGGCAGGGAGGGCAGCGCACGGGCGCTTTACAATGTTCTTACTCATCCTGTCTCCTTTCCCTTCCCAAATGGGACCCCCGGGGGGATTGATGACAAGCTCTAGTTAGTTTTGACCCCTACTTACATAAATTCTCCACATTTTTGTATGGATTTTGAGTTGGTGGCTGCTGACGTAAGCATGCATGCATATAGGTAGAGGGGACAGTCTTCTGTCCTACTAAAGAGCTAGCTACTGAGATATTGCATGAAGAACTTGTGCTCTTTTGATTCTCTGCAGCATATCAACATCCATTGGAAAACCATTTTGCTTATCTTCCTCACAAGTGCATAGAAGGAAGCCCAAACACGGAGAAAACACATCAATTTCTCCTTTAACTCAAAGGAATTCAGAGGATTTTTTTAGAGGATTTAAATCCTTAGAAGTTTTCCCTACATATGTTTTTTTTGTTGCTCTTTTGTGCTGTGAACTTCACCAGTATCCATTTTCCTCCTATGTCCATCTAGGAGTATCCTTTTGTGTATACAATGAAATGGCTGAAAGCGATGTTTCCCATGGTACGAGCATCATAACGCGTAAATGAGCAATCAAACTAACGTCGGCTCATTATAATTTTTGAAAGGAAAAACCCATGCGTGCAAGCTATGCAAGAATCATTTTTGATAAATCAAGTAGGCCGCAATATAAGTTATGTATGCATATACATGTTTCTTGTGGCTACGGCTTTTTGAATACGTTTTGATGAATTTTATGAACTTCGTTAAATTTCAATTGTTGAAACTTGGTACGAGTGAAAGGCGAAAACTTAAAAGTTGGTACGAGCGAATGATGAAAACTGAAGTTTCGGAACATAAAACTTAAAACTTGGTGTGCCCCAGTAAGGAATCCAACAACTTTGTGAATCGCGAGGCAATCGTGCGGCCGTCACGACTGGGCAGGTGTGCCCCTACGAGTTTCCTTGTAAGTTAAGTGGTTCCTCCTACCCAAAGGGCACTTAAGACATTTCATACATGAATAGTCAAGGGGCCCGGTCATCTGACATGCACCACAAGTCCCGGTCAGCAATGTAAAGAAGAGAAAGGAACAAGCCAAAGACGCATGACTTCGAAGTATCCCCACAATGGCATGATGAGTGGCTACCTAGCTCCAATGGAGGCTCTGATTACATATTGTTTTTGTGTCCAAACTACCGATGCTCTCGGGGCTCAATGTATACCCAACTCTCAACGAGAACTACGACCAATCATCCACAGATGATCATAGGGTGATTATTAACCGCATGTACTTTGTCTTTATAATAAAGAAGGAAACTAGATGCGGTTATATGTCTCGCAGCAAGCTTTGGCAATTCATGGAACATAATTTGGTGGCACTTTTCATCATGATCCATACCTATATTTTAACTGCCAATTAAATATATGTGATTCTTCTTTCCCTCAAAAAATTGGCTTATACTATGCACACAATTCTGAGAGTTAACTTTTACACATCACACAAGAGTACATACTCAATGTTCTAAAAAAAGGAGTGTATATTCAAATATGCTAATTTATTCGGCCAGGTACTAGTTAGGTTAGTTATCCATGTAGTAGTATAATTTTTGGTAACCCACTAGCTAGCTAGATCTTGTAGAGGAACAAGAGTACACGAATTGCATTTGCTTCTCTTAGCGTACTATGGTATAGTAGTACCATGCATATGCATATTGCTTGCTGGTCAAAAAGGAATGGATCCATTTCACGCAGCAAAAACTAAAAATGGAATGGAGCATGCACACACACCGAGTACAAACTAAAGGTGGATAAGTAAGTTAACAAAAAAAAAGCTGGATAAGTTTGTCTCTAGTGCATGTCAAAGGACAAAAAAAAGGAAGAACCAGAGCGCTGATCTAGGCATCTCTAGCCCATTCCTAATCAAATTTAGTAAAAAAAGTGTTGTGGGGAATTAAGCCCTTTCTAGGCCATTCCTCATATCATTAAATTCCAAAAAACAACTTTTCAATCCCCATATCTCAGCCCTCTAGCCCATACTCTCTAAACAAAAGCTCTTACATAGACTCTTTCTGAAAATATGATGAATTGTAATTGTTTCAATGACCGAGGACATAGTTTGTTGGTTCTCAAGAAACTTTATGGTTCATACTTTAGCATTGTGGATGAATTGTTACTTGATCGTGAGAAGTTTTATGATGATATATTGCTGTTATGATAATGATCATCATGCTACCATGTCTGTATTTTGTTTTATCGACACCTCTCTCTATATACATGTGGCCATGATCATCGAGTTTGGCATTCACTTGAGGGCAAGTGAGGTCTAAGCTTGGGGGAGTTGATACGTCCATTTTGCATTATGTTTTTCTATTGTTATTTACAATGTTTTTGGTCATTATTTCACCTTATGATGCAACCCTAATGCCTTTTCTCTCTTAATTTGCAAGATTTATACGAAGAGGGAAATTGCCGGCCACTAGAATTCTGGATCTGGAAAAGCTGCAGCAGAGATATCTATTCTTCATAGCTCCAAATGACCTGAAAATTTACAAAGATTTATTTAGAATTAATAAAAAAAATACTGGAAGAGGAATCACCAGGAGGGGCCCCACCAATGGGCCACAAGGTCAGGTGGCACCCCCCGGGGCACGCCACCCAAGCTTGTGGACCCACCAGCAGGCCTCTTTGGCCCTCCTTCTCCTATATGATGTCATTTTCCCTAGAAAAAATCAAGAGAAGACTTTCAGAATGAAGCGCCGCCCTCTCGAGGGGGAACCTGGGCAGGAGCACTTTTGCTCTCCGGTGGAGCGATTCCGTCGGGGATACTTCCCTCCAGGAGGGAATCAAAACCATTGACATCACCAATGACCCTCTCATCGTGGGAGGACCAATCTTCATCAACATCTTCATGAACACCATCTCATATCAAACCTTAGCTTCTCTCTTTTATTCGATCTTTGTCCCAAAACCTCAGATTGGTACCTGTGGGTTGCTAGTAGTGTTGATAACATCTTGTAGTTGATGCTAGTTGGTTTATTTGGCGGAAGATTATATGTTCAGATCCTTAAGAATATTCAATACCCCTCTGATCTTGAACATGAATATGATTTGTGAGTAGTTACTTTTGTTCTTGAGGACATGGGAGAAGTCTTGTTATAAGTAATCATGTGAAGTTGGTATTCATTCAATATTTTAATGATATGTATGTTGCTCTTCCTTTAGTGGTGTCATGTAAACGTCGACTACATGGAACTTCACCATATTTGGGCCTAAGGTAAGGCATTGGGGAGTAATAAGTAGGTGATGGGTTGTGAGAGTGACATAAGCTTAAACCCTAGTTTATGCGTTATTCAGTAAGGGGCTGGTTTGGATCTATATGTTTCATGCTATGATTAGATTTAGCTTAATTCTTCTTTCGTAGTTGTGGATGCTTGCGAGAGGGGGTAATCACAGGAGGGTTGTTTATTCAAGTAAGAACATCACCCTAATATCGGTCCACCCACATATCAAATTATCAAAGTAGTGAACGTGAATCAACTAAACATGATGAACGTGCCTAGACGAGAATTTCCATGTGTCCTCGAGAACGCTTTGCTCATTATAAGAAGTACTTCTGGCTTGTCATTTTCTATAAAATAGGATTGGGCCACCTTGCCGCACTCTTGTTACTATTGTCACTTGTTACTTGTTACGAATTATATATCTTGCTATCAAACTACTTGTTACCGCTACTTTCAGCACTTGAAGAGAATACCTTACTGAAAATCGCTTGTCATTTCCTTCTGCTCCTCGTTGGGTTTGACACTCTTATCAAAAGGACAACGATTGCCCCCCTAGACTTGTGGGTCATCAGGGATCCTCGACCCGGCCCTCCTACCAGGAGACAACATGGTGAGTACCTCCTAGTCCAAGACACCATCAGTAGCCCCTGAACTGGCCTTCAAGTTGGGGATGCTCCTCGGTTCTTCCAAATTTCTCTTCACCTTTGGTCCTCGGTCTTGAAAGTTGATTCGACAAATCTTCTCCGATCTCGAGGATAACCAAGGTGTATCCGAAGATTTCATATGTCGGGTATCCAAGGAGCCCCTTTAAGTTCTCGAACTTTATCAAATGTCTTGTTATTTTCTTTTAGCCAAGCTCCAACGCCGGTCTGCCTCCGAAGTGGTGCACGACCACGGTCTTGAGTTGTAGATGTCGGCCTCAGTGAAAAAAGTTTTCCGCCAAGCCGGTTGCTATTTATTCTCTGGCAGGATGTATAGTCAGTAGCCCTTAAGGTGCGTGCTGGCCTAAAATCGAAGATGCACCTAGACGATAACATAGAACCGCTGATTCCCGTAGCCCCTGAGATTCAGGTCGATTTGTGAAATCGACATGAGTATCAAGTCCTTACTCGGCTACTTTAGGAACGGAAATGGAGTGTGTAGTAGCTCCCGAGACTTAGGTTGGGTGCGGCCGACCAACCTGAGGATCCTAATCTCCTCGAAACCATTTTGCACTTTGAATTTTCTACATTGAATCGCCAGTGTTGTAGCCCATGAGACTTGAGTTGGGCCACATGGCCGACTCTAGGGTCGTATCTCCTCGAAAACTAGTTGAACCTCGTGTGCGTTTTGTTGATGTCGAGGTGCATCTCGGTAGAGAAGAAGCCAAACTGTGGGTCAGAAAAGATTTTCCTGAGCGGAGCCATCACACAGGACACCTCCATCAAGAGAATGAAATGCCTCCTACAAGAAAAATATACAATAGGTTAAAGGTATCATAAGCTCTGGAAAACCAAAAAAAGAACATAAAAACTTTACGTCTGAATTAAATCAAGTTTCTTAGTGCCAATCTGAAATTGGTCTTAAAATTAATTTGAGTTTCTATCGTGCTTTAACATGATACATCTGATCTCCATACTTCAAGGTGGTCGACCTTCAGCTTCAACCTTCTTTTCCCGAAGGCAGAGTGCTTCTCAGGCTAGTTTAGCAAAGTAAACTCGAGCGGCATAGGGAGAAGCCAGGCTATCAGACTATTTTTACCGTAAATTCCAGTCGAAAAAATGAGTAGTAGAAAAAGACTTTGCAACGACTTAGAAGAAAACATTTTTTATAAAACGGCACACATAAATAAGTTGGGGAAAGGAAGTTATTTTTAACAAACAACAGTTTTGTTTAACACAAAATACAATGCTTGGTTGAACCGAAAAAATTGAATATTGAAATTTTTTGAGCATGAAAGTGACTTAGCTGGTTTTATGCTCCCGATGTTGATGACGCGGTCCGGGCTTGCGGCGGGACGAATACACTACACCCATCGAACTTTCACAGATTCGATATGGTGTGTAGTCCTTGACCTGGCCAAGGTCCTAGCCCCCAAGCCCGTCCCGATGAGGAGCTTGGCTCGACAAAGAGGCAGAGCGAAGAGCTCACTTCAACGAATTGGCGACGCAACATGGCTAATGCGGCGAGAGGACGCCCCTAGTCCAGCCAAGGTGATGGGGCAAGTCGGCACAGTGACGTCGGAGTCACCGAATTAAGTTGATGAAGCGATGGCGAAGCCCCCGGTCCAGCCGAGGTAACAAAGCAGGTCGGCAGGGTGACACCGGAGCCCCCACGTCAGCCAACATGTCGAAGCGGGTCGGCATGGTGGACGTCGGCTTGAAGAAGCGATGGCGCGGCGAAGCCGACGCTGGTCGAAATTTGTGACGAGGTCAATGCTGGCTTGATGAAGTGACTGTGCGGCGATGCCGGCGTGTACGAATCGCGCAATCCATGGGCTACAATGTTGTCTTGGCTATGTTGTGTCGACCGTGATGCCGAACTCTTGGTCACCTCACCAAGGTGACGATTGACCTGCATAGTGTAGGCTCGACGAAGCGATGACACGTCTAGTGTAGGTCGGCATCCATGGAGCAACGAGGTCAGACCGGTTTGACACCGGCGTGACGCTAAAGAGTGATAACCCACAAGTATAGGGGATCAATTGTAGCCTCTTTCGATAAGTAAGAGTGTCGAACCCAACGAAGAGCTAAAGGTAGAACAAATATCCCCTCAAGTTCTACCAACCACTGATACAACTCTACGTACGCTTAACGTTCGCTTTACCTACAACAAGTATGAAATTAGAAGTACTTTGTAGGTGTTGTTGGATAGGTTTGCAAGATAATAAAGAGCGCGCAAATAAAAAGTAGGGGCTGTTTAGATGAAGACACAACTAAGTTAGTTTTAGTAGAGAGCTTTTTGTCACGAGCAAGTTATTTGTCCCTAGGCAATCGATAACTAGACCGGTAATCATTATTGCAATTTTGTTTGAGGGGGAGGCATAAGCTAACATACTTTCTTTTCTTGGATCATATGCACTTATGATTGGAACTCTAGCAAGCATCCGCAACTACTAAAGATCATTAAGGTAAAACCCAACCATAGCATTAAAGCATCAAGTCCCCTTTATCCCATACGCAACAATCCCCTTACTCGGGTTTATGCTTCTGTCACTCAAACAACCCACTATAAGCGAATCATGAACGTATTGCAACACCACACAACAGGAATCCCTCACGCTTGCGCGACACGGAGAGCACCGTAGGACAACACCAATAATAAAACATGCAACTCAAACCAATCACGATCATCAATTAACCCATAGGATAAAACGGATCTACTCAAACATCATAGGATAGCCATACATCATTGGGAAATAATATATAGCGTTGAGCACCATGTTTAAGTATAGATTACAGCGGGTAAAAGAGGGGTTACACCGCTACATAGAGGGGGGAAGAGTTGGTGATGACGGCAGTGAAGTTGTTGGTGTAGATCATTGTCGCGATGATGGCCCCGACGGCGTTCCGGCGCCACCGGGAGAGAGGGGGAGAGAGCCCCCCTTCTTCTTCTTCTTCCTTGACCTTCCCCTAGATGGGAGAAAGGTTTCCCCTCTGGTCCACGGCCTACATGGCGGTGGAGGGGCGAGAGCCCCTCGAGATTGGATCTGTCTCTCTGTCTCTCTCTGTTTCTGCGTTTCTGATTATGCCCTTTCACCATTTCTTAAATTTCCAGAGATCCGTAACTCCGATTGGGCTGAATTTTGGATACAATTTTTATCCGGATATTAACTTTCTTGCAGCGAAAGAAGGGCACCAACTGCCTTACGGGGTGTCCACGAGTGCCTAGGGCGCGCCTGACCCCCTGGGGCGCCCCCCTGCCTCGTGGCCCCCTCAGGCATCGTCTTGCGTTGATTCTTCTTCCCAAAAATCACATATATTCCAAAAAAATCCCCGTCCGTTTTATCCGCTTTGGACTCTGTTTGATATGGATTTTCTGTGAAACAAAAAACATGCAACAAACAGGAACTGGCACTGGGCACTGGATCAATATGTAGTCCCAAAAATAGTATAAAAAGTTGCCAAAAGTATATGAAAGTTGTAGAATATTGGCATGGAACAATAAAAAATTATAGATACGACGGAGACGTATCAAAGAGCGCCTCGGAAAAGGCTCAAAAAATTGTGGGCATGTGTTTGGGAACAAAACACAATACCCTAGAAAAAATCCTCCAAAAAGGATGTCTGATATCTTGTTCAAGAAAAAAGATGAACTCGGGTTGGGTTCGTTTTCATGCAGAAAACAGATCCAAAAATTGATGCACACTCCTTGGACGTTTCCCAGAGTTTGAACAGAAGGATCAAGCTAAAATTATGAGGGTTGACGATATAAGAATTCCGGAGCTGATGAACGGTTTGATCTTCCAAACAATGTATGAGCTGGCTGCTGGACTCCTCACCCCAAATTCATGAGATTGTCGTCCAGATCCGTCAAGTCTTAATTATATCGGCGATTTCCGGAGATTCCTCCATCGGAACACGATGAACGTTTACAAGGCCGTTATATACTCAATTCCGCACAATCCCTCCTAAGGAATCGTCAAAGCGATCCTTGAGGAAGAGGGGACATCCAAAACAAATCTGATGTCTAGAAAATTCTGCACAGTTGCACAAGGGCAATGTTGACGTTGAACCCCTGAGCTCCATAGAAGGTTTTTTGTGCATGATCTCGGTTGAGATCAAATTTGATATTGATGGAGACGCTCACCGATCTCTCACAGATCAGACATGAGCAAAATCCTCGGCCTGGTCGAGGTTACCAGTCAAGTTGGCGAAGAAGATCTATCTCGGTGCATATATTGCATCGGAGCCGATCTATATTCCTATCACACTGTGACGACTACCAGAGAGACCTGTATTGGCCACCAATGACAGAGTTAGATCCGACAGATCTCTGGTAGGGGGTCCTGAGCTAGTGATCTTGGCACGATGATATAAGGACGAAGAAGGGACATACCATAAAGTGGGAGATTTAAATCATTTATGAGAAAACACCTATTTTTGGGTGAAAATTATGTTGATCGACATCATAAAACCCTTCGATACGTAGGGACGATCAAGTGGGAAGAAAAAAACCACGCATGACTATCGAGAAGAGAAGATGGTTGCGATATGATCAAACCCACTCGTAACAATGATCATATTGTATGCCATCACCCCCTAGTCGATTACATCAGCCATGTATGATCGGATCTAGGAGGTGACAAACGAAGAGGCCCCTGCTACCTCTTGAGCATGCGTTGGTTTTCCCTTGAAGAGGAAAGGGTGATGCAGCAAAGCAGCGTAAGTATTTCCCTCAGTTTTTGAGAACCAAGGTATCAATCCAGTAGGAGACCACGCGCGATTCACCTCGTACCTACACAAGCAAATAAGAACCTCGCAACCAACGCGATAAAGGGGTTGTCAATCCCTTCATGACCACTTGCAAGAGTGAGATCTGATAGAGATGATAATAATAAGATAAATATTTTTGGTATTTTTATGATATAGATTGAAAGTAAAGATTGCAAAATAAAATAGATTGGAAACATGTATGATGGAAAATAGACCCGGGGGCCATAGGTTTCACTAGTAGCTTCTCTCAAGATAGCATAAGTATTACGGTGGGTGAACAAATTTCTGTCGAGAAATTGATAGAAAAGCGAATAATTATGAGAATATCTAGGTATGGTCATGTATATAGGCATCACGTCCATGACAAGTAGACCGACTCCTGCCTGCATCTACTACTATTACTCCACACATCGACCGCTATCCAGCATGCATCTAGAGTATTAAGTTCATAAGAACAGAGTAACGCCTTAAGCAAGATGACATGATGTAGAGGGATAAACTCATGCAATATGATATAAACCCCATCTTTTTATCCTCGATGGCAACAATACAATACGTGTCGTTTCCCTTTTTGTCACTGGGATCGAGCACCGCAAGATTGAAACCAAAGCTAAGCACTTCTCCCATTGCAAGAAAGATCAATCTAGTAGGCCAAACCAAACTGAAAATTCAAAGAGACTTGCAAAGATAACCAATCATACATAAAAGAATTCAGAGAAGATTCAAATATTGCTCATAGATAATCTTGATCATAAACCCAAAATTCATCTGATCTCAACAAACACACTGCAAAAGAAGATTACATCCAATAGATCTCCAAGAGAATCGAGGAGAACTTTGTATTGAGATCCAAAGAGAGAGAAGAAGCCAACTAGCTAATAACTCTGGACCCGAAGGTCTGAGGTAAACTACTCACACATCATCGGGGGGCATGGAGTTGATGTAGAGGCCCTCCATGATCAATGCCTCCTCCTGCGGAGCTCCGGAAAAGGCCCCAAGATGGGATCTCTTGGGTACAGAAGGTTGTGGCGGTGGAAATAGGGTTTCGTGGTGCTCCTGGATGTTTTTGGGGTATGTGAACATATATCGGAGGAAGAAGTAGGTCGGTTGAGCCACGAGGGGCCCACGAGGGGGAAGGTGTTGGAAATATGCCCTAGAGGCAATAATAAAATGGTCATTATTGTATTTCCTTGTTCATGATAATTGTCTATTGTTCATGCCATAATTGTATTAACTGGAAACCGTAATACATGTGTGAATACATAGACCACAACATGTCCCTAATAAGCCTCTAGTTGACTAGCTCGTTGATCAATAGATGGTTATGGTTTCCTGACCATGGACATTGGATGTCATTGATAACGTGATTACATCATTAGGAGAATGATGTGATGGACAAGACCCAATCCTAAGCATAGCACAAGATCGTGTAGTTCGTTTGCTAAGAGCTTGTCTAATGTCAAGTATCATTTCCTTAGACCATGAGATTGTGCAACTCCCGGATACCGTAGGAATGCTTTGGGTGTACCAAACGTCATAACGTAATTGGGTGACTATAAAGTTGCACTACAGGTAGCTCCGAAAGTATCTCTTGAGTTGGCACGAATCGAGACTGGGATTTGTCACTCCGTATGACGGAGAGATATCTCTAGGCCCACTCGGTAATGCATCATCATAATGAGCTCAGTGTGACTAATGAGTTAGCCACGGGATCATGCGTTACGGAACGAGTAAAGAGACTTGCCGATAACGAGATTGAACGAGGTATGGGGATACCGACGATCGAATCTCGGGCAAGTAACATACCGATAGACAAAGGGAATTACATACGGGATTGATTGAATCCCCGACATTGCGGTTCATCCGATGAGATCATTGTGGAACATGTGGGAGCCAATATGGGTATCCAGATCCCGCTATTGGTTATTGGCTAGAGAGATGTCTCGGTCATGTCTACATGGTTCCCGAACCCGTAGGGTCTACACACTTAAGGTTTGGTGACGCTAGAGTTGTTATGGGAAATAGTATGTGGTTACCGAAAGTTGTTCGGAGTCTCGGATGAGATCCCGGACGTGACGAGGAGTTCCGAAATGGTCCGGAGGTGAAGATCGATATATTGGACGAAGGGTATTGGAGTCCAGAATTATTCCGGGGGTACCGGGTGACGACTAGCGTGTCCGAAAGGGGTTTCGGAGGCCCCGACAAGCGTTGGGGGGCCTTATGGGCCAAGGGGAGGGGGCACATCAGCCCACTAAGGGGCTGAGTGCCCCTCCCACCCCATCTCACGTAACTTGGAGAGGTGGGGGCGCCTCCCCTAGGGCAGCCACCCCTCCCGGCTTGGGGGGCAAGTTTCCTAGGGGTGGGGGCGCCCAAACCCATCTAGGGTTTCCCCTGTGGCCGCCGCCCCTCCACTAGGGAACCCTAGGGTGCCTCCTCCACCCCCTTCCCCCTATATATAGTTAGGGAGAGAGAGGACAGCCTCAGAACCTTCCCCTGGCGCAGCCCCTCTCCCTCCCCAACACCTCCTCCTCCTCCGTAGTGCTTGGCGAAGCCCTGCCGGAGAACTGCAAGCTCCACCACCACGCCGTCGTGCTACCAGAGCTCTACCTCAACTTCTCCTCTCCCCTTGCTGGATCAAGAAGGAGGAGACATCCCCGGGATGTACGTGTGTTGAACACGGAGGCGCCGTTGTTCGGCGCTTAGATCGGAATCAACCGCGATCTGAATCGCTGCGAGTACGACTCCTTCATCCGCGTTCTTGTAATGCTTCCGCATCGCGATCTTCAAGGGTATGAAGATGCACTCCGTCTCTCTCGTTGCTAGTCTCTCCATAGATTGATCTTGGTGATGCATAGAAAATTTTGAATTATTGCTACGTTACCCAACAGTGGCATCACGAGCTAGGTCTATGCATAGATTCTATGCACGAGTAGAACACAAAGCAGTTGTGGGCGATGATTTGTTCAATTTTCTTACCATTACTAGTCTTATCTTGATCCGGCGGCATTGTGGGATGAAGCAGCCCGGACCGACCTTACACGTACGCTTACGTGAGACTGGTTCCACCGATTGACATGCACTTGATGCATAAGGTGGCTGACGGGTGTCTGTCTCTCCCACTTTAGTCGGATCGGATTCGATGAAAAGGGTCCTTATGAAGGGTAAATAGTAATTGGCATATCATTGTTGTCGTTTTGCGTAGGTAAGAAACATTCTCGCTAGTAACCCATCGCAGTCACGTAAAACATGCAACAACAATTAGAAGACGTCTAAGTTGTTTTTGCAGGGTATGCTATGTGATGTGATATGGCCAAAAGGATGTGATGAATGATATATGTGATGTATGCGATTGATCATGTTCTTGTAATAGGAATCACGACTTGCATGTCGATGAGTATGACAACCGGCATGAGCCATAGGAGTTGTCTTAACCTGCGTGTCAATGAAAATGTCATGTAATTACTTTACTTTATTGCTAACCGTTAGCCATAGTAGTAGAAGTAATAGTTGGCGAGGCAACTTCATGAAGACACGATGATGGAGATCATGATGATGGAGATCATGGTGTCATGTCGGTGACGATGGTGGTCATGCCGCGCCTCGAAGATGGAGATCAAAGGCGCAAGATGGTATTGGCCATATCATGTCACTTTATGATTTGCATGTGATGTTTGTCATGTTTACATCTTATTTGCTTAGAATGACGATAGCATAAATAAGATGATCCCTCACTAGAATTTCAAGAAAGTGTCCCCCCTAACTGTGCACCGTTGCGAAGGCTCGTTGTTTCTAAGCACCATGTGATGATTGGGTGTGATAGATTCTAACGTTCGAATACAACGGGTGTAAGCCAGATTTACACATGCAAAACACTTAGGTTGACTTGACGAGCCTAGCATGTACAGACATGGCCTCGGAACACGAGAGGCCGAAAGGTCGAACATGAGTCGTATAGTAGATACGATCAACATGGAGATGTTCACCATTGATGACTAGTCCGTCTCACGTGATGATCGGACACGGCCTAGTCGATTCAGATCATGTATCACTTAGATGACTAGAGGGATGTCTATCTGAGTGGGAGTTCATTGAATAATTTGATTAGATGAACCTAATTATCATGAACATAGTCTAAATTGTCTTTGCAAATTATGTTGTGGATTAATAGCTCGCGCTTTAGCTCTTTGTTTTAATACATTCCTTGAGAAAGACTAAGTTGAAAGATATAGTAGAAATTATGCGGACTGGGTCCGTAAACTGAGGATTATCCTCATTGCTGTGCAGAAGGCTTATGTCCTTAATGCACCGCTCGGTGTGCTGAACCTCGAGCATCGTCTATGGATGTTGCGAACATCTGACATACACGTCTTGATGACTACGTGATAGTTCAGTGCGCAATGCTAATAGTTTAGAATTGAGGCGCCAAAGACGTTTTTGAAACGTCGCAGAACATATGAGATGTTCCAAAGACTAAAATTGGGATTTCAGACTAGTGCCCACATCAAGAGGTATGAGACCTCTGACAAGTTTCTTAAGCCTGCAAACTAAGGGAGAAAAGCTCAATCGTTGAGCATGTGCTCAGATTGTCTAAGTACTACAATCGCTTGAATCGAGCGGGAGTTAATCTTCCAGATGAGATAGTGATAGTTCTCCATAGTCACTGCCACCAAGCTATTAGAACTTAGTGATGAACTATAACATATCAGGGATAGACATGATGATACTTGAGCAATTTGCGATGTTTGACACCGCAAAAGTAGTAATCAAGTAGGAGCATCAATTGTTGATGGTTAGTAAAACCACTAGTTTCAAGAAGGGCAAGGGAGAGAAGGGATACTTCACCAAATGGTAAATCAGTTGCTGCTCTAGTGAAGAAACCCAAGGTTGAACCCAAAACCGAGACTTAGTGCTTCTGTAATGAGGGGAACGGTCACTGAAGCAGAACTACCCTAGATACTTGGTAGATGAGAAGGCTGGCAAGGTCGACAGAAGTATTTTGAATATACGTTATATTATTGTGTACTTTACTTGTACTCCTAGTAGCACCAGGGTAATAAATACCCGTTCGGTTGCTAAGTGTTAGTAACTTGAAATAAAAGGCTACGGAGACTAGCTAAAGGTGAGATGACGATATGTGTTGGAAGTGTTTCCAAGGTTGATGTGATCAAACATCGCACGCTCCCTATACCACCGGGATTGGTGTTAAACCAAAATAATTGTTATTTGGTGTTTGCGTTGAGCATAGACATGATTGGATTATGTTTATTGCAGTACGGTTATTCAACTAAGGAGAATAAATGTTACTCTGTTTATTTGAATGATACCTTCAATGGTCTTGCACCTAAAATGAATGATTTATTGAATCTCGATCGTAGTGATACACATGTTCATGCCAAAAGATATAAGATAGTAATGATAGTACCACATACTTGTTGCACTGCCATTTGAGTCATATTGGTATAAAACGCATGAAGAAGCTCCATGTTGATGGATCTTTGGACTCACTCATTTTTGAAAAGATTGAGACATGTGAAGCATGTCTATTGGTATATATGCATGAAGAAACTCCATACAGATGGATCGTTTGGACTCACTTGATTTTGAATCACTTGAGACATGCAAATCATACCACATGGGCAAGATGACTGAAAGGCCTCGTTTTCAGTAAGATGGAACAAGAAAGCAACTTGTTGGAAGTAATACATTTTGATGTGTGCAGTCCAATGAGTGCTGAGGCACGCAGTGGATATCGTTATGTTCTTACTTCACAGATGATTTGAGTAGGTGCTGAGTATATTTACTTGATGAAACACAAGTCTGGATTATTGAAAGGTTTAAGTAATTTCAGAGTGAAGTTGAAGATCGTCGTGACAAGAGGATAAAATGTCTATGATATGATCATAGAGATGAATATCTGAGTTACGAGTTTGGCACACAATTAAGACATTGTGGAAATTGTTTCACAACTAATACCGCCTGGAACACCATAGTGTGATGGTGTGTCCGAACATCATAACTTCACCCTATTGGATATGGTGCATACTATGATGCCTCTTATCGAATTACCACTATCGTTTATGGGCTAGGCATTAGAGACAACCACATTCACTTTCAATAGGGCACCATGCAATTCTGTTGAGACGACACCGTATGAACTATGGTTTAGAAAAAACCTAAGCCGTCGTTTCTTAAAAGTTTGGGGCTGCGACACTTATGTGAAAAAGTTTCAGGCTGATAAGCTGAACCCAAAGCGAATAAATGCATCTTCATAGAATACCCAAAACAGTTGGGTATACCTCCTATTTCAGATCCGGAAGCAAAAGTGATTGTTTCTAGAAACGGGTGCTTTCTCGAGGAAAAGTTTATCTCGAAAGAATTGAGTGGGAGGATGGTGGAGACTTGATGAGGTTATTGAACCGTCACTTCAACTAGTGTGTAGCAGGGCACCGGAAGTTGTTCCTGTGGCACCTACACCAATTGAAGTGGAAGCTTATGATAGTGATCATGAAACTTCGGATCAAGTCACTACCAAACATCGTAGGTCGAACAGGATGCATACTACTTCAGAGTGGTACGTAATCCTGTCTTGGAAATCATGTTGCTAGACAAAAATGAACCTACGAGCTATGGAGAAGCGATGGTGAGCCCGGATTCCGACGAATGGCTCGAGGCCATAAAATCCGAGAGTGGGTCCATGTATAAAAGCAAAGTATAGACTTTGGAAGAACTACTTGATGGTCGTAAGGCTGTTGGGTGCAGATGGATTTTAAAAGGAAGACGAACACTGATGGTAAGTGTCACCATTAAGAAAGCTTGACTTGTCGTTAAGATGTTTTCCGACAAGTTCAAGGAGTTGACTATGATGAGACCTTCTCACTCGTAGCGATGCTAAGAGTCTGTTGGAATTATATTAGCAGTTACTGCATTATTTATGAAATCTTGCAGATGAGATGCCAAAACATTGTTTCCTCGACGATTTTCTTGAGGAAAGGTTGTATGTGATAGAACCAGAAGGTTTTGTCAATCCTGAAAGATGCTAACAAGTATGCAAAGCTCCAGCAATCCTTCTAAGGACTGGAGTAAGCATCTCGGAGTTGGAATGTACGCTTTGATGAGATGATCAAAGATTTTGGGTTTATACAAAGTTTATGAGAAACTTGTAATTCCAAAGAAGTGAGTGGGAGCACTATAGAATTTTTGATGAGTATATGTTGTTAGCATATTGTTGGTCAGAAATGTTGTAGAATTTCTGGAAAGCATACAGGGTTATTTGAAAAGTGTCTTTCAATGGAAAACCTAGATTAAGCTACTTGAACATTGAGCATCAAGATCTATAAGGATAGATAAAAAACACTTAATAGTACTTTCAAATGAATACATACCGTGACAAGATTTTGAAGGGGTTCAAAATAGATCAGAAAAGAAGGAGTTCTTGGCTGTGTTACAAGGTGTGAGTATTGAGAAAGACTCAAGACCTGACCACGGAAGAAGAGAGAGAAAGGACGAAGGTCGTCCCCTATGCTTTAGATGTAGGATCTACAGTATGCTATGCTATGTACCACACCAGAAGTGTGCCTTGCCATGAGTCAGTCAAGGGGTACAAGAGTGATCCAGGAATGGATCACATGACAGTGGTCGAACTTATCTTTAGTAACTAGTGGACTAAGGAATTTTCTTGATTATGGAGGTGGTAAAAGAGTTCGTCGTAAAGGGTTACATTGATGCAAACTTTGACACTAATCCGGATGACTCTGAGTAGTAAACCGGATTCGTATAGTAGAGCAGTTATTTGGAATAGCTCTAAGTAGCGCGTGGTAGCTGCATCTACAAGATGACATAGAGATTTGTAAAGAACACACGGATCTGAAAGGTTCAGACCCGTTGACTAATAACCTCTCTCACAAGCGAGATATGAACAAACCCCATGGGTGTTGGATTCATTACAATCACATAGTGATGTGAACTAGATTATTGACTCTAGTGCAAGTGGGAGACTGTTGGAAATATGCCCTAGAGGCAATAATAAAATGGTCATTATTGTATTCCCTTGTTCATGATAATTGTCTATTGTTCATGCTATAATTGTATTAACTGGAAACCGTAATACATGTGTGAATACATAGACCACAACATGTCCCTAGTAAGCCTCTAGTTGACTAGCTCGTTGATCAATAGATGGTTATGGTTTCCTGATCATGGACATTGGATGTCATTGATAACGGGATCACATCATTAGGAGAATGATGTGATGGACAAGACCCAATCCTAAGCATAGCACAAGATCGTGTAGTTCGTTTGCTAAGAGCTTTTCTAATGTCAAGTATCATTTCCTTAGACCATGAGATTGTGCAACTCCCGGATACCGTAGGAATGCTTTGGGTGTACCAAACGTCACAACATAACTGGGTGACTATAAAGGTGCACTACAGGTAGCTCCGAAAGTATATGTTGAGTTGGCACGAATCGAGACTGGGATTTGTCACTCCGTATGACGGAGAGGTATCTCTGGGCCCACTTGGTAATGCATCATCATAATGAGCTCAGTGTGACTAATGAGTTAGCCACTGGATCATGCGTTACGGAATGAGTAAAGAGACTTGCTGGTAATGAGATTGAATGAGGTATGGGGATACCGACGATCGAATCTCGGGAAAGTAACATACCGATAGACAAAGGGAATTGTATATGGGATTGATTGAATCCCCAACATTGTGGTTCATCCGATGAGATCATCGTGGAACATGTGGGAGCCGATATGGGTATCTAGATCCCGCTATTGCTTATTGGCCGGAGAGATGTCTCGGTCATGTCTGCATGGTTCCCGAACCCGTAGGGTCTACACACTTAAGGTTCAGTGACACTAGAGTTGTTATGGGAAATAGTATGTGGTTACCGAAAGTTGTTCGGAGTCCGCTGAGATCCTGGACGTGACGAGGAGTTCCGGAATGGTCCGGAGGTGAATATCGATATATTGGACGAAGGGTATTGGAGTCCGGAATTGTTCCGGGGGTACCGAGTGTCGACCAGCCTGTCCGAAAGCGGTTTCGGAAGCCCCGGCAAGCATTGGGGGGCCTTATGGGCCAAGGGGAGGGGGCACATCAGCCCACTAAGGGGCTGAGCGTCCCTCCCACCCCATCTCACATAACTTGGAGAGGTGGGGGTGCCTCCCCTAGGGCGGCCCCCCTCCCGGCTTGGGGGGCAAGTTTCCTAGGGGTGGGGGCGCCCAAACCCATCTAGGGTTTCCCCTGTGGCCGCCGCCCCTCTCCTAGGGAACCCTAGGGCGCCTCCTCCACCCCTTCCCCCTATATATAGTGAGAGAGAGAGAGAGGGCAGCCGCACACCCTTCCCCTGGCGCAGCCCCTCTCCCTCCCCAACACCTCCTCCTCCTCCTCCGTAGTGCTTGGCGAAGCCCTGCCGAAGAACTGCAAGCTCCACCACCACGCCGTCGTGCTACCGGAGCTCTCCCTCAACTTATCCTCTCCCCTTGCTGGATCAAGAAGGAGGAAACGTCCCCGGGCTGTACGTGTGTTGAACGCGGAGGCACCATTGTTCGGCGCTTAGATCAGAATCAACCGCGATCTGAATCGCTGCGAGTACGACTCCTTCATCCGCGTTCTTGTAATGCTTCTGCATCGTGATCTTCAAGGGTATGAAGATGCACTCCCCTCTCTATCGTTGCTAGACTCTCCATAGATTGATCTTGGTGATGCATAGAAAATTTTGAATTATTGCTACGTTACCCAACAGGAGGGCGCGCCCAGGGAGGGTAGGCGCGCCCCTGCCTCGTGGCCGCCTCGTTGATTGCTTTACGTCCACTCCAAGTCTTGTGGATCACGTTTGTTCCAAAAATCACGCTCCCAAAGATTTCATTCCATTTGGACTCCGTTTGATATTCCTTTTTTGCAGAACACTAAAATAGGCAAAATAAAATAGCAATTTGGGTTGGGCCTCCGGTTAATTGGTTAGTCCCAAAAATAATATAAAAGTCTAAAATGAAGCCCATTAACATCCAAAACAGATAATATAATAGCATGGAACAATAAAAAATTATAGATACGTTGGAGATGTATCAAGCATCCCCAAGCTTAATTCCTGCTCGTCCTCGAGTAGGTAAATGATAAAAACAGAATTTTTGATGTGAAATGCTTTCTAGAATATTTTTCAATGTAATTTTTCTTTATTGTGGCACGAATGTTCAGATCCGGAAGATTCAAGATAAAAGTTTAATATTGACATAGAAATAATAATGCTTCAAGCATACTAACTAAGCAATCATGTCTTCTCAAAATAACATGGCCAAAGAAAGTTATCCCTACAGAATCATATAGTCTGGCTATGCTCTATCTTCATCACACAAAATATTAAATCATGCACAACCCCGATGACAAGCCAAGCAAGTGTTTCATACTTTTGATGTTCTCAAACTTTTTCAATCTTCACGCAATATATGAGCGTGAGCCATGGATATAGCACTATAGGTGGAATAGAATGGTGGTTGTGGAAAAGACAAAAAGGAGAAGATAGTCTCACATCAAATAGGCATATCAACGGGCTATGGAGATGCCCACTAATATATATCAATGTGAGTGAGTAGGGATTGCCATGCAATGGATGCACTAGAGTTATAAGTGTATGAAAGCTCAACAAAAGAAACTAAGTGGGTGTGCATCCAACTTGCTTGCTCATGAAGACCTAGGGCATTTTGAGGAAGCCCATCATTGGAATATACAAGCCGAGTTCTATAATGTAAAATTCCCACTAGTTTATGAAAGTGACAACATAGGAGACTCTCTATCATGAAGATCATGGTGCTAGTTTGAAGCACAAGTGTGGAAAAAGGATAGTAACATTGTCCCTTCTCTCTTTTTCTCTCATTTTTTATTTGGGCCTGCTTTCTTTTTTTGGCTTCTTTTCTCTCGCTTTTTTTCTTTATTTTTCGTCCGGAGTCTCATCCTGACTTGTGGGGGAATCATAGTCTCCATCATCTTGTCCTCGCTGGGACAATGCTCTAATAATGATGATCATCACACCTCTTTTTACTTACAACTCAAGAATTACAACTCAATACTTAGAACAAAATATGACTCTATGTGAATGCCTCCGGCGGTGTACCGGGATATGCAATGAATCAAGAGTGACATGTATGAAAGAATTATGAACGGTGGCTTTGCCACAAATACGATGTCAACTACATGATCATGCATGGCAATATGACAATGATGAAGCGTGTCATAACAAACGGAATGATGGAAAGTTGCATGGCAATATATCTCGGAATGGCTATGGAAATGCCATAATAGGTAGGTATGGTGGTTGTTTTGAGGAAGGTATATGGTGGGTGTATGATACCGGTGAAAGGTGCGCGGTAATAGAGAGGCTAGCAAATGTGGAAGGGTGAGGGTGCGTATAATCCATGGACTCAACATAGTCATAAATAACTCACATACTTATTGCAAAAATCTATTAATTATTGAACCAAAGTACTGCGTGCATGCTCCTAGGGGGATAGATTGGTAGGAAAACACCATCGCTCGTCCCCGACCGCCACTCATAAGGAAGGCAATCAATAAATAAATCATTCTCCGACTTCATCACATAACGGTTCACCATACGTGCATGCTACGGGAATCACAAACTTCAACACAAGTATTTCTCAAATTCACAACTACTCAACTAGCATGACTCTAATATCACCATCTCCATATCTCAAAACAATTATCAAGTATCAAACTTCTCATAGTATTCAATGCACTTATATGAAAGTTTTTATTAGGCCTAAAAGCAAATTGGCATGTTGTTCTAAAGGACTCTCAAAATAATATAAGTGAAGAATGAGAGATCCATTATTTCTCTAAAATAAAACCACCACCGTGCTCTAAAAGATATAAGTGAAGCACATAGAGTATTCTAATAAATTCCAATTCATGTGTGTCTCTCTCAAAAGGTGTGTACAGTAACGATGATTGTGGTAAACTAAAAATCAAAGACTCAAATCATACAAGACGCTCCAAGCAAAACACATATCATGTGGTGAATAAAAATATAGCTCCAAGTAAAGTTACCGATGAACGAAGACAAAAGAGGGGATGCCTTCCGGGGCATCCCCAAGCTTAGGCTCTTTGGTGTCCTTGGATTTTACCTTGGGGTGTCTTGGGCATCCCCAATATTAGGCTCTTGCCACTCCTTGTTCCATAATCCATCAAATCTTTACCCAAAACTTGAAAACTTCACAACACAAAACTTAATAGAAAATCTCGTGAGCTCCGTTAGCGAAAGAAAAGAAAACACCACTTCAAGGTACTGTAATTAACTCATTCTTTATTTATATTGGTGTTAAACCTATTGTATTGAAACTTCTCTATGGTTTATAAACTCCATTACTAGCCATAGATTAATCAAATTAAGCAAACAACACACGAAAAACATAATCTGTCAAAAACAGAACAGTTTGTAGTAATCTGTAACTAACGCAAACTTATGGAATCCCAAAAATTCTAAAATAAATTGATGGACGTGAGGAATTTATCTATTAAGCATCTTCAAAAATAATTAACTAAATAGCACTCTCCAATAAAAAATGGCTGCAATTCTCGTGAGCACTAAAGTTTCTGTTTTTTACAGCAAGATCAAAAAGACTTTCCCCATGTCTTCCCAACGGTTCTACTTGGCACAAACACTAATTAAACACAAAAAACACAACCAAAACAGATGCTAGGTAAATTACTTATTACTAAACAGGAACAAAAAGCAAGGAATAAAAATAAAATTGGGTTGCCTCCCAACAAGCGCTATCGTTTAACGCCCCTAGCTAGGCATAAAAGCAAGGATAGATCTAGGTATTGCCATCTTTGGTAGGCGATCCATAGGTAGCTCTCATAATATATTCATATGGTAATTTAATTTTATTTCTAGGGAAGTGTTACATGCCTTTCCTTAACAGAAATTGGAATCTAATATTACCTTCCTTCATATCAAATATTGCACCAATTGTTCTAAGGAAAGGTCTACCAAGAATAATAGGACATGAAGGATTGCAATCTATATCAAGAACAATGAAATCTATGGGCACATAATTCCTATTTTCAACAATAAGAACATCATTAATCTTTCCCATAGGTTTCTTAATAGTGGAATCCGCAAGGTGCAAGTTTAAAGAACAATCATAAAATTCACGGAAACCTAGCAAATCACACAAAGTTTTAGGGATCATGGAAACACTAGAACCCAAATCACACAAAGCATCACATTCATGATCTTTAATTTTAATTTTAATTGTAGGTTCCCACTCATCATAAAGTTTTCTAGGGATAGAAACTTCCAACTCAAGTTTTTCTTCATAAGATTGCATCAAAGCATCAACGATATGTTTAGTAAAAGCTTTATTTTGACTATAAGCTTGAGGAGAATTTAGCGCGGATTGCAACAAGGAAATACAATCTATCAACGAGCAATTATCATAATTAAATTCCTTGGAATCCAAGATAGTGGGTTCGTTGCTATCTAAAGTTTTAACCTCTTCAATCCCTCTTTTACCAAATTTTTGCATCAAGATCTAAAAACTCTGAATTTTTGGGACGCCTTATAATTAAAGTTGACTCATCTACAGTCCCATCATTATCAAGATTCATATTGCAAAACAAAGATTTAATAGGGGACACATCAATCACTTTTCGATCTTCATCCTTATTATCATGAAAACGAGAAGAACACGCTTTTATGAAGCAATCTTTTTTAGCACGCATCCTAGCGGTTCTTTCTTTGCACTCATCAATGGAAATTCTCATGGATTTGAGAGACTCATTGATATCATGCTTAGGTGGAATAGATCTAAGTTTAAAAGAATCAACATCAAGAGAAATTTTATCCACGTTCCTAGCCAACTCATCAATCTTAAGCAATTTTTCTTCAATCAAAGCATTGAAACTCTTTTGCGAACTAATAAATTCTTTAATACTAGATTCAAAATCAGAGGGCATCTTATTATAATTTCCATAAGATTGTTGTAGGAATTACCATAATTATTAGAGGACTTACTAGGAAACGGCCTAGAATTAAAATTACCTCTATACACGTTGTTACCAAAATTGTTCCTACCAACAAAATTCACATCCATAGATTCATTATTATTCCCAATCAAAGTAGAAAAAGGCATATCATTGGGATCAGTAGGAGTACTCTTATTAGCAAACAATTTCATAAGTTCATCCATCTTTCCACTCAAAACATTAATCTCTTCAACTGCATGCACCTTTTTACTAGTAGATCTTTCAGTGTGCCATTGAGAATAATTAACCATAATATTATCTAGGAGTTTGGTAGCTTATCCTAAAGTGATTTCCATAAAAGTGCCTCCCGTGGCCGAATCGAAAAGATTTATAGAAGCAAAATTCAATCCGGCATAAAATTTTGTATAATCATCCATAAATTCAAACCATGTGTAGGGCAATTGCGTATCATTAATTACATCCTCTCCCTTGTGCAACATGCTCATGATGAAGTTGCTTAAAATTCATAATATCGTTTCTAAGAGAGATGATCTTAGTGGGAGGAAAATACTTAGAGATAAAAGCATCTTTGCACTTATTCCATGAATCAATACTATTTTTAGGCAAAGACGAAAACCAAGCTTTAGTACGATCTCTAAGCGAAAACAGAAATAGCTTAAGTTTAACAATATCATTATCCACATCTTTCTTCTTTTGCATATCACACAAATCAACAAAGTTGTTTAGATGGGTAGCGGCATCTTCACTAGGAAGGCCAGAAAACGGATCTTTCATGACAAGATTCAGCAAAGCAGTATTAATTTCATAAGATTCAGCATCGGTAAGAGGAGCAATGGGAGTGCTAATAAAATCATTGCTGTTGGTATTGGCAAAGTCACACAATTTAGTATTATCTTGAGCCATCGTGACAAGCAAGCAATCCAACACACAAGCAAACAAGCGAAGAAAAAGCGAACGGAAAGAGAGGGCGAAAGGAAAAGAGGGCAAATAAAATGGCAAGGATGAAGTGGGGGAGAGGAAAACGAGAGGCAAATGGCAAATAATGTAATACGAAGGATAAGAGTTGTGATGGGTACTAGGTATGTCTTGACTTGGCGTAGATCTCCCCGGCAACGGCGCCAGAAATCCTTCTTGCTACCTCTTTAGCATGCGTTGGTTTTCCCTTGAAGAGGAAAGGGTGATGCAGCAAAGCAGCGTAAGTATTTCCCTCAGTTTTTGAGTACGAAGGTATCAATCCAGTAGGGGACCACGCGCGAGTCACCTCGTACCTACACAAACAAATAAGAACCTCGCAACCAACGCGATAAAGGGGTTGTCAATCCCTTCACGACCACTTGCAAGAGTGAGATCTGATAGAGATGATAATAATAAGATAAATAATTTTGGTATTTTTATGATATAGATTGAAAGTAAAGATTGCAAAATAAAATAGATTGGAAACTTGTATTATGGAAAATAGACCCGGGGGCCATAGGTTTCACTAGTGGCTTCTTTCAAGATAGTATAAGTATTACGATGGGTGGACAAATTACTGTCGAGCAATTGATAGAAAAGCGAATAATTATGAGAATATCTAGGTATGATCATGTATATAGGCATCATGTCCATGACAAGTAGACCGACTCCTGCCTGCATTTACTACTATTACTCCACACATCGATCGCTATCTAGCATGCATCTAGAGTATTAAGTTCATAAGAACAGAGTAACGCCTTAAGCAAGATGACATCATGTAGAGGGATAAACTCATGCAATATGATATAAACCCCATCTTTTTATCCTCGATGGCAACAATACAATACGTGTCGTTTCCCTTTCTGTCACTGGGATCGAGCACCGCAAGATTGAACCCAAAGCTAAGCACTTCTTCCATTGCAAGAAAGATCAATCTAGTAGGCCAAACCAAACTGAAAATTTGAAGAGACTTGCAAAGATAACCAATCATACATAAAAGAATTCAGAGAAGATTCAAATATTGTTCATAGATAATCTTGATCATAAACCCACAATTCATCGGATCTCGACAAACACACCGCAAAAGAAGATTACATCCAATACATCTCCAAGAGAATTGAGGAGAACTTTGTATTGAGATCCAAAGAGAGAGAAGAAGCCATCTAGCTAATAACTATGGACCCGAAGGTCTGAGGTAAACTACTCACACATCATCGGAGGGGCCATGGAGTTGATGTAGAGGCCTTCCGTGATCAATGCCCCCTCCGGCGGAGCTCCGGAAAAGGCCCCAAGATGGGATCTCTTGGGTATAGAAGGTTGCGGCGGTGGAAATAGGGTTTCGTGGTGCTCCTGGATGTTTTTGGGGTATGTGAACATATATAGGAGGAAGAAGTAGGTCGGTTGAGCCATGAGGGGCCCACGAGGGGGAGGGCGCGCGCCCCTGCCTCGTGGACGCCTTGTTGATTGCTTGGCGTCCACTCCAAGTCCTCTGGATTACGTTTGTTCCAAAAATCATGCTCCCGAAGGTTTTATTCTGTTTGGACTCCGTTTGATATTCCTTTTCTGCGAAACACTGAAATAGGCAAAAAACATCAATTTGGGCTGGGCCTCCGGTTAATAGGTTAGTCCCAAAATAATATAAAAGTGTAAAATAAAGCCCATTAACATCCAAAACAGATAATATAATAGCATGGAACAATCAAAAATTATAGATACGTTGGAGACGTATCAGCCCCAACCACAAAACATAAGCAGAACACCTCACGGTCAAAAGGGATCCAAAGGGGGAATCGGTAGAAGGGTGTCACCATGCCATTGCCTCGATCAGGGCAACTAGGACATCAACCATCATCATCATCCACATCATCGATATCGACTTTGACACCCATATCGTTGTAATCTCAAACCCCAGTGTGGATTCATACATGTGTTATATTAATCATTCATCCATCATTTTGATGAACACCTCGATGATGTCTTGTATCTCTATGTTCGAGTAGTTCCCCAGATCTTGGGGATATGGACGAACTATAGTATGTGTATGAACTGAATGTCGATAAGATATTCGATCTATGCCGTATGTTTCTATTAACTGTCCTTCATGATGTTGTGTGAATGTAGACCGCACATCATTTGCCCTTGCGTTCTTGAAGGATGGTACTATCATTGTGAAGTGGGAGTTGAGGTACTGCGGTGGCAAAAGCTACCTCTCACCTTAGCGGATCTTTGGTATATGGAATAACGGGGACCCAAAAGCTTTATGTCGCGTCCACAGAGAGACCCTTAATCATTATCGTCTCGGCCAACAGGTAGATGGATGGTGGTGGCGTGTGTGATATGGAGTTGTAGCAGTGTGCGTGTATCTTTATTTGGCTCCACCCATACACAAAAACATATACCAAGGGTTACATATCTGAACCAAGAGTTATGCTTTCACATAATTAAGTAACATGCTCACTAGTGCTGAATCCAGACTCCCTGAGAAATGCCTTTAGCCTTACTGGAGTTTCCATCATTTTCGTTGCTCTCTTGTTCTTAGTTTCTATTCTAGCACACATGAATTCTAGTTCAAACACTCTTGCAGTATTTCCACTTTCGCACCATTGTTTCTTTGGACCTAAAATAACTTATATGTGTGTTTCGATAAACCTCTATAAGAGGCACAAAATAATTTCATAAGCTCTCTATGTGATAGATACTCTTACTTCGAAAAGTCATCAACCAAACCATATGTACTTGAAGGAGATCACTACTTTGACACGACTAAGTGCGGGTCCTTAGAGTCACTAGACACTCATAGGTTGACTTTCTTTGCACACGCCCATAGGGTATACTCCTCCAACAATGTACCATCACACACCGACACCACCATCACGTGAATTGTCATTTTTCAACCACTCTTGAGGATCCCCGCCATTTTCTAGCTTCTCTCTCTATGACATCTAGGCTCCTCCTATCGGTATTCTTTCTTTCGACCATGTTGCCCTCTAAAATCCATGGCCTCTCATTGATGTCTACTACACAACCTTCTTCTTGTAGACATTGTTGGGCCTCCAAGTGCAGAGGTTTGTAGGAAAGTAGCAAATTTCCCTCAAGTGGATGACCTAAGGTTTATCAATCCCTGGAAGGCGTAGGATGAAGATGGTCTCTCTCAAATAACCCTGCAACCAAATAACAAAGAGTCTCTTGTGTCCCCAACACACACAATACAATGGTAAATTGTATAGGTGCACTAGTTCAGCGAAGAGATGGTGATACAAGTGCAATATGGATGGTAGATATAGGTTTTTGTAATCTGAAAATATAAAAACAGCAAGGTAGCAAGTGGTAAAAGTAAGCATAAATGGTATTGCAATGCGTTGAAACAAGGCCTAGGGTTCATACTTTCACTAGTGCAATTTCTCTCAACAATAATAACATAATGTGATTATATAACTATCCCTCAACATGCAACAAAGAGTCACTCCAAAGTCACTAATAGCGGAGACCAAACGAAGAGATTATTGTGGGGTAGGAAACTACCTCAAAGTTATCCTTTCTGATCGATCTATTCAAGAGTTCGTAGTAAAATAACACGAAGCTATTCTTTCCGTTCAATCTATCATAGAGTTTGTACTAGAATAACACGTTAAGACACAAATCAACCAAAAACCTAATGTCACCTCAAGTATCCGTGAGTATGATTATACGATATGCATCACACAATCTTAGATTCATCTATTCAACCAATGCAAAGAACTTCAAAGAGTGCCCCAAAGTTTCTACCGGAGAGTCAAGACGAAAACATGTGCCAACCCCTATGCATAAGTTCATGAGGTCACGGAACTCGCAAGCTGATCACCAAAACATACATCAAGTGGATCACGTGATATCCCATTGTCACCACAGATAAGCACATGCAAGACATACATCAAGTGTTCTCAAATCCTTAAAGACACAATCCGATAAGATAACTTCAAAGGGAAAACTCAATTCATCACAAGAGAGTAGAGGGGGAGAAACATCATAAGATCCAACTATAATAGCAAAGCTCGTGATACATCAAGATTGTGCCAAATCAAGAACACGAGAGAGAGATCAAACACATAGCTACTGGTACATACCCTCAGCCCCGAGGGTGAACTACTCCCTCCTCGTCATGGAGAGAGCCGAGATGATGAAGATGGCCACCGGAGAGGGATCCCCCCTCGAGCAGGGTGCCGGAACGGGTCTAGATTGGTTTTTGGTGGCTACAGTGGCTTGCGGTGGCGGAACTCCCGATCTAGGTTATTTTATGGAGGTTTCAGTATTTATAGGAATTTTTGGCGTCAAGAACAAGTCAGGGCGAGTCGTCCACGAGGGTGGAGGGCGCGCTTGTAACACCCACGATGCGGCTATATCTCCCACGTGTTGGAGCACGACTTAGAGGCATAGCCGCATAGTAGGCATGTCGCAAGAGGGGTAATCTTTACACATCCCATGTACTGAATAAGAAAGGGATAAAGAGTTGGCTTACAATCGCCACTTCACACAATACATAAATATAGAATTACATCATCCAGAATACAATCAAGGTCCGACAACGGAACCAAAATAAAGAAAGACCACCCCTATTGCTAGATCCCCGATCGCCCCGACTGGGCTCCACTACTGATCAACTGGAAACAAAACAACACAACGAACACGATCTTCATTGAGCTCCCACTTGAGTTGGGTCGCGTCACCTGCACTGGTATCATCAGAACCTGCAACTGTTTGGAAGTATCTATGAGCCACGAGGATTCAGCAATCTCACACACGCGAGATCAAGACTATTTAAGCTTATGGGTAGGAAAGGGGTAATGAGGTGGAGCTACAGCAAGCACTAAACATATATGGTGGCTAACATACACAAATGAGAGCGAGAAGAGAAGCAAAGAATGGGTGTGAACTAGATGTGATCAAGAAGTGATCCTGAAACTTCTTACATTCAAGCATAACACAAGAACCGTGTTCACTTCCCGGACTCCGCCGGAAAGAGACCATCACGGCTACACACGCGGTTGATGCATTTTAATTAAGTTAAGTGTCAAGTTCTCTACAACCGGACATTAACAAATTCCCATCTGCCCATAACCGCAGGCACGGCTTTCAAAAGTTCAAACCCTGCAGGGGTGTCCCAACTTAGCCCATCACAAGCTACTTACGCAAATAAGAGCGTTTTCTAACAAAGTGTTTTCAATTCGATCATCTCTGTTGTTTTCTTTTCTCAAATGGTTCAACCTCTGAAGGTTCATGGTTTCACTCGTTTGTCAAAGAAGCAACTTAGTTTTACCTCTTCTCTTCCTCTTTCATTTCCCCCGGTGCCATCCTAGATCTCGGGTTGAGATCCTCTCGTAGTGGTGGAGTGTTGTGACGCCCCGAGTCTGATGCGCCAGGTGTCTTCCAGTTATTCGCTGTTGTTGCCTTGCCATTCGCTTGCGTGTTGCATCTTGTCATGTCATCATATGCATTGCATCATCATGTTTTCAGACTTGCATCCGTCCGGGTTCCCCCAGTTCCGTCTGTTGTCCGTTCTGAGCCCAGACACACTCGCACGCGCCCGCGGCATGTCCAAAATATTATTTTATAAGTGGCCATAAAAATGTTCTCGGAATGAGATGAAAGTTGGCGTGCGGTGTTGTTTTCTTGTTAGTAGGTCGCCTGCCAAGTTTCCTCGCATTCGGAGTTCGTTTGATAGCCCAACCGCTAAACTATAGCGGCAATATAGCCGGTCAAACGTTGGACGTTTTCGGTCTCCGAAAACCTTGCTGGGCTGCATTTCCGTCTCTCTCTTCTCAGCCTGAGACCTCTCCTACACAGCCTAGGCCCAGCCTACCCCCCTCTTTGCACAGTGCATCGACCCCTCGCGCGTGTCCGAAACTTACCCGAATCCAACCCGGACAGTCGTCACCGTTGGATCCGGATCATCCCCAAACATCTACAAAACATCACCGTTTTCTCATTTGGACTCCCTAGCCTATTTTTCCTGACCGTGCGATTATGATCGGAGGGACGAGGTAGCCCCTACCCAAAAATCCATATGCTATATATATCAGCCAAACCCTAGTTTTTTAGGCTTGTCACATCCATCCTTCCCCTCCGCCGCCACCCGACCTACTCCCCTCTTCCTTGGGATCTCCCTCGATCCAAATCAGCCGCCACCACTTTCCCCTCCTCGATTTTGGCACCGAACCAACCAGCCACTCCTCTCGATCTACCTACCACAGCGCCTGCCTCCCTCGTTTTCCCCATCCAATCACCAGCACCCGATCCCCCCTGCCCGAACTCCTCTTCGCGCCTGCAGCTCCTCGCTGGAGCAAGCAACCTCACCGCAGCCAGGCCTCTCCCTCTTCCCTCCGCTTCCCCTTCCCTCTGCTCTCCATTCCCCTCTCTGACCCCCTGCTTTCCCCTCTTGTCGACAGGAACAACGACGCCATGGCGCCCGGAGCTCGAGCTCGTCCGGCACCATCTAGACCCATCTCCGGGGACCGGATACACCTCCCACCATCGGGAATCGGTTCCCCTCGACCTCGCGCCGCTTCCGGTGGTAGTCCCGCCGTCTGCCGTTGCCGGAAGCACCAACGCCGCCACCACACGTCTTCCTGGAAGCCGCTCCCCTGCTTCGCCTGCTCGTCTGAAGCCGGATGCGCTCGACGGCCTGCATCGCGCTGTCGTGCCTCCTTCGCCGCATGGAGCTCTGCCGTCCCCGCGCTCCTGCCGCCCCGCCGGATCCGGCAGGTCCTCGTCGCCGCATCCGCGCCAAGTCCCTCCTCACGCGCTCCCCGTCTTTATCCTTGTCGCACCAATCCGTTGACCGTGTCAACCAGCGGCTCGTCCCGCGCCTCTGCTCGCTGCGTTGACCCGATCCGGCCTTGACAGGCCCAGCACCGCCCCCCTTCCAAGCAAACCTCCCTCACCACCGATCTGGGCCAGGCCCACTGGGTGAGAACCTCCCTGTGCACTTTGGGCCGGCCAGATTCGGCCCAGAGTCTTTTTTTAGGCTCTGTGATTTTGCTTTTTATCCAGAGTTTGCCAGTTTTACAGAAAACCCCTTGTGGTTCATACATATCATATCTCTCAAACTATGCATCATATGTAAAAACTTTATATATGAAAAATGCTTAAAATTGTGTCTAGTTTCATAATATGTCACTTTCACCCATGTTTAAAATGTTTAAAATGCTGTTTGTGTAATTTTTGCTTAATGCCATGCTAAAATGCTTTAATTCATAACTAATTAACCGTAGCTCCAAACTTAACAAACTTTATATGTAAATGGGGTGGAAAAATCCCTAGTTTAACATGTTGCTTTACTTTGCATGTTTAATAACTCTAAAATTGTGTTTAGGACAGAACAGTACCAAATCTAATGTATGCTTATGAGGATTTTCTGGACTTGTTGTTTGTTGTTCTGGCCTCATTTAAACTTGCCTAGATAGGTAGTTTCTTTTGCTTCACCTCTTGCCATGATAATCAACATTTAATATTGTTGAGTACATAAACGGGAGAGAACTAAATAAGTCATGTGGTGTTTCGTCAATATGCAACTTGTTGCATATTGAGCTCCACTTAATTTGTAGGTTTGCTTGTGCACTTTGCCATGCCATGCCATGTATCATTAAACCGGACATGCATCATACTTGGTTGTGCATCATGCCATGATTATGTGATGGTTGTTTACTATGTTGTTTGCTTCTTTCCGGGTTACTTCTCGCGTTAGCTTCAGTTTTGTTCCAGAGTTGTGAGGATCCGTTCATCTACGCCCATTTGTCTTCTTCATGGACTCGTTCTTCTTCCTTGCGGGATCTCAGGCAAGATGACCATACCCTCGAAATCACTTATATCTTTGCTTGCTAGTTGCTTGCTCTATTGCTATGTCACGATACCTACCACTTGCTTTATCATGCCTCCCATTTTGCCATGTTAGCCTCTAACCCACCTTTCCTAGCAAACCGTTGTTTGGCTATGTTATCGCTTTGCTCAGCCCCTCTTATAGCGTTGCTAGTTGCAGGTGAAGATGAAGTTTGTTCCATGTTGGAACATGGATATGTTGGGATATCACAATATCTCTTATTTAATTAATGCATCTATATACTTGGTAAAGGGTGGAAGGCTCGGCCTTATGCCTGGTGTTTTGTTCCACTCTTGCCGCCCTAGTTTCCGTCATACCGGTGTTATGTTCCTTGATTTTGCGTTCCTTACACGGTTGGGTGTTATGGGGACCCCTTGACAGTTCGCTTTGAATAAAACTCCTCCAGCAAGGCCCAACCTTGGTTTTACCATTTGCCTCATCACCACCTACTTTTCCCTTGGGAGTCGCGCTCCCGAGGGTCATCTTTATTTTTAGCCCCCCCGGGCCAGTGCTTGTCTAAGTGTTGGTCTGAACTAGAGTCCTTTGCAGCGCCACCTCAGGGAAACTTGAGGGTTGGTTTTAGTTGTGTGGAGCGCTCATCCGGTGTTTCCCTGAGAACGAGATATGTGCAGCTCCTATCAGGATGTCGACGCATCGGGCGGTCTTGCTGGTCTTGTTTTACCATTGTTGAAATGTATTGTAACCGGGATTCCGAGTCTGGTCGGGTCTTCCTGGGAGAAGGAATATCCTTCGTTGACCATGAAAGTTTGTGATGGGCTAAGTTGGGACACCCCTGCAGGGTTTGAACTTTCGAAAGCCGTGCCCGCGGTTATTGGCAGATGGGAATTTGTTAATGTCTGGTTGTAGAGAACTTGACAGTTAACTTAATTAAAATGCATCAACCGCGTGTGTAGCCATGATGGTCTCTTTCCGGCGGAGTCCGGAAAGTGAACACGGTTCTTGTGTTATGCTTGAACGTAAGTAGTTTCAGGATCACTTCTTGATCACATCTAGTTCACGCCCGTGCTTTGCTTCTCTTCTCGCTCTCATTTGCGTATGTTAGCCACCATATATGCTTAGTGCTTGCTGCATCTCCACCTCATTACCCCTTTCCTACCCGTAAGCTTAAATAGTCTTGATCTCGCGGGTGTGAGATTGCTGAGTCCTCGTGGCTCACAGATACTTCCAAACAGTTGCAGGTGACGCAACCCAGCTCAAGTGGGAGCTCGATGAAGATCGTGTGCGTTGTGTTATTTCGTTTCCAGTTGATTAGTAGTGGAGCCCAGTCGGGGCGATTGGGGATCTAGCAATAGGGGTGGTCTTTCTTTATTTTGGTTCTATAGTCGGACCTTGATTGTATTCTGGATGATGTAATGCTATATTTATGTATTGTGTGAAGTGGCGATTGTAAACCAACTCTTTATCCCTTTCTTATTCAGTACATGGGATGTGTAAAGATTACCCCTCTTGCGACATGCCTACTATGCGGCTATGCCTCTAAGTCGTGCTCCAACACGTGGGAGATATAGCCGCATCGTGGGTGTTAGAGCGCCCTACCCCCTGGGCTTGCCCTCCTATCTCGTGGACGGCTCGGGACTCTTCTGGCCCAACTATTTTACTCGGGGGGCTTCTTTTGGTCCATAAAAATCATCAAAAATTGGCACGTCAATTGAACTCCGTTTGGTATTCCTTTTCTATAAAACTCAAAAACAAGGGAAAACATAAACTGGCACTGGGCTCTAGGTTAATAGGTTAGTCCCAAAAATCATATAAAATAGCATATAAATGCATAGAAAACATCCTAGATAGATAATATAATAGCATGGAACAATAAAAAATATAGATACGTTGGAGACGTATCAAGCATCCCCAAGCTTAATTCCAGCTCGTCCTCGAGTAGGTAAATGATAAAAATAGAATTTTTGATGTGGAATGCTACCTAACATAATTTTCAATGTAATTTTCTTTATTGTGGCATGAATGTTCAGATCCGAAAGATTCAATACAAAAGTATAATATTGACATAATAATAATAATAATTCAAGCATACTAACCAAGCGATTATGTCTTCTCAAAATAACATAGCCAAAGAAAGCTCATCCCTACAAAATCATATAGTTTGTCCATGCTCCATCTTCGTCACACAAAATGCTCTCATCATGCACAACCCCGATGACAAGCCAAGCAATTGTTTCATACTTTAGTATTCTCAAACTTTTTCAACTTTCACGCAATACATGAGCGCGAGCCATGGACATAGCACTATGGGTGGAAAAGAGTATGATGATGGAGGTTGTGTGGAGAAGACAAAAAAAGGAGAAAGTCTCACATTGACGTGGCTAATAAACGGGCTATGGAGATGCCCATCAATTGATGTCAATGTAAGGAGTAGGGATTTCCATGCAACGGATGCACTAGAGCTATAAATGTATGAAAGCTCCACAAAATAAACTAAGTGTGTGAGCATCCAACTTGCTTGCTCACGAAGACCTAGGGCATTTGAGGAAGCCCATTGTTGGAATATACAAGCCAAGTTCTATAATAAAAAATTCCTACTAGTATAGAAAGTGACAATATAAGAGACTCACTATCATGAAGTTCATGATGCTACTTTGAAGCACAAGTGTGGAAAAAGGATAGTAGAATTGTCCCTTCTCTCCTTTTCTCTCATTTTTCGGTCTTTTTTTGTTTTTTGGGCCTTCCCTTTTTTTGGCCTTTCTCTTTTCTTTTTTCTCTTTTTTCCTTTTTTTATTTCCTCACATGGGAAAATGCACTAATAATGATGATCATCACACTTCTATTTATTTACAACTCAAGGATTACAACTTGATACTTAGAACAAAATATGACTCTATATGAATGCCTCCGGCGGTGTACCGGGATGTGCAATGATTCAAGAGTGACATGTATAAAAAATTATGAGTGGTGACTTTGCCATAAATACGATGTCAACTACATGATCATGCAAGGAAATATGACAATGATGAAGCGTGTCATAATAAATGGAACGGTGGAAAGTTGCATGGCAATATATCTCGGAATGGCTATGGAAATTCCATAATAGGTAGGTATGGTGGCTGTTTTGAGGAAGATATAAGGAGGCTTATGTGTGATAGAGCGTATCATATCACGGGGTTTGGATGCACCAGCGAAGTTTGCACCAACTCTCGAGGTGAGAAAGGGCAATGCACGGTACCGAAGAGGCTAGCAATGATGGAAGGGTGAGAGTGTGTATAATCCATGGACTCAACATTAGTCATAAAGAACTCACATACTTATTGCAAAAATCTACAAGTCATCAAAACCAAGCACTAAGCGCATGCTCCTAGGGGATAGATTGGTAGGAAAATACCATCGCTCATCCCCGACCGTCACTCATAAGGAAGACAATCAAAGAAACACCTCATGCTTCAAATTTGTCACACAACGGTTACCATACGTGCATGCTACAGGACTTGCAAACCTCAACAAAAGTATTTCTCAATTTCATAATTACTCAACTAGCACAACTCTAATATCACCATCTTCATATCTCAAAACAATCATCAAGTATCAAACTTCTCGTAGTATTCAATAAACTCTATATGAAAGTTTTTATTATACCCATCTTGAATGCCCATCATATTAGGACTAATTTTATAACCAAAGAAAATTACCATGCTGTTCTAAATACTCTCAAAATAATATTAGTGAAGCATTAGATTTCATCTATTGCTTCAAAATAAAACCACCGCCGTACTCTAAAAAGATATAAGTGAAGCACTAGAGCAAACGACAAACTACTCCAAAAGATATAAGTGAAGATCAATGAGTAGTCGGATAATTATGTAACTATGTGAAGACTCTCTAACATTTAAGAATTTCAGATCTTGGTATTTTATTCAAACAGCAAGCAAAACAAAATAAAATAAAATGACGCTCCAAGCAAAACACATACCATGTGGTGAATAAAAATATAGCCTCAAGTAAAGTTACCGATGAACGAAGACGAAAGAGGGGATGCCATCCGGGGCATCCCCAAGCTTAGGCTCTTGGTTGTTCTTGAATATTACCTTGGGGTGCCTTGGGCATCCCCAATCTTAGGCTCTTGCCACTCTTTATTAAATAGTCCATCGAATCTTTACCCAAAACTTGAAAACTTCACAACACAAAACTTAACAGAAAACTCGTAAGCTCCGTTAGTATAAGAAAATAAATCACAACTTAATTACTGTTGTGAACTCATTCTAAATTCATATTTGTGTAATATCTACTTTATTCCAACTTCTCTATGGTTCATACCCTCCGATACTACTCATAGATTCATCAAAATAAGCAAACAACACATAGAAAACAGAATCTGTCAAAAACAGAACAGTCCGTAGTAATCTGTATCATTAGAATACTTCTGTCACTCAACAAATTCTGAAATAAATTGGTGGACCTGAGTAATTTGTCTATTAATCATCTGCAAAAATAATCAACCTAAACGCACGCTCCAGTAAAAAATGGCAGCTAATCTTGTGAGCGCAAAAGTTTCTGTTTTTTACAGCAAGATCGCAAAGACTTCACCCAAGTCTTCCCAAAGGTTCTACTTGGCACAAACACTAATTAAAACATAAAACCACATATAAACAGAGGCTAGATGAATTATTTATTACTAAACAGTATCAAAAAGCAAATAACAAAAATAAAATTGGGTTGCCTCCCAACAAGCGCTATCGTTTAACGCCCCTAGCTAGGCATGATGATTTCAATGATGCTCACATAAAGGATAAGAACTGAAACATAAAGAGAGCATCATGAATAATATGACTAACACATTTAAGCCTAACCCACTTCCTATGCATAGGGATTTTGTGAGCAAACAACTTGTGGGAACAAGAATCAACTTGAATAGGAAGGTAAACAAGCAAATCTTCAAGATTTTCAACACATAGAGAGGAAACTTGATATTATTGCAATTCCTACAAGCATATGTTCCTCCCTCATAATAATTACATGTAGGATCATAAGAAAATTCAACAATATAGTTATCACAAAACATATTCTTAACATGATCCACATGTATGCAAAGTTGACACTCTTCCAAAATAGTGGGGTTAACATTAACTAAAGTCATGACCTCTCCAAACCCACTTTCATAATTATCACAATAAGATTCAACACCCTCCAAAATAGTGGGATCATTACTTCCTAAAGTTGACACTCTTCCAAACCCACTTTCATCAATATAATCATCATAAATAGGAGGCATGCTATCATCAAAATAAATTTGCTCATCAAAACTTGGGGGACAAAAAATATCATCTTCATCAAACATAGAATCCCCAAGCTTGTGGATTTTCATATCATTAGCATCATGGATATTCAAAGAATTCATACTAACAACATTGCAATCATGCTCATAATCCAAAGATTTAGTGCCAAACATTTTAATGCATTCTTCTTGTAGCAATTTGGCACAATTATCGGAATCCTAATTTTCATGAAAGATATTAAAAAGATGAAGCATATGAGGTACCATCAATTCCATTTTTTCCTTTTCTTTTATAGAATAAACTAGTGATAAAACAAGAAACAAAAAGATTTGATTGCAAGATCTAAAGATATACCTTCAAGCGCAAACCTCCCCGGCAACGGCGCCAGAAAAGAGCTTGATGTCTACTACACAACCTTATTCTTGTAGACGTTGTTGGGCCTCCAAGTGCAGAGGTTTGTAGGACAGTAGCAAATTTACCTCAAGTGGATGACCTAAGGTTTATCAATCCGTGGGAGGCGTAGGATGAAGATGGTCTCTCTCAAACAACCCTGCAACCAAATAACAAAGAGTCTCTTGTGTCCCCAACACACACAATACAATGGTAAATTGTATAGGTGCACTAGTTCGGCGAAGAGATGGTGATACAAGTGCAATATGGATGGTAAATTTAGGTTTTGTAATCTGAAAATATAAAAACAGCAAGGTAGCAAGTGGTAAAAGTAAGCGTAAACGGTATTGCAATGCGTTGAAACAAGGCCTAGGGTTCATACTTTCACTAGTGCAAGTTCTCTCAACAATAATAACATATTGGGATTATATAACTATCCCTCAACATGCAACAAAGAGTCGCTCCAAAGTCACTAATAGCGAAGAACAAACGAAGAGATTATTGTAGGGTACGAAACCACCTCAAAGTTATCCTTTCTGATCGATCTATTCAAGAGTTCGTAGTAAAATAACACGAAGCTATTCTTTTCGTTCAATCTATCATAGAGTTCGTACTAGAATAAAACCTTAAGACACAAATCAACCAAAACCCTATTGTCACCCAGATACTCCAATGTCACCTCAAGTATCCGTGGGTATGATTATACGATATGCATCACACAATCTCAGATTCATCTATTCAACCAACACAAAGAACTTTAAAGAGTGCCCCAAAGTTTCTACCGGAGAGTCAAGACAAAAACGTGTGCCAACCCCTATGCATAAGTTCACGAGGTCACGGAACTCGCAAGTTGATCATGAAAACATACATCAAGTGGATCACGTGATATCCCATTGTCACCACATATAAGCACATGCAAGACATACATCAAGTGTTCCCAAATCCTTAAAGACTCAATTCGATAAGATAACTTCAAAGAGAAAACTCAATTCATCACAAGAGAGTAGAGGGGGAGAAACATCATAAGATCCAACTATAATAGCAAAGCTCGCGATACATCAAGATTGTGCCAAATCAAGAACACGAGAGAGAGAGAGAGAGAGAGAGAGAGAGATCAAACACATACCTACTGTTGGGGAACGCAGTAATTTCAAAAAAATTCCTACGCACACGCAAGATCATGGTGATGCATAGCAACGAGAGGGGAGAGTATCGTCTATGTACCCTCATAGACCGTAAGCGGAAACGTTATGAGAATGCGGTTGATGTAGTCGTACATCTTCACGATCCGACCGATCCAAGTACCGAACGTACGACACCTCCGAGTTTAGCACACGTTCAGCTCGGTGACGTCCCACGAACTCCGATCCAGCAGAGCTTCGAGGGAGAGTTCCGTCAGCACGACGGTGTGATGATAGTGATGATGATGGTACCGATGGAGGGCTTCGCCTAAGCACCGCTACGATATGACCGAGGTGGATTATGGTGGTGGGGGGCACCGCACACGGCTAAGAGATCAATGATCAACTTGTGTGTCTATGGGGTGCCCCCTGGCCATGTATATAAATGATGGAGGAAGGAGGAGGCCGGCCCTCATAGGGCGCGCCCAAAGTGTGGAGTCCTACTAGGACTCCCTAGTCCTAGTAGTATTCCACCTCCCACGTGGAATAGGAAAAAAGGAAGGGAGAAGGAGAAGGAAGGAAGGGGGCGCCCCCATTCCCTAGTCTAATTAGGACCAAGCCATGGGGAAGGGGCGCGGCCACCCTTGAGGCCTTTCTCTCCTTTCCGTATGGCCCATTAAGGCCCAATACGAATTCCCGTAACTCTCCGGTACTCCAAAAAATACCCGAATCACTCGGAACCTTTCCGATGTCCGAATATAGCCTTCCAATATATCAATCTTTATTTCTCGACCATTTCGAGACTCCTCGTCATGTCCCCGATCTCATTCGAGACTCCGAACAAACTTTGGTCATCAAATCACATAACTCATAATACAGATCGTCACAGAACGTTAAGCGTGCGGACTCTATGGGTTCGAGAACTATGTAGACATGACCAAGACTCATCTCCGGTCAATAACCAATAGCGGAACATGGATGCTCATATTGGCTCCTACATATTCTACGAAGATCTTTATCGGTCAAACCGCATAACAACATACGTTGTTCCCTTTGTCATCGGTATGTTACTTGCCCGACATTCGATGGTCGGTATCTCAATACCTAGTTCAATCTCATTACCGACAAGTCTCTTTACTCGTTCCGGAATGCATCATCCTGCAACTAACTCATTAGTCACAATGCTTGCAAGGCTTATAGTGATGTGCATTACCGAGAGGGCCCAGAGATACCTCTGCGATACTCGGAGTGACAAATCCTAATCTCGATCTATGCCAACTCAACAAACACCATTGGAGACACCTGTAGGGCACCTTTATAATCACCCAGTTACGTTGTGACATTTGGTAGCACACAAAGTGCTCCTCCGGTATTCGGGAGTTGCATGATCTCATAGTCATAGGAACATGTATAAGTTATGGAGAAAGCAATAGCAACAAACTAAACGATCATCGTGCTAATCTAATGTATGGGTCAAGTCAATCACATCATTCTCTAATGATGTGATCCCGTTAATCAAATGACAACTCATGTCTATGGTTAGGAAACATAACCATCATTGATTCAATGAGCTAGTCAAGTAGAGGCAAACTAGCGACACTCTGTTTGTCTATGTATTCACACATTTACTAAGTTTCTGGTTAATACAATTCTAGCATGAATAATAAACATTTATCATGATATAAGGAAATATAAATAACAACTTTATTATTGCCTCTAGGGCATATTTCCTTCAGTCTCCCACTTGCACTAGAGTCAATAATCTAGTTCACATCGCCATGTGATTTAACACCAATAGTTCAGATCACCATGTGATTAGTTCACATTGTCATGTGACTAATACCCAAAGGGTTTACTAGAGTCAATAATCTAGTTCACATCGCTATGTGATTAACACCCAAAGAGTACTAAGGTGTGATGATGTTTTGCTTGTGAGAGAAGCTTAGTCAATGGGTCTGTCATATTCAGAGTCGTATGTATTTTGCAAATTTCTATGTCAACAATGCTCTGCATGGCGCTACTCTAGCTAATTGCTCCCAGTTTCAGTATGTATCCAAATTGAGACTTAGAGTCATCTAGATCGATGTAAAAAGCTTGCATCGATGTAACTCTTTACGATGAACTCTTTTATCACCTCCATAACCGAGAAATATTTCCTTAGTACTCTAAGGATAATTTTGACCGTTGTCCAGTGATCTAATCCTAGATCACTATTGTACTCCTTTGTTAGAATCATGCTAAGGTATACAATAGGACTAGTAAACAACATAGCATACTTTACAGAACCTATGATTGAGGCATAGGGAATGACTTTTCATTCTCTTTCTATTTTATGCTATGGTCGGGTTTTTGAGTCTTTACTCAACTTCATACCTTGCAACATAGGCAAGAACTCCTTCTTTGACTGTTCCATTTTGAACTACTTCAAAATCTTGTCAAGGTATGTACTCATTGAAAAAAGTTATCAAGCGTCTTGATCTATCTCTATACATCTTGATCCTCAATGTGTAACCAGCTTCATCGAGGTCTTTCTTTGAAAAACTCTTTTCAAACACTCCTTTATGCTTTCCAGAAAATTCTACATTATTTCCGATCAATAATATGTCATTCACATATACTTATCAGAAATGTTGTAGTGCTCCCACTCACTTTCTTGTAAATACAGGCTTCACCGCAAGTCTATATGAAACCATATGCTTTGATCACTTTATCAAAGCATATATTCCAACTCCGAGATGCTTGCACCAGTCCATAGATGGATCACTAGAGCTTGCTCACTTTGTTAGCACCTTTAGGATCGACAAAACCTTTTGGTTGCATTATATACAACTCTTCTTTTAAGAAATCCATGAAGGAATACAGTTTTGGCATCCATTTGCCAGATTTCATAAAATGCAACAACTGCTAACATGATTCGGACAGACTTTTAAGCATCGATACGAGTGAGAAAATCTCATCGTAGTCAACACCTTGAACTTGACGAAAACATTTTGCGACAATTCGAGCTTTGTAGATAGTAACACTACTATCGGCATCCGTCTTCCTCTTGAAGATCCATTTATTCTTAATGACTCACCGATCATCGGGCAAGTCAATCAAAGTCCATACTTTGTTCTCATACATGGATCCCATCTCAGATTTCATGGCCTCAAGCCATTTCGCGGAATCTGGGCTCATCATTGCTTCCTCATAGTTCGTAGGTTCATCATGGTCAAGTAACATGACATCCAGAACAGGATTACCGTACCACTCTGGTGCGGATCTCACTCTGGTTAACCTACGAGGTTTGGTAGTAACTTGATTTGAAGTTACATGATCATCATCATTAGCTTCCTCATTAATTGGTGTAGGAGTCACAGGAACAGATTTCTGTGATGAACTACTTTCCAATAAGGGAGCAGGTACAGTTACCTCATCAAGTTCTACTTTCCTCCCACTCACTTCTTTCGAGAGAAACTCCTTCTCTAGAAAGGATCCATTCTTAGCAACAAAGATCTTGCCTTCGGATCTGTGATAGAAGGTGTACCCAACATTTTCTTTTGGGTATCCTATGAAGACACACTTCTCCAATTTGGGTTTGAGCTTATCAGGTTGAAACCTTTTCACATAAGCATTGCAACCTCAAACTTTAAGAAACGACAACTTAGGTTTCTTGCCAAACCATAGTTCATACGGTGTCGTCTCAATGGATTTAGACGGTGCCCTATTTAATGTGAATGTAGCTGTCTCTAACGCATAACCCCAAAACGGTAGTGGTAAATCGGTAAGAGACATCATAGATTGCGCCGTATCCAATAAAGTACAGTTATGACGTTCGGACACACCATTATGCTGTGGTGTTCCAGGTGGCGTGAGTTGCGAAACTATTACGCATTGTTTCAAATGAAGACCAAACTCATAACTCAAATATTCTCCTCCACGATCAGATCGTATAAACTTTATTTTCTTGTTATGATGATTTTCCACTTCACTCTGAAATTCATTGAACTTTTCAAATGTTTCAGATATATGTTTCATCAAGTAGATATACCCATATCTCCTCAAATCATCTGTGAACGTCAAAAAATAACGATACCCGTCGTGAGCCTCAACACTCATCGGACTACATACATCAGTATGCATTATTTCCAACAAGTCTGCTGCTCGCTCCATTGTTCCGGAGAACGGAGTCTTAGTCATCTTGCCCATGAGGCATGGTTCGCAAGCATCAACTGATTCATAATCAAGTGATTCCAAAATCCCATCAGCATGGATTTTCTTCATGCGTTTTATACCAATATGACCTAAACGGCAGTGCCACAAATAAGTTGCACTATCATTATTAACTTTGCATCTTTTGGCTTCAATATTATGAATATGTGTATCACTACGATCGAGATTCAATAAACCATTCACCTTGGGTGTATGACCATTGAAGGTTTTATTCATGTAAATAGAACAACAATTATTCTCTAACTTTAAATGAATAATTGTATTGCAATAAACATGGTCAAATCATATTCATTCTTAACGCAAACACCAAATAACATTTGTTTAGGTTCAACACTAATCTCGAAAGTATAGGGAGTGTGCGATGATGATCATATCAATCTTGGAACCACTTCCAACACACATCGTCACTTCACCCTTAACTAGTTTGTGTTCATTTTGCAACTCCCATTTCGAGTTACTAATCTTAGCAACTGAACTAGTATCAAATACTAAGGGGTTGCTATAAACACTAGTAAATTACACATCAATAACATGTATATCAAATATACCTTTGTTCACTTTGCCATCCTTCTTATCCGCCAAAACTTGGGGCAGTTCTGCTTCCAATGACCAGTCCCTTTGAAGTAGAAGCACTTAGTCTCAGGCTTAGGTCCAGACTTGGGCTTCTTCACTTGAGCAGCAACTTGCTTGCCGTTCTTCTTGAAGTTCCCCTTCTTCCCTTTGCCCTATTCTTGAAACTAGTAGTATTGTCAACCATCAATACTTGATGCTTTTCTTGATTTCTACCTTCGTCGATTTCAGCATCACGAAGAGCTTGGGAATCGTTTCTGTTATCCCTTGCATATTATAGTTCATCACGAACTTCTAGTAACTTGGTGATAGTGACTAGACAACTGATGTCTACTACACAACCTTCTTCTTGTAGACGTTGTTGGGCCTCCAAGTCCAGAGGTTTGTAGGACAGTAGCAAATTTCCATCAAGTGGATGACCTAAGGTTTATCAATCCGTGGGAGGCGTAGGATAAAGATGGTCTCTCTCAAACAACCCTGCAACTAACAAAGAGTATCTTATGGCCCCAACACACCCAATACAATGGTAAATTGTATAGGTGCACTAGTTCGGCGAAGAGATGGTGATAAAAGTGCAATATGGATGATAGATATAGGTTTTTGTAATCCAGAAATATAAAAACAGCAAGGTAACTAATGATAAAAGTGAGCTAAAACGGTATTTCAATGTGTTGAAACAAGGCCTAGGGTTCATACTTTCACTAGTGCAAGTTCTCTCAACAATAATAACATAATTGGATCATATAACTATCCCTCAACATGCAACAAAGAGTCACTCCAAATTCACTAATAGCGGAGAATAAACGAAGAGATTATTATAGGGTACGAAACCACCTCAAAGTTATCCTTTCTGATCGATCTATTCAAGAGTCCGTAGTAAAATAACATGAAGCTATTCTTTCTGTTCAATCTATCATAGAGTTTTTACTAGAATAACACCTTAAGACACAAATAAACCAAAACCCTAATGTCACCTAGATATTCCAATGTCACATCAAGTATCCGTGGGTATGGTTATACGATATGCATCACACAATCTCAGATTCATCTATTCAACCAACGCAAAGAACTTCAAAGAGTGCCCCAAAGTTTCTACCGGAGAGTCAAGACGAAAACATGTGCCAACCCCTATGCATAAGTTCACGAGGTCACGGAACTCGCAAGTTGATCACCAAAACATACATCAAGTGGATCACGTGATATCCCGATGTCACCGCAGATAAGCACATGCAAGACATACATCAAGCGTTCTCAAATCCTTAAAGACTCAATCCGATAAGATAACTTTAAAGGGAAAACTCAATCCATTACAAGAGAGTAGAGGGGGAGAAACATCATAAGATCCAAATATAATAACAAAGCTCGTGATACATCAAGATCGTGCCAACTCAAGAACACGAGAGAGAGAGAGAGAGAGAGAGAGAGAAAACACATAGCTACTGGTACATACCCTCAGCCCCAAGGGTGAACTACTCCCTCCTCGTCAGGGAGAGCGCCGAGATGATGAAGATGGCCACCGGAGAGGGATCCCCCCTCCGGCAGGGTGCCCGAACGGGTCTAGATTGGTTTTCGGTGGCTACAGAGGCTTCTGGCGACAGAACTCCCGATCTATTCTGCTCCTCGATGTTTTTAGGGTATATGGACATATATAGGCGAAAGAAGTCAGTCAGGGGAGCCACGAGGAGCCCCCAAGGGTGGGGGGTGTGCCCAGGGGGTAGGGCGCACCTCGCTGCTTTGTGGCTTCCTCGAAGCTTCCCTGACATCTACTCCAAGTCTCCTGGATTGCTTCTGTTCCAAAAATAAATCTCCTGAAGGTTTCATTCCGTTTGGACTCTGATACGTCTCCGTCGTATCTACTTTTCCAAACACTTTTGCCCTTGTTTTGGACTCTAACTTGCATGATTTGAATGGAACTAACCCGGACTGACGATGTTTTCAGCAGAATTGCCATGGTGTTATTTATGTGCAGAAACAAAAGTTCTCGGAATGACCTGAAACTTCACAGAACGTCTTTTTGGAAATAATAAAAAATCCTTGCAAAAGATGAAGACCAGGGGGCCCACACCCTTGCCACGAGGGTGGGGGGCGCGCATGCCCCGCTGGGCGCGCCCCCTACCTCGTGGGCCCCCTGGAGCTCCTCCGACCTCAACTCCAACTCTATATATTCACTTTCGGGGAGAGAAAAAATCAGAGAGAAGGATTCATCGCATTTTACGAGACGAAGCCGCCGCCAAGCCCTAAAACCTCTCGGGAGGGCTGATCTGGAGTTCGTTCGGGGCTCCGGAGAGGGGAATCAGTCGCCGTTGTCATCATCAACCAACCTCCATCACCAATTTCATGATGCTCACCGCCGTGCGTGAGTAATTCCATCATAGGCTTGCTGGACGGTGATGGATTGGATGAGATCTATCATGTAATCGAGTCAGTTTTGTTAGGGTTTGATCCCTAGTATCCACTATGTTCTGAGATTGATGTTGCTATGACTTTGCTATGCTTAATGCTTGTCACTAGGGCCCGAGTGCCATGATTTCAGATCCGAACCTATTATGTTTTCATCAATATATGAGAGTTCTTGATCCTATCTTGGAAGTCTATAGTCACCTACTATGTGTTATGATCCGGCAACCCCGAAGTGACAATAATCGGGACCACTCCCGGTGATGACCGTAGTTTGAGAAGTTCATGTATTCACTATGTGCTAATGCTTTGTTCTGGTACTCTATTAAAAAGAGGCCTTAATATCCCTTAGTTTCTGTTAGGACCCTGCTGCCATGGGAGGGTAGGACAAAAGATGTCATGCAAGTTCTTTTCCATAAGCACGTATGACTATATTCGGAATACATGCCTACATTACATTGATGAATTGGAGCTACTTCTGTGTCACCCTAGGTTATGACTGTTACATGATGAACCACATCCGGCATAATTCTCTATCACCTATCCATTGCCTACGAGCTTTCCATATATTGTTCTCCGCTTATTTACTTTTCCATTGCTATTCTTACAATCACTACAAAATACCAAAAACATTACTTTTGATATCGTTACTTTTGCTACCGTTACCACTACTATCATATTACTTTGCTACTAAACACTTTGATGCAGATATTAAGTTTCTAGGTGTGGTTGAATTGACAACTCAGCTGCTAATACTTGAGAATATTCTTTGGCTCCCCTTGTGTCGAATGAATAAATTTGGGTTGAATACTCTATGCTCAAAAACTGTTGCGATCCCCTATACTTGTGGGTTATCAAGACTATTTTCTGGCGCCGTTGCCGGGGAGCATAGCTCTATTCTTTGAGTCACTTGGGATTTATATCCGCGTATCATTTTGAAGAACTTGAAAGACGGGAAAACAAAAATTTATCCCTCAACTACGAGGGGAGGTAAGAAACTGCCATCTAGCTCTGCACTTGATTCACCTTCTGTTTTGAGTAAGCTTGCGACACCTAAACCTGCTTCTGCTATTTGTTCTGATATATCGCATGTTATTGATGATGCCACTTCTGCTATGCATGATACTTATGACGAAATTACTTCTATGCTTGATACTACTGTGCCACTTGGTGAATTTCTTGATGAACAACTTGCTAGGGTTAGAGAGAATGAAAATATTGAATCTGATAATATTGATGGAAGTGATGATGAAGACTCTCCCCCTAATAAATATGAATCGCCTGTTATTCCTAAGGGTTATGTTTTGTAAAAAGAAGCTGCTTTAGCTATTTTAGCTTGCAAAGATAGGTACGAGCTCAAGAGGTTATTAGCTAAATGGAAGCAGCAATCTCTTAATGCTAGAATGAAACCTGACCCTGCTTTTGCTACTTCACCTATCTGTGTTACTGATAAGGATTATGAATTCTCTGTTGATCCTGATATAATTACTTTGGTTGAACCTGATCCTTTTCATGGCTATGAATCTGAAACTGTTGTGGCACATCTTACTAAATTAAATGATATAGCCATCCTATTCACTAATGATGAGAGAACTCGTTACTTTTATATCCTTAAAATATTTCCGTTCTCATTAAAGGGTAATGCTAAGATATGGTTTAATTCTATGGATCTTGGTTGTGTGCGTAGTCCCCAGGATATGGTTTATTACTTCTCTGCTAAATATTTCCCTGCTCATAAGAAACAAGCTGCTTTGAGGGATATATATAATTTTGTGCAAATTGAAGAAGAGAGTCTCCCACAAACTTGGGGGAGGCTTCTCCAATTACTTAATGCTTTGCCTGATCATCCTCTTAAGAAAAACGAAATACTTGATATCTTTTATAATGGACTAACCGATACTTCCAGAGATTACCTGGATAGTTGTGCTGGTTCCGTTTTCAGGGAAAGAACACCGGATGAAGCTGAAATTCTATTGAATAATATGTTGACAAATGAAAATAATTGGAAACTTCCTGAGCCTATTCCTAAACCAACTCCTAAGAAAAGAGGTGTTCTATTTCTCAGTCCTGAAGATATGCAAGAGGCAAAGAAATCTATGAAAGAGAAAGGTATTAAAGCTGAAGATGTTAAGAATTTACCTCCTATTGAAGAAATAGATGGGCTTAATTTACCGCCTGTTGAAGAAACATATGATCTTAATCCATCACCTATTGAAGAAACTCATGGTCTTGATAACCCGACATAGGTAGTAAAGGTAAATTCTCTCTATAGATATGATAAAGCTGAAATCCCTCTTACTAAGTTTGCTAGCCAATGCTTAGATGAGTTTGATAAATTTATGGTTAAGCAAGAAGACTTTAATGCTTATTTTGGTAGACAATTTAAATACAATGCAAATATGCTTAAACACTTGGATGATTATATGGCTAATGTCAAAGGTGAACTTAAACTCATTAGTAAACATGCTTCTATGGTTACCACTCAAGTAGAACAAGTACTTAAGGCTCAAAATGATTTGTGTCAGATTTTGGGTTCCGGCAGACCCTTGAGGTTCAAACACTGGGGTGCGCATGGAGATTTCGCCTCGTACCTACCTGCACCCCTCCGCCTTGCTAGGATCTGAACTATGGAATGAACAACACAAGAGACACAGGGTTTATACTGGTTTGGGTCACCGTTGTGGTGTAATACCCTACTCCAGTGTGTGGTGTGGTGGATTGCCTCTTGGGCTGATGATGATGAACAATACAAGGAAGAACAGCCGCGCGAGGGTCTGTTCTTGGTCGGGGTGATGAACTGCTGGGAGGAGCTCAGTCACCTTTCTCTCTCTCTCTCTTTTTGATCTTCTCTCTCTCTTTCCCTGCCTGCCCCTTGCTTTGTGGGTGGCTAGTCCTATTTATAGAGGCCCTAGTCCTCTTCCCAAATATCGAGCGGGAAGGGAGCCAACAATGGCAGGCTATTTGAAGGGGGGCAGCCAGTATCAACTATCCTGACAAAAGTAGTCTTCGCCTGCGCAAAGCTCTGGTGATGACGCCGTCCCGGGCTCCACGGTGACCTCCGTCTCGTAGTCCTCCTGGTCTTGGTCTCGTTGCACCGAAATGGCAACCTTTGCCTGATGCCTCGGTACTCCGCGGCTGCGCTTGCCCCCTTTGCACCAAAGAGGAAGGGAGGACGTTGCACGGGCTGGCACCCGCCTGGCGCCCCCGGTCGTCATGGCTTGTGTCACAGGCACCTCGTGAGGTACCCCGTCTTGATCTCTCCGCCTCCTCGTGAGCCAGCCTGACGAGGCCGTGCCTGAGGAAGCTCCGCGTCGTCCGCCCCGCGAGGCTTGGCCCCTCGCGCGGTTCTTGGGTTTGTGTTGGTGAAGATGGGCCGCGCTGGGCCCCCCTTTGAGCCACGCCGCAGGCCGCAGGTAGGCAAGTCTGGGGACCCCTGTTCCCAGAACGCCGATAGTAGCCCCCGGGCCCAAGGCACGCCCGGACTTGGCCATGCAGGGAGGCAGAAGGGCAAGAGCGAAGCACCGTAGGCCCTAACAGCCTGCGGCCTTGGGCGCCGCGTGGCAGTTGATTGGAAGTGGGCGTCTCCACTTCCCCATGGCGCCTCGGCAACTACACGGATTGGACAAGTCCCTGCATGCAAAGCGGGTCATAATTACCTGCGATCGTGGGGGCCGTTGGTTGGCCATCGCCAGTCATAAGTACGGACCGGCGCGCGCCCTTCCAGTTCATCCCTCCTTGCTTCTCCCTTTCTACATGGCCCCGTCAAGGAGGTTCTCGGCCGCAGAGAAGGGGAAGGCTCAACAGGTTGAGCCCGCCTCTACCCCACCCAAGCGCGGCCGAGGGCACCCTCGTAAACATCCTGTGGCCACCACGGTGGCTCCCCGCGGCCGTGGAGGCGATCTTCAACACAGCGACAGGCGGATTGCTGCGGCCGGGGGGCGCGCTCCGGCTGCACCTCCCCCTAGGCCGCGCTTTCGCACTGCTGAAGTGCTGCTGGAGTTCGTCGTGTGGTCGGCGGGGCCGACCAGCACTCGGCTTCCGCTCCCTCGCTTCCTCCTTGGCGAGCTCCCGGCCGGCGCCCCGGGCGGCCTCTGGCTTCAGGCCGACGGCTGCTGCAGCCGGGCCTCATGGGTCTCACTGGAGGTCTCCGCGGCCGGGAGCCTATTCCTGGCCCGCGGTTGGCAGACGTTTGCCCAGGCGCGTGGCCTGAGCCGTCGGTGCACCCTACACTTCAAGTTCGACGGCGATGCCACCCTCTATGTGAGGGTGTTTGGGGAAGATGGTCGCCGCGCAGGGTGTTGCCCCGAGGGTGACGACCACGGCTGGGAACCCAGCTCCAGCGATGATGGAGAGGGCAGCGCTCGCGCGGCCGGCGGCGCTCAGGGTTCCTCAAGCTTCTCCGGTTCTTTTTCAGGCGGCGACTCTTCTAGCGGTGGCCGCGGTCAGCCTCTGCACCGCCGTATCTGCTTGGGAGGTGGCAACGTGTCCGCCCGCCGTCGCGCCTTGGTGAAGCGCGAGAGGGAGTCCGGCTGAGCTCCGGAGGCAGCTCGGGCCTTCCCTACGGGCTGGTGTGAGGCGAGCTGCACCAGATTTGTTCTTTCTTTTTCCTTTTCCCTGCGTAACAAAGACAATAGTGTGGAGCCCCGCGGGGGCATGTTTGGGTTATTGCTGTTAATCATCGTTTTGCTTTCGTTACCGTACCTTCCGGCTACGTGCCCGAGCGTGGATATTTCCTGACCCCGGCCGTGGGAGGGCGACCGACCCAGGCCCTTTGTTTGTGTCGCGGTGCCCGTGGGGCACGGACTGGAGGGGTGATCCTGTAAGGGGCCCAGGTCGCGAATTCTTTGAATGACTAGGATAGGAACACTCATGAGGGCGCTCAGCTGCCCCCCTCGCGAGGCCTTTCACAAGAGAAATCGAGGTAGGAGAGTGAAAATTCGAAGAACCACAAGCCAAAGACGGCAACAACTTCAATAAAACTTCGAATGAGAAGGAACAAGCCAACTGTGGAAAGCAAATGAAAAGCCGCGTCCGGCACCTAATCTAGTCTTCGATGTCTTCTCACCAGCGCGGAGCTAAGTGCTGCCACTGGGCGTGGGAGGGAGCCCCAGGGCCTGAGGCCGGCGCTCCTGAGACTCCGGGGCGTGTATAGCCCCAACTCATTATTACGTGAGAGTGTCACGGGCGGCGAGCTTCACAGGCGTTGGCCTTCTTCACAGGCTCCGGGCCTTTTCCCAAACGTGATGGCTTCACAGGCATTCGCCTTCTTCACAGGCTCCAGGCCTTTTCCCAAACGCGATAGCTTCACAGGCATTCGCCTTATTCACAAGCTCTGGGCCTTTTCCAAAACGTGATAGCTTCACAGGCATTCGCCTTCTTCATAGGCTCTGGGCCTTTTCCAAAACATGATAGCTTCACAGGCACTCGCCTTCTTCACAGGCTCTGGGCCTTTTCCAAAACGCGATAGCTTCACAGGCATTCGCCTTCTTCACAGGCTCTGGGCCTTTTTAGGGGTAGAACCTCCGGAGGTGCTGGATGTTCCATGCATTCTGGACTGGCACCCCCTCCTGAGTCTCCAAGCGCGCGGAGCCGGGCCTGGAAACATGAACAACTTTGAACGGGCCCTCCCACATGGGAGAGAGCTTGTGCAGCCCCTCCTTGGAGAGGACCCGCCTGAGCACGAGGTCTCCTACCTCGAGAGTTCTGGGGCGGATGTTGCGGCAGTGATATCGCCGCAGTGCTTGTTGGTACCTCGCCGCTTGTAGCGCGGCTTCTCGGCGACGTTCCTCCCCCAGCACGAGGTCCATCCCCCGCATGGCGTCCTGCTGCGCCTCGTCAAACGCCAGGACCCGCGCGGAGCGACGTCTGACCTCGTGAGGGAGGACCGCTTCGGCTCCGTAGACCAGGAAGAACGGGGTCTCTCCAGTCGGCTTGGTCGCGGTTGTGCGGATGGACCACAACACGGACTGAAGCTCGTCGTACCAACCTCTGCCGCAGGCCTCCAGCTTCTTCTTGAACGTCCTGGTCTTGAGGCCCCTCAGGACCTCCGCGTTGGCTCGCTCGGCCTGGCCGTTGCTTCGGGGGTGCGCCACCGAAGCGTAGCATATCTGCGTTCCAAGGTTAGCACAGTATGTTTTGAAGAGGTTACTGGTGAACTGCGAACCGTTGTCCGTGATGATGCGATTCGGCACCCCGAACCGGCTCACGATGCCCTTGATGAACTTGACCGCGGAACCCGCGGGAATGGTGCGGACAGCCTCTACTTCAGCCCACTTGGTGAACTTGTCCACGGCGACGTAGAGGTAGCGGTAGCCCCCAGGCGCCCGAGGAAACGGGCCCAAGATATCCAGCCCCCAGACTGCGAATGGCCACGAAAGGGGTATAGTCTGCAAGCCTCCTGCTGGCTGATGGATCTGCTTGGCGTGGAACTGGCAGGCCTCACAAGCTTTCACTAGTTCGACGGCGTCATTGAGCGCGGTGGGCCAATAAAACCCACTGCGGAACGCCTTGCCGACGAGGGTCCGTGATGATGAATGATGTCCACAATCTCCGCTGTGTATATCTTCCAGCAGTTCCTTCCCTTGCTCCCTGGAGATGCAGCGCAGGGATACATCGTTTGGCCGCTCCCAGTAGAGCTCTCCATCCTTGATGCAGTATGCCGTGGCCTGGCGTGCCACTCGCTCCGCTTCCTCCTCCTTCTCCGGCAGGGTCCCTTGCGTTAGGTAACTCCGGAGCTCCGCGATCCAACATCCCTCCTGAGGTTCCATCGTCAGGAGCAGACGTGCTCCTGAGGCCGGGCCACAGGCCGGAGCCCCTGAGGCAGGTGGCTGAGGGAGCTCCTCCCGGGGCTGAGCCGTGTTCGATAATGACGGCAGGGCTGATGGCTTGAAGAGCCGCTCCTCAAAAACGCCAGGCTCCTGAGGTAACCTCCTGGACGCCTGTTTGGCGATGTCGTCGGCCTCCTGATTGGTGCCACGGGGCACATGCTGCAACTCCAACCCCCAGAACTGCTTCTCCATCTTGCGGACCTCCGCTAGGTAGGCTTCCATGTGCTCATCCTTCGGCTCGTACACCTTGTTGGAGAAATTGACAAGGAGCTGCGAATCGCCCTTGATGGTGAGGCGTTTCACCCCCAGGGCAGCCGCGGCCTTCAAGCCCGCTATTAAACCTTCATACTCTGCTATGTTGTTGGAGACCTTTTCACCTTGCTGGAAATAGAGCTGCACGGCGTAATAGAGCTTGTCCTGAGCGGGCGATATGAGCACCGCCCCAGCCCCAGCGCCATGCCTGGAGAACGCCCCATCGAAGTACATGACCCAGCCTTCTGGCGCCTCGCTTCCCGGGGACAGGGACGATCCTCGTCGGCCTTGAGGCCTGGCGCCTCTGTCCATTCTGCCACAAAATCCATCAACGCTGCTCCCCTGATGACTCTGGTCATGCAGAATTCGAGCTGAAACGCTTGCAGTTCTATGTTCCACTCAGCGACCCTTCCAGCTGAATTAGGGCTCCTGAGTACTCTCTCCAGGGGGTACGACGAGACGACCTTGATGGGGTAACCCTGAAAATAGTGCCGCAGCTTGCGCGAGGCCATCAGTAGCGCGAGGAGGAGTTTCTGAGGCATGGGGTACCGTGCCCTTGCATCCCGCGGCACCGTGCTGATGAAGTACACTGGGTGCTCAACGAGGTGGAGTGCGTCAGTGCTGGTGGCTCCCTTCGGAGACCACGGCGCCTCTTGAGGCAATGAGGCCTCCTGAGGCTGGCCATCTGGAAGAGGGGCCTCTTCCGCCTCTGGTGCGCCCCTCTGCGGCGGCTGATCCTCCTCAGCCGTGGTGGCGGTTTCTGTAGGCCTTCCTTGTCCCTGTTCTGCCTTGTCCCGGGCTGCTGCCGCGGTTTTGATTCGGCGCTCCTCTCTGACTGCCACCAAGGCTGCGCTGGCGGAGTAGGGAGTGGCGGCGAGGTAAAGCACCAGGGGCTCTTGAGGGCGCAGAGCCACCATGACCGGTGGGCTGGTCAGGTATCTCTTGAGATCCTGGAACGCCTTGTCGGCCTCTTTAGTCCACTCGAAGGGCCCATTTTTCTTAATTAGCTGGAAGAAGGGCAGTGCTCGTTCCCCCAACTTGGAGATGAAGCGCCCTAGCGCGGTCACGCGCCCCGTGAGCTTCTGCATTTCTCTGAGGGTCTTTGGCGGGCTCATGTCTTCCACCGCCTTGACCTTCTCCGGGTTAGCCTCGATGCCTCGGTGGGACACGAGGAAACCCAAGAGCTTGCCCGAGGGGACTCCGAACACACACTTCTCTGGGTTGAGCCGTAGGTTCACTGCGTTGAGGCTCGCGAAGGTTTCCTCCAAGTCTTGTATCAAGGTCCTGGCCTCCCGAGACTTTACCACAATGTCATCGACGTAAGCTTCAACATTCTTCCCGAGCTGCGGGCCCAAGGTGATGTGCATCAGCCGCTGGAAGGTCGCCCCTGCGTTACGCAGCCCGAATGGCATGCATGTGTAGCAGTACACCCCACACGGGGTTAGGAAGGCTGTCTTCTCGACGTCTTCTACCGCCATCTTGATCTGGTGATACCCAGAGAAGGCATCCAAGAAGCATAACAGGTCGCATTCCGCAGTGGAATCGACGATCTGGTCGATGCGGGGGAGCGGGAACGGATCTTGCGGGCATGCTTTGTTGAGGTTGGTGAAGTCGACACACATGCGCTCCTTCCCTCCCTTCTTTGGCACAACGACAGGGTTGGCCAACCAATCCGGGTATCGGACCTCGCGAATGACCCCAGCGGCTTCTAATTTGCGGGTCTCTTGGACGATGAAGGCCTGCTTTTCTGTGGACTGCCGCCTGGCCTTCTGCTTCACAGGGCGCACGTTGGGGCACACGTTGAGGTGATGCTCGATTACACTCCTAGGGATCCCTGCCAACTGGTCAGGCTCCCAAGCGAATACCTTCTTGTTTGCACGCAGGAACCCGACCAGGGCCTTCTCCTGCTCGGGTTTGAGGTGGGCGCCTATGGTGAAAGTGGCGTTGGTGGATCCGTCCTCATCGACGGGTATCTGCTTGGTTTCTGCCTTGTCTTGGGTGAACAACTGTTTCTTCTTGGCGGGTGCAGCCCCCTTGGGCCCGGGGGTCTCCAAGTTGGCGGGCTGTGCCGACGCCGCCATCTTGAAGGCGAGCTTGAGCACCCGCAGCGCGTCCCCGGTGTCCCCGTGCACAGTGAGGACACCGCTACTCCCGGGCATCTTCATGAGGTTGTACGCCGGGTGCGTCGCGGCCATGAACTGGGCCAGCGCTCGGTAGCCGAGGATGGCGTTGTAGGGGAGGCCGATGGGGGTGATGTCGAAGTCGACCGGCTCCGTGCGGAAGTTGTCGTAGGTGCCGAAGGTTACTGGGAGCCGGATCTGTCCCAAGGAGCTGGACGACTTGCCCCCTACGCCTGAGAAGGGCCGGCTGGGTTGCAGCCGTTCCAGGGGTATGCAGAGGAGGTTGAAGGCCTCGACCGAGAGCATGCTGAGGCCCGCGCCGCCATCAATGAGGGTTCTGGTGATGGCCACCTGGCAGATGGTGGGGGTGCACAGCATGGGGAGCGCACTCGAGCAGGCCGAGTTGGAGGGGTGGTCCTCCGAGCTGAAGGTCAGGCCGGTCTCGGGCGCCGCCCGGTCCAGGGGAGCCCCGTGCCGCGTGGAAGCGGCGCTAACCCGGCGGTTGAACGACTTGATATGGTGACTTGTAGGCGGCGCCTATGAGCCGCCCAAGAGGGCCGCGACGACCGGGGGTGTTGGTGCAGCACGATGGGAGGGGGAGAGGTTGCAGGGCTCCATGGGCGCGCGGAGCGCGGAGCGCGCGGGACGAAGAACCAGCTGGGGTCAGCGAGGGAGTTGCGGTGCGGCCGTCTTGCCACACGGACGGATGCTGGGATGATGCTCGCTGCTCGTCCCCTGCCGGGCCGGTGGCAGAATTGACAGGCGACGGGGAACGGCGAGGACGCCCGCCGACAGGGGCCGTCTGGGCGACGCGGGAAGCGAGCGCGGCCCGGCGCTCGGCTCGGGCCCGACGAGCGTCAGACATGGGCGTGATGGTCGGAGGAGAACGGGGTGGTGGAAGACGAATCCCGGCGCACCCCTACCTGGCGCGCTAAATGTCGGATTTCGGGTTCCGGAAGACCCTTAAGGTTCGAACACTGGGGTGCGCGCGGAGATTTCGCCTCCTACGTACCTGCACCCCTCCACCTTGCTAGGATCTGAACTATGGAATGAACAACACAGTGACACAGGGTTTATACTGGTTCGGGCCACCGTTGTGGTGTAATACCCTACTCCAGTGTGTGGTGTGGTGGATTGCCTCTTGGGATGATGATGATGAACAATACAAGGAAGAACAGCCTCGCGAGGGTCTGTTCTTGGTCGGGGTGATGAACTGCTGGGAGGAGCTCGGTCACCTTTCTCTCTCTCTCTTTTTGATCTTCTCTCTCTCTCTCTTTCCCTGCCTGCCCCTTGCTCTGTGGGTGGCTGGTCCTATTTATAGAGGCCCTGGTCCTCTTCCCAAATATCGAGCGGGAAGGGAGCCAACAATGGCGGGCTAATTTGAAGGTGGACAGCCAATATCAACTATCCTGACAAAAGTAGTCTTCGCCTGCACAAAGCTCTGGTGATGACGCCGTCCTGGGCTCCACGGTGACCTCCGTCTCGTAGTCCTCCTGGTCTTGGTCTCTTTGCACCGAAAGGGCAACCTTTGCCTGATGCCTCGGTACTCCGCGGCTGCGCTTGCCCCCTTTGCACCAAAGAGGAAGGGAGGACGCTGCGCGGGCTGGCACCCGCCTGGCGCCCTCGGTCGTCATGGCTTGCGTCACGGGCACCTCGTGAGGTAACCCGCCTTGATCTCTCCGCCTCCTCGTGAGCCAGCCTGACGAGGCCGCGCCTGAGGAAGCTCCACGTCATCCGCCCCGCGAGGCTTGGCCCCTCACGAGGGTCTTGGGTTTGTGTTGGTGAAGATGGGCCGCGCTGGGCCCCTTTGAGCCACGCCGCAGGCAGGCAAGTCTGGGGACCCCCGTTCCCAGAACACCGACAATTTGCTCAATGAATTGAATAGTAAGAATAATGATTATGCTGTTAGAGTGGCTACTAGAACTGGTAGAATGACTCGGGAACCTCTGTATCCTGAAGGCCACTCTAAGAGAATTGAGCAAGATTCTCAGAGAAATAATATAGATGCACCTAGTCCTTCTAAAAGGAAGAAAACGAAAAATGATAGGACTTTGCATGCTTCTAGTGAACCTATTGCTGAAATACCTGAGGATCCAAATGATATTTCTATTTCTGATGCTGAAACACAATCTGGTAATGAACCTGAAACTAGTGATAATGTTAATGATAATGTTCATAATGATGCTCAACCTAGCAATGATAATGATATAGAAATTGAACCTGTTGTTGATCTTGATAACCCACAATCAAAGAATCAACGTTATGATAAGAAAGACTTTGTTGCTAGGAAACATGGTAAGGAAAGAGAGCCTTGGGTTCAGAAACCCATGCCTTTTCCTCCCAAACCATCCAAGAAAAAGGATGATGAGGATTTTGAGCGCTTTGCTGAAATGATTAGACCTATCTTTTTGCATATGCGATTAACTGATATGCTTAAAATAAATCCTTATGCTAAGTACATGAAAGATATTGTTACAAATAAAAGAAAGATACTGGAAGCTGAGATTTCTACCATGCTTTCTAATTATACTTTTAAAGGTGGAATACCAAAGAAACTTGGAGATCCAGGAGTACCTACTATACCATGCTCCATTAAAAGAAACTATGTTAAAACTGCTTTATGTGATCTTGGAGCGGGTGTTAGTGTTATGCCTCTCTCTTTATATCGTAGACTTGATTTGAATAAGTTGACACCTACCGAAATATCTTTGTAAATAGCTGATAAATCAACTGCTATACCTGTCGGTATTTGTGAGGATGTGCCTGTTGTGGTTGCAAATGTTACTATTTTAACGGACTTTGTTATTCTTGATATTCCCGAGGATGATAGTGTGTCTATTATTCTTGGAAGACCCTTTTTGAATACTGCAGGGTGCTACCTCTTTTAGCACTGCATTGGTTTTCCCCGAAGAGGAATGGATGATGCAGCAAAGTAGCGTAAGTATTTCCCTCAGTTTTTGAGAACCAAGGTATCAATCCAGTAGGAGGCTACGCGTGAGTCCCTCGTACCTGCACAAAACAAATAAATCCTTGCAACCAACGCAAATAGGGGTTGTCAATCCCTATAGGGCCACTGACGACAGTGAGATCTGATAGATACGATAAGATAATATTTTTGGTATTTTTATGATAAAGATGCAAAGTAAAATAAAGGCAAAGTAAATAGCAAAGTAAATAACTAAGTAGTAGGAGATTAATATGATAAAGATAGACCCGGGGGCCATAGGTTTCACTAGTGGCTTCTCTCGAGAGCATAAGTATTCCACGGTGGGTGAACAAATTACTGTTGAGCAACTGACAGAATTGAGCATAGTTATGAGAATATCTAGGTATGATCATGTATATAGGCATCACGTCCGAGACAACTAGACCGACTCCTGCCTGCATCTACTACTATTACTCCACTCATCGACCGCTATCCAGCATGCATCTAGAGTATTAAGTTAAAAACAGATTAACGCCTTAAGCAAGATGACATGATGTAGAGGGATAGACTCATGCAATATGAAGAAAACCCCATCTTGTTATCCTCGATGGCAACAATACAATATGTGCCTTGATGCCCTTACTGTCACCGGGAAAGGACACCGCAAGATTGAACCCAAAGCTAAGCACTTCTCCCATTGCAAGAAAGATAAATCTAGTAGGCCAAACCAAACTGATAATTCGAAGAGACTTGCAAAGATAACCAATCATACATAAAAGAATTTAGAGAAGATTCAAATATTATCCATAGATAGACTTGATCATAAACCCACAATTCATCGGTCTCAACAAACACACCGCAAAAAGAAGATTACATCGAATAGATCTCCACAAGAGAGGGGGAGAACATTGTATTGAGATCCAAAAAGAGAGAAGAAGCCATCTAGCTACTAACTATGGACCCGTAGGTCTGAAGTAAACTACTCACACTTCATCGGAGAGGCTATGGTGTTGATGTAGAAGCCCTCCGTGATCGATGCCCCCTCCGGCGGAGCTCCCGAACGGGCCCCAAGATGGGATCTCTTGGATACAAAAAGTTACGGTGGTGGAATTAGGGTTTTGGCTCCTATTCTGATCGTTTGGGGGTACGTGGATATATATAGAAGGAAGAAGTACGTCGGTGGAGCAACAGGGGGCCCATGAGGGTGGAGGGCGCGCCTGGGGGGCAGGCACGCCCCCTACCTCGTGGCCTCCTGTTAGTTGGGTTGACGTAGGGTCCAAGTCTCCTGAGTTGTATTCGGTGAGAAAATCACGTTCCCGAAGGTTTCATTCCGTTTGGACTCCGTTTGATATCCCTTTTCTTCGAAACCCTAAAACAGGCAAAAAACAGTAATTCTGGGCTGGGCCTCCGGTTAATAGGTTAGTGCCAAAAATAATATAAAAGTGGATAATAAAGCCCAATAATGTCCAAAACAGTAGATAATATAGCATGGAGCAATCAAAAATTATATATACGTTGGAGACGTATCACAGGGGCTGTTATTGATTGCAACAAAGGCAATGTCACTTTTCATGTTAATGGTAATGAGCATACGGTAAACTTTCCGAGGAAACAACCTCAAGTTCATAGTATCAACTCTATTGGAAAACTTCCATCGATTATATTTGGAGGTTCTGAATTTCCTCTTCCTACTGTCAAGAAGAAATATGATATTCTTATTATTGGGGATGTGCATATCCCTGTTGAGGTAACATAGTGTTATTCGAAATTTCTCCGGTTCCATGTTATTCGGAATGAGTTTGTTAACAAGACCTGATCAACCTTGTTAGTGGATTCCTTTTGATGATCATGAGATGGATGAAGTTATAAAACACAAACTCTCTGTACCCTCCTTTTACTTCTGTTATTTATATTAAATAAAATAAAAATAAGTATTTTCCGTCTGTTATCTGAATTATCTGTGCAATATAAAAATACCCTGAAAATAAAAGTTCTCCAAATGCCCTGAAATTTAAATATGATTTTTTTTCTAGAATATTTGAGAATATTTGGCACCGAGAACACAGCACAGGGGGCATCCACCTGGCCACGAGGGTGGAGGGCGCACCCTACCCCCCTGGGGGCGCCCCCCTACCTCATGGGCCCACGGTGGCCCTCCTCCACTTATCCTGCACCCACACACTCCTTCTTCCTCCCACAAACACGATTATCCAGTTCAAACCTGAGTCCAAGCTCATTTTGCTACCATTTTCGATCTCCTTGCTCAAAGCACCTCTCACAAAACTGCTTGGGGGGATTGTTCCTTGGTATGTGACTCCTCCATTGGTCCAATTAGTTTTTGTTCTAGCGCTTTATTCATTGCAAATTTGTGCTGCCTAGGTGACCCTGTTCTTGAGCTTGCATGTCAAATTTATATGGTCCCAAGTAGTTCTAATGCATGATATAGGCTCTAGGCACTTGTAGGAGTTGTTGCTATCAATTTTGTTGAGCTTGGCTCACTTTTATTTGAAGTTACTAAAAATTTCAGAATTTTTCAGAAAATAATGAAGAGATTTTTGAGGGGCTCATCAAGCCGAATCTCGAAGGAAAAGCAAAATGAAGAAGCAAAGAAGCCTAAATATAATCTGCCTCGCACCGCGAAGGTTAGGCCGTGTGAATGGCCCTCCGATGATTTCTTGAGAGTCACCGGGATTTATGAGGACTTTTATGAATTGGCTAAGAATGCAGGCCTCACCAACTTCCTCCGCGACCAATGCGAATAGTATCTCTTACTCACCAATACTTTTGTGCAAAACTTCTACTATGATCCTAGGGAACCACCTCCTTTAGTAGAGTTTCATTTATATGATGTGGTTAAGAAGATGTCACTATATGAATTTTGCAGGGTTTGCAAAATACCTTTTGAGGGTAGCTTAGAGGAACCACATCGTAAAGATGTGGATGGGTTTATTGACACTATCACTGTAGGGGAAACTAGGAAGGTTTTCGATGCAAGAATCACTAGCATACATTTTTCCTGTTTTATGCTAGTTTGAAATATTTGCTAGTCGTTGCTTAATTGGTCACGGAAACTATGGAAACCTTAGTGTTCCTGATATTTTTATTTTGTTCCATGGTTTATTCCGTGATGACTTTGTTAGTATGGGCGGTATTATTGCTAAACGGTTAAGTCTGAACCGTACAAAGGGCCCCATCTTTGGAGGCATCTATGCTTCACGCCTAGCATTTTAACATACCTATTAGGCATTATGAGAAGGAAGAAAAATAGCTGCCCCCTGTTTATTTAGACTATAAGAGTATGGTAGCGCATGATTTTATTATAAAGAATAGGGAAGGGGAGCTTAAATACAAATTGTTCTTTGATAAACGTCATCCTGGGACTATTACCTTGCCTGCTCCTTCCTTGTTTGATTTATCTACAGGACAGTACGTCGTCTCGCCGGAGGCTATTCATGCTTACCGGAACCCTACATCAGCCATAGAGCCAGAGTCGGAACCACAAGTTGATCCTCCACGACAGTCTAATTACCAGTGGGATCCGGAGATGATTGCCAACCAGTGGCAATCAGAGTCTTCTTCTTCGCAGTACGACCCAAACTATTACTATGGATATCCGCCAGGCCAACCGTGGCCATAGACCAACTTAGGCCAAAAGCCTAAGCTTGGGGGAGTACGTATTTCTCACCGACATTACATTCATGTTCACACACTCATTGCTAAATGTCGGTGCTCATACTTTTTCATTGTATCATCCATGCTAGTTTATTTCCTTTTTATGATTTCTTCTTGTGTGTTTAATAAACCTTAAGAAAAACAAAAAAATTAGTTGCAGCTTTTAGCTAGTTTTAATTTACATGCTTGTAGTAGTAATTAAAAAGAAAACCCAAAAAGATTTCATGTTCTTCTTTTGCTTGTTGGGAGCTTTCCCGTGTAAATAGTTCTATTTCTTTCCTTTTCTTTGGGGGTCGATAGGAGGAGACCATAATTAAATTGATGAAGTGGCTCTTATATGCACTATTGCTGATCTGACAAAAGAGCCCATATTGCCTTGTCTTCTCATGTTTATTGAATGCATGCAGATTCCAGCTTAGTCCAATGCACGTGCACTATTATTATTATCCACATCGTTCGGTCGTGCAAGTGAAAGGCAATTATGACGATATATGATGGACTATCTGAGATGAGAAAAGCTGGTATGAACTCGACCTCTCTTGTTTTTGTAAATATGATTAGTTCATCGTTCCTGATTCAGCCTATTATGAATAAACATGTTTGCAATGACAACTAGAGATCATAGTTTCTTGTGCCATGCTTGATTAGTTAGGAGCTTATAATGGTTTACCTTGCGTGCCAACATGCTATTAAAATGGTTGTGATGTGGTATGATAGGGTGGTATCCTCCTCTGAATGATTTAAGTGACTTGACTTGGCACATGTTCACGCATGTAGTTGAAACAAAATCAACATAGCCTTCATGATATTTATGTTCATGGTGGATTATATCCTACTCATGCTTGCATTCGGTGTTGATTAATTTTAATGCATGTTCATGACTTTTGTCGCTCTCTAGCTGGTCGCTTCCCAGTATTTTGCTAGCCTTCACCTGTACTAAGCGGGAATACTGCTTGTGCATCCAATCCCATAAACCCCAAAGTTATTCCATATGAGTCCACCATACCTACCTATATACGGTATCTACCTGCCGTTCCAAGTAAATTTGTATGTGCCAAACTCTAAACCTTCAAATAAATATCCTGTTTTGTATGCTTGAATAGCTCATGTATCAACTAGGGCTGTTCGTATCTTCCATGTTAGGTGGGTTATTCTCAAGAGGAGTGGACTCCGCTCCTCACTCACGAGAAAATGGCTGGTCACCGGGATGCCCAGTCCCATGCTTTATGCAAATCAAATCAAAATAATTGCAAACAAAAACTCCCCCTGGGACTCTTGTTAGTTGGAGGCACTCGTTGTTTTGAGCAAGCCATGGATTGATGCTTGTTGATGGAGGGGGAGTGAGGGAGTCCTGGATTAGGGGGTGTTCGGGTAGCCGGACTATACCTTCAGCCGGACTCCTGGACTATGAAGATACAAGATTGAAGACTTCGTCCCGTGTCCGGATGGGACTTTCCTTGGCATGGAAGGCAAGCTTGGCGATGCGGATATTCAAGATCTCCTACCATTGTAACCGACTCCATGTAACCCTAACCCTATCCAGTGTCTATATAAACTGGAGGGTTGTAGTCCGTAGGCAATCAACTCCATACACAACAATCATACCATAGGCTAGCTTCTAGGGTTTAGCCTCCTTGATCTCGTGGTAGATCTACTCTTGTACTACCCATATCATCAATATTAATCAAGCAGGAGTAGGGTATTACCTCCATCGAGAGGGCCCGAACCTGGGTAAAACAAAGTGTTCCCCGCCTCCTGTTACCATCCGACCTAGATGCACAGTTCGGGACCCCCTACCCGAGATCCGCCGGTTTTGACACCGACATTGGTGCTTTCATTGAGAGTTCCTCTGTGTCATCGCCTTTAGGCCCGATGGCTCCTTTGATCATCAACAACGATACGATCCAGGGTGAGACTTTTCTCCCCGGACAGATCTTCGTCTTTGGCGGCTTCGCTCTGCGGGCCAATTCGCTCGACCACCTGGAGCAGATCGAAAGCTACGCCCCTGGACATCAGGTCAGGTTTGGAAGTTTAAACTACACGGCTGACATCCACGGGGACTTGATCTTCGATGGATTCGAGCCACAGCCAAGCGCGCCGCACTGTCTCGATGGGCATGATATAGCTCTGCCACCAAACAGCGCCTTGGAGGCCGCATACGCATCGGTTTCGACCATTGATTCGGAGCCTACTGCACTGATCGAGGATCAGCGGTTGGACGCTGCCTCAGGGGCTGCGATCTCAGAGGCGATCGAGCCGAACTCCAGCCCCGCACTCCGCATGGCCCGTGACTCCGAGGATCCGGACTCCTCCCCGGACTCCGAACCCCCCGCGCCCCTGCCAATCGAATCCGATTGGGCGCCGATAATGGAGTTCACCGCCGCACATCTTTCAGCATTCGCCTTTTTGCGACATCCTGAACTCTCTTAAGTCTCTGTCTTTATCAGGAGAGCCCTCGCCGAACTACGGTCAGCGAGGGTGGGATACGGATGATAAGGAAATTCAAAGCCCACCCACCACCCACTTTGTAGCCACTGTCGACGATCTAACCGACATGCTTGACTTCAGCTCCGAAGACATCGACGGCATGGACGACGATGTAGGAGACGAACAGGAACCAGCACCTGTAGGGCACTGGAAGGCCACCTCGTCATATGACATATATATGGTGGATGCTCCAAAAGACGGAGATGGCGATGGAACAGTGGGGGATGACGCCCCCAAGAAACAGCCAAAGCGCCAGCGTCAGCGGCGCCGCTCTAAATCCCGCCAAAGCAAAAACGGTGATTCCAGCACGGGAGATAATACTACCCCGAATAGCGCCGAAGAACACCCACCTCAGCAAGATTCGGCACAGGAAGATGCAGAAGCCAGCCCTCATGAGAGAGCGGCAGACCGAGAGGTCGAGGATGATAACTATATGCCTCCCTCCGAAGACGAGGCAAGCCTCGATGACGACGAATTCGTCATACCATCAGACCCCGCCGAACAAGAGCGTTTTAAACGCGGGCTTTTAGCCACGTCAAGCAGCCTCAAGAAAAAGCAGCAACAGCTTAGAGCCGCCCAAGATTTGCTAGCTGACAGATGGACTGAAGTCCTTGCGGCCGAAGAGTATGAACTCGAACGCCCCTCCAAGAGTTACCCGAAGCGCAGGCCGCTACCCCAATCAGAGGAGGAAGCACCAACATTACCAGCGCATGACATGGCAGACCGGCCACCTCGCGGCCGCGACAGAGAGGCCTCTCAGCCCTCCACCCAAGCCATGCCCCGACGCTGCTCAACTAAGGCACGGGAAAATGTGCCCGACCTGCGAGACATACTGGAGGATAAGGCAAGACAAACAAGATCGATCTACGGATCACGCAGGCGCCCTACAGCATGTGATAATGATCTTCACGCTGGATACAACAAATCCGGTCGGGCCGAACACAACAGACATAGCTCTTCCGAGTTGCGTCATGATATAGCCCAATACAGAGGCGCCGCACACCCGCTATGCTTCACGAATGAAGTAATGGATCATAAAATCCCAGAGGGTTTCAAACCCGTAAACATCGAATCATACGATGGCACAACAGACCAGGCGGTATGGATCGAGGATTATCTCCTTCACATCCACATGGCACGCGACGATGATCTACACGCCATCAAATACCTCCCGCTCAAACTTAAAGGACCGGCCCGGCATTGGCTTAACAGCTTGCCAGCAGACTCAATTGGTTCTTGGGAGGACATGGAAGCCGCATTCCTCGACAACTTCCAGGGCACTTATGTGCGACCGCCGAATGTCGACGACTTAAGCCACATAATTCAGCAGCCAGAAGAATCGGCCAGACAATTCTGGACACGGTTCTTAACAAAGAAAAACCAGATAGTCGACTGTCCGGACGCAGAGGCCCTAGCAGCCTTCAAGCATAACATCCGCCACGAGTGGCTTGCCCGGCACATGGGACAGGAAAAGCCGAAATCCATGGCAGCCCTCACGACACTCATGACCCGCTTTTGTGCGGGAGAAGACAGCTGGCTAGCTCGCAGTAACAACTTATCAAAGAACCCGGGTAATTCGGATACCAAGGACAAAAGTGGCAGGACACGTCGGAATAAGCAAAAACACCGTGTTAACAGCGACACCAATGAAGACACGACAGTCAATGCCGGATTCAAAGGCTATAAATCTGGTCAGCGGAAAAAGTCATTCAAAAAGAATACTCGGGGCCCGTCCAGTTTGGACCGAATACTCGATCGCTTGTGCTAGATACCTGGCACCCCCAAAAGGCCAGCCAATCACACTAACAGGGATTGTTGGGTGTTCAAGCAGGCAGGCAAGTTAAGGGCCGAAAACAGAGACAAGGGGCTGCACAGCGACGACGAGGAGCCCAAGCCGCCAAACAACAATGGACAGAAGGGCTTTCCCCCACAAGTGCGGACGGTGAACATGATATACGCAACCCACATTCCCAAGTCGGAGCAGAAGCGTGCGCTACGGGACGTATACGCGATGGAGCCAGTCGCCCCAAAGTTCAACCCATGGTCCTCCTGCCCGATCACTTTTGATCGAAGGGACCATCCCACTAGCATCCGTCATGGAGGCTTCGCCGCATTGGTTCTCGACCCAATCATCGATGGATTTCATCTCACAAGAGTCCTCATGGACGGCGGCAGTAGCCTGAACCTGCTTTATCAGGATACAGTGCGAAAAATGGGCATAGATCCCTCAAGGATTAAGCCCACATGAACGACCTTTAAAGGCGTTATACCAGGTGTAGAAGCCAACTGTACAGGCTCAGTAACACTTGACGTGGTCTTCGGATCTCCGGACAATTTCCGAAGCGAAGAGTTAATCTTCGATATAGTCCCGTTTCGCAGTGGCTATCATGCCCTGCTCGGACGAACCGCATTCGCAAAGTTCAATGCGGTGCCGCACTACGCATATCTCAAGCTCAAGATGCCAGGCCCTCGAGGAGTAATTACGGTCAATGAAAACACCGAACGCTCCCTCCGTACGGAGGAGCATACGGCGGCTCTCGCAGCGGAGGTACAAAGTAGCCTTCTCAGGCAATTCTCTAGTCCGGCCATTAAAAAGCCAGGCACTGCCAAGCGCGCCCGGAGTAACCCACAGCAGGACCGCCTGGCACACTCTGAGCAAGCGTAGCAATGTGGCCCCAACCCCAGCTTTCGCGACATAGCGAAACCGGTACCTCGCGTACATAACTACGCCCTTGAAATACCATGGGCACAGGGGAAGGGGCACAATAACGGCACGCCCAAAATACGGCTTAAAACGTACTAGGGGCTGCCGGATTCTTTTCTTAATTTTTTCTTACTTTCAGGACTCCATACTTCAGATGACCTATTCGGCAATTCGACTGCCGCACAAACGATGCAAGATCCAGGGAGGCAGACAAGCCATGCCGCATTATGGAACTCCCAGGTGGTCTCTGTTACGAGCGGTATACCTGTTTTAAATACAATTCCGCGGCCTGCCCCTGGTCAGGACATACTGAATAGTCCAAATATCTTTTTGCTTATCGCACTCCTTGTATCGTTCGGATTTGATAAATAGCCTCTCTATAAACAATGCATAGCTTTTGTCTATTTTCTGCATTACTCTCTTTTATATATGTTCATCAATGAAATGTTGCACCCGTACACTATGGTATGGCAAGTATGCCAGGGGCTTCAGTACCCTTTAATATGGTGTGAGAAGTCTGTACACTTTCACAAGTGCGGCACCCCGAACTTATAGCACTATATGCATCGGCTCCGAATCATGATTTGGGTCAATAGTTGGGTTTGCCCGGCTCCTATGTTCTGGTGCCTTACGTTCCGCTATATCGGCTAAGGTAGCACTAGGAGAACCACTACGATTGTGCCCCGGTTGAGCTGGGTTAAGCACCTCAGTGGAGAAAGCTAAAACTGACTGTCATGATGAGGCGAGAGACCGGTCGCTGTTCGAGAGGTTTTACGAGTCCCTAAAGACTTATGCCACTTCGAGCGAGGAGCCGGATTTTGTCCGGCCAAGGCGTGGATAGCGCCCCGAACTCGGTCTTCCGAACTAGGGGCTTCGCCGAAATTTAAAATTATAAAGTTCTATGGCTAAGTGAGAGTGTTCAAGCATTATAGTCCGATTGCCTGGTTCGTTGTGCTGAGCGCCTCCCTCGAAGGACCCAACTATGGGAAAAAGAGCGCTCAGGTTTATCCCGAACACCCCAGCACTAGTGGCATGGGGGCAGAAGCCGACGACTGGCCATCTCTCAATTTTTTGATAAACGGCCGCACAGAAAATAATATTTTAAATTCAACAAGCATTCTTTAAAGCACCTATGAACAAGTTTTCAGCGCACAGGATAAAAACGAGCGAGTTTATTCAAAAATTACATCCTTGGTACATTCATCCGCCACAAGGCGGGCACCTGCAAGAACATCCTTGTAATAGTTCTCGGGCTTGCGATGCTCCTTCCCCGGCGGCGGCCGTCCCTCACAAGCTTCTCACCGTCCAGCTTACCCCAGTGCACCTTCGCACGGGCAAGGGCCCTACGGGCTCCTTCGATGCAGACGGACCGCTTGATGACCTCGAGCCTTGGACAGGCCTCCACCAGCCGCTGAACCAGCCCAAAGTAGCTCCCAGGCAGGGCCTCTCCGGGCCACAGCCGAACTATGAAGCCCTTCATGGCCTGTTCGGCCGACTTGTGGAGCTCGACCAGCTGTTCCAGCTGGTCGCTCAAGGGCACAGGGTGTCCGGCCTCAGCATACTGAGACCAAAACACCTTCTCCGTCGACCTGCCCTCTTCAGCTCAGTAGAATGCGGCAGCGTCGGATACGCTGCGGGGAAGATCTGTGAATGCCCCTGGAGAGCTCCGGATTCGGGTAAGTAACAAGTAGTTTACTTTTATATTTCTGCTTTGCATAAAGAATGCCTTACCCGCTGCTATCTTTTTCACCTCCTCCAACTCTTGGAGGACCTTTTGGGCTTCGGCCTTGGTAGACTTGGCAGTCTCAAGGGCCGCCGTGAGCTCGGACGCTTGGGTCTTTGACTCAAGCTCCAAACTCTCATGTTTTTTCATGAGAGCCTAAAGCTCTTGCTGCACCTCGCCGACCTGAGCCCCAAGTTTCTCTCGCTCGGTGCGCTCCGCGGCCGTTTTCTTTTCGGCCTCGGACAGCGCCTGCTTGAGGGTCGCCACCTCAGTCGTGGCCCCTATAATAAGCAGTGCAATCCTGTTATTTTTTGCAATCACGCCTCTCTATAGGCACTTTTTCTGTAAGGTATTTCTTACCTTCTTTCTCCTCAAGCTGCCGCTTGGCAAGGTCGAGCTCTTGCTCGGTCCGCTCGAGGTCCTGCTTCAGGACACCCACCTCTGCAGTTAGTGCGGCGGTGGATAGCAGCGAAGCCTGCATACGCATATTAACTCTTTTTGTTAGACTCCTCCGAAATTTACTAGATCCTCTATTCGGCTTTTCTTTCCGAACGCCAAACAGAGCATCAGGGGCTACTATCTATGCGGTAATATTTTTACATATCTTTTACTTACCATGAAGCCTGTTAGGAGACTAGCGCAAGCTTCACTCAGTCCGCTCTTGGGGGACTGAACCTTATGGATCACCGTACTCATAACAGTACGGTGCTCCTCGTCGATGGAGGCGCCGTCAAGCACCTCCAGCAGATTGTCTGGCACCTCCGGTTGGACGGAGGCCGCTGGCTCAGAAGACTTGCTCCTGTTGAAAGGAGTTTGCCTACCGCAGTTCGGAACTGCTGAAGACTCCGGCGCGGTGTCCGGCATAAAGCCGGACTTGGAGCCCTGGGGGGTCTTGTTCCCTTTGTTGGAAATATGCCCTAGAGGCAATAATAAATTGATTATTATTATATTTCCTTGTTCATGATAATCGTTTATTATCCATGCTAGAATTGTATTGATAGGAAACTCAGATACATGTGTGGATACATAGACAACACCATGTCCCTAGTAAGCCTCTAGTTGACTAGCTCGTTAATCAATAGATGGTTACGGTTTCCTGACCATGGACATTGGATGTCGTTGATAACGGGATCACATCATTAGGAGAATGATGTGATGGACAAGACCCAATCCTAAGCCTAGCACAAGATCATGTAGTTCGTATGCTAAAGCTTTTCTAATGTCAAGTATCATTTCCTTAGACCATGAGATTGTGCAACTCCCGGATACCGTAGGAGTGCTTTGGGTGTGCCAAACGTCACAACGTAACTGGGTGGCTATAAAGGTACACTACGGGTATCTCTGAAAGTGTCTGTTGGGTTGGCACGAATCGAGATTGGGATTTTGTCACTCCGTGTAAACGGAGAGGTATCTCTGGGCCCACTCGGTAGGACATCATCATAATGTGCACAATGTGACCAAGGGGTTGATCACGGGATGATGTGTTACGGAACGAGTAAAGAGACTTGCCGGTAACGAGATTGAACAAGGTATCGGTATACCGACGATCGAATCTCGGGCAAGTACCATACCGCTAGACAAAGGGAATTGTATACGGGATTGATTGAGTCCTTGACATCGTGGTTCATCCGATGAGATCATCGTGGAACATGTGGGAGCCAACATGGGTATCCAGATCCCGCTGTTGGTTATTGACCGGAGAACATCTCGGTCATGACTACATGTCTCCCGAACCCGTAGGGTCTACACACTTAAGGTTCGATGACGCTAGGGTTATAAAGGAAGTTTGTATGTGGTTACCGAATGTTGTTCGGAGTCCCGGATGAGATCCCGGACGTCACGAGGAGTTCCGGAATGGTCCGGAGGTAAAGATTTATATATAGGAAGTCCTGTTTCGGCCATCGGGACAAGTTTCGGGGTCATCGGTATTGTACCGGGACCACCGGAAGGGTCCCGGGGGCCCACCGGGTGGGGCCACCTGCCCCGGGGGGCCACATGGGCTGTAGGGGGTGCGCCTTGGCCTACATGGGCCAAGGGCACCAGCCCCTAGAGGCCCATGCGCCAAGATATAGGAAAAAGGGGAGAGTCCTAAAGGGGAAGGCACCTCCGAGGTGCCTTGGGGAGGATGGACTCCTCCCCCCCTCTTAGCCGCACCCCTTCCTTGGAGGAAGGGGCAAGGCTGCGCCTCCCCCCTCTCCCCTGCCCCTATATATAGTGGAGGGGAGGGAGGGCATCCATACCTGAGCCCTTGGCGCCTCCCTCCCTCCCGTGACACCTCCTCCTCTCCCGTAGGTGCTTGGCGAAGCCCTGCAGGATTGCCACGCTCCTCCATCACCACCACGCCGTTGTGCTGCTGCTGGATGGAGTCTTCCTCAACCTCTCCCTCTCTCCTTGCTGGATCAAGGCGTGGGAGACATCGTCGAGCTGTACGTGTGTTGAACGCGGAGGTGCCGTCCGTTCGGCACTAGGATCATCGGTGATCTGAATCACGACGAGTACGACTCCATCAACCCCGTTCACTTGAACGCTTCCGCTTAGCGATCTACAAGGGTATGTAGATGCACTCTCCTTCCCCTCGTTGCTAGTCTCTCCATAGATAGATCTTGGTGACACGTAGGAAAATTTTGAATTTCTGCTACGTTCCCCAACAGTGGCATCATGAGCTAGGTCTATTGCGTAGATTCTTTGCACGAGTAGAACACAAAGTAGTTGTGGGCGTCGATATTGTTCAATATGCTTGCCGTTACTAGTCTTATCTTGATTCGGCGGCATCGTGGGATGAAGCGGCCCGGACCAACCTTACACGTACGCTTACGTGAGACCGGTTCCACCGACAAACATGCACTAGTTGCATAAGGTGGCTGGCGGGTGTCTGTCTCTCCCACTTTAGTCGGATCGGATTCGATGAAAAGGGTCCTTATGAAGGGTAAATAGCAATTGGCATATCACGTTGTGGTTCATGCGTAGGTAAGAAACGTTCTTGCTAGAAACCCATAGCAGCCACGTAAAACATGCAAACAACAATTAGAGGACGTCTAACTTGTTTTTGCAGGGTATGCTATGTGATGTGATATGGCCAAAAAGGATGTGATGAATGATATATGTGATGTATGAGATTGATCATGTTCTTGTAATAGGAATCACGACTTGCATGTCGATGAGTATGACAACCGGCAGGAGCCATAGGAGTTGTCTTTATTTATTTGTGACCTGCGTGTCAACTTAAACGTCATGTAATTACTTTACTTTATTGCTAACCGTTAGCCATAGTAGTAGAAGTAATAGTTGGCGAGGCAACTTCATGAAGACACGATGATGGAGATCATGATGATGGAGATCATGGTGTCATGCCGGTGACGATGATGATCATGGAGCCCCGAAGATGGAGATCAAAAGGAGCAAAGTGATGATGGCCATATCATGTCACTATTTGATTGCATGTGATGTTTATCATGTTTATACATCTTATTTGCTTAGAACGACGGTAGTAAATAAGATGATCCCTTACAACAATTTCAAGAAGTGTTCTCCCCTAACTGTGCACCGTTGCGACAGTTCGTGTTTCGAAGCACCACGTGATGATCGGGTGTTAGATTCTAACGTTCACATACAACGGGTGTAAGACAGATTTACACACGCGAAACACTTAGGGTTAACTTGACGAGCCTAGCATGTACAGACATGGCCTCGGAACACGGAGACCGAAAGGTCGAACATGAGTCGTATAGAAGATACGATCAACATGAAGATGTTCACCGATGATGACTAGTCCGTCTCACGTGATGATCGGACACGGCCTAGTTTGACTCGGATCATGTAATCACTTAGATGACTAGAGGGATGTCTATCTGAGTGGGAGTTCATAAGATGAACTTAATTATCCTGAACATAGTCAAAAGGTTTTTGCAAATTATGTCGTAGCTCACGCTATAGTTCTACTGTTTAGATATGTTCCTAGAGAAAAATTAGTTGAAAGTTGATAGTAGCAATTATGCGGACTAGGTCCGTAAACTGAGGATTGTCCTCATTGCTTCATAGAAGGCTTATGTCCTTAATGCACCGCTCAGTGTGCTGAACCTCGAACGTTGTCTGTGGTTGTTGCGAACATCTGACATACACGTTTTGATAACTACGTGATAGTTCAGTTAAACGGTTTAGAGTTGAGGCACCAAAGACGTTTTTGAAACATCGCGAAACATATGAGATGTTTTGAGGGCTGAAATTGGGATTTCAGGCTCGTGCCCATGTCAAGAGGTATAAGACCTCCGATGACTTTCTTAACCTGCAAACTAAGGAGAAAAGCTCAATTGTTGAGCTTGTGCTCAGATTGTCTGAGTACAACAATCATTTGAATCGAGTGGGAGTTGATCTTCCAGATAAGACAGTGATGGTTCTCCAAAGTCATTGCCACCAAGCTGTTAGAGCTTCGTGATGAACTATAACATATCAGGGATAGATATGATGATCCTTGAGGTATTCGCGATGTTTGACACCGCGAAAGTAGAAATCAAGAAGGAGCATCAATTGTTGATGGTTGGTGAAACCACTAGTTTCAAGAAGGGCAAGGGCAAGAAGGGATACTTCATGAAACGGCAAATCAGCTGCTGCTCTAGTGAAGAAACCCAAGGTAAAACCCAAACCCGAGACTAAGTGCTTCTGTAATAAGGGGAACAACCACTAGAGCAGAATTACCCTAGATACTTGGTAGATAAGAAGGCTGGCAAGGTCGATAGAAGTATATTGGATATACATTGTGTTAATGTGTACTTTGCTAGTACTCCTAGTAGCACCAGGGTATTAGATACCGGTTCGGTTGCTAAGTGTTAGTAACTCGAAACAAAAGGCTACGGAATAAACGGAGACTAGCTAAAGGTGAGCTGACGATATGTGTTGGAAGTTTTTCCAAGCTTGATATGATCAAGCATCGCACGCTCCCTCTACCAAAGAGATTGGTGTTAAACCTAAATAATTGTTATTTGGTGTTTGCGTTGAGCATAGACATGATTGGATTACGTCTATCGCAATACGGTTATTCATTTAAGGAGAATAATGGTTACTCTGTTTATTTGAATAATACCTTCAATGGTCTTACACCTAAAATGAATGGTTTATTAAATCTCGATCGTAGTGATACACATGTTCATGCCAAAAGATAGTAATGATAGTACCACCTACTTGTGGCACTGCCACGTAAGTCATATCGGTATAAAACGCATGAAGAAGCTCCATATTGATGGATCTTTGGGCTCACTCGTTTTTGAAAAGTTTGAGACATGCGAACCATGTCTATTGGTGTATATGCATGAAGAAACTCCATGCAAATGGACCGTTTTGACTCACTTGATTTTGAATCACTTGGGACATGCAAATCATACCACATGGGCAAGATGACTGAAAAGCCTCGTTTTCAGTAAGATGGAACAAGATAGCAACTTGTTGGAAGTAACACATTTTGATGTGTGCAGTCCAATGAGTGCTGAGGCATGCAGTGAATATCGTTATGTTCTTACTTCACAGATGATTCGAGTAGATGTTGAGTATATTTACTTGATGAATCACGAGTCTGAATTATTGAAAGGTTCAAGTAATTTCAGTGTGAAGTTGAAAGATCGTCGTGACAAGAGGATAAAAGATCTATGATATGATCATAGAGATGAATATCTGAATCACGAGTTTGGCACAGAATTAAGACATTGTGGAAATTGTTTCACAACTGATACAGCCTGGAACACCATAGTGTGATGGTGTGTCCAAACGTCATAGTTGCACCCTATTGGATATGGTGCATACCATGATGTCTCTTATCGAGTTACCACTATCGTTCATGGGTTAGGCATTAGAGACAACCACATTCACTTTAAATAGGGCACCACATAATTTCGTTGAGACGACACCGTATGAACTATGGTTTGGAGAAACCTAAGTTGTCGTTTCTTGAAAGTTTGGGGCTGCGACGCTTATGTGAAAAGGTTTCAGGTTGATAAGCTCGAACCCAAAGCAGATAAAATGCATCTTCATAGGACACCCAAAAACAGTTGGGTATACCTCCTAATTCAGATCCGAAAGCAATAGGGATTGTTTCTTGAATCGGGTCCTTTTTCGAGGAAAGGTTTCTCTCGAAAAGTTGAGTGGGAGGATGGTGGAGACTTGATGAGGTTATTGAACCGTCACTTCAACAAGTGTGTAGCAGGGCACAGGAAGTTGTTCCTGTGGCACGTACACCAACTGAAGTGGAAGCTTATGATAGTGATCATGAAACTTCGGATCGAGTCACTACCAAACCTCGTGGGATGACAAGGATGCGTACTACTTCAGAGTGGTACGTAATCCTGTCTTGGAAGTCATGTTGCTAGACAACAATGAACCTACGAGCTATGGAGAAGCGATGGTGGGCCCGGATTCCGATAAATGGCTCAAGGCCATAAAACCCGAGAGAGGATCCATGTATGAAAACAAAGTGTAGACTTTGGAAGAACTACTTGATGGTCGTAAGGCTGTTAGGTACATATGGATTTTGAAAGGAAGACAGACAATGATGGTAAGTGTCACCATTGAGAAAGCTCGACTTGTCGTTAAGATGTTTTTCGACAAGTTCAAGGAGTTGACTACGATGAGACTTTCTCACTCGTAGCGATGCTAAGAGTCTGTTGGAATTATATTAGCAATTACTGCATTATTTATGAAATCTTGCAGATAGGATGTCAAAACATTGTTTCCTCGACGATTCTTGAGGAAAGGTTGTATGTGATACAACCGGAAGGTTTTGTCTATCCTGAAATATGCTAATAAGTATGCAAAGCTCCAGCAATCCTTCTGAGGACTGGAGTGAGCATCTCGGAGTTGGAATGTATGCTTTGATGATGATCAAAGATTTTGGGTGTATACAAAGTTTATGAGAAACTTGTATTTCCAAAGAAGTGAGTGGGAGCACTATAGAATTTCTGATGAGTATATGTTGTTGACATATTAATGATCAGAAATGACGTAGAATTTCTGGAAAGCATATAGGGTTATTTGGAAAGTGTTTTCAATGGAAAACCTGGATTAAGCTACTTGAACATTGAGCATCAAGATCTATAAGGATAGATCAAAACGCTTAATAGTACTTTCAAATGAGCACATGCCTTGACATGATCTTGAAGGTGTTCAAGATGGATCAGTCAAAGAAGGAGTTCTTGCCTGAGTTGTAAGGTATGAAGTTAAGACTTAAAGCTCGACCATGGCAGAATAGAGAGAAAGGAACGAAGGTCGTCCCCTATGCTTAAGACATAGGCTCTACAGTATGCTATGCTGTGTACCGCACCTGAAGTGTGCTTTACCATGAGTCAGTCAAGGGGTACAAGAGTGATCCAAGAATGGATCACAGGACAGCGGTCAAAGTTATCCTTAGTAACTAGTGGACTAAGGAATTTTCTCAATTATGGAGGTGGTAAAAGAGTTCGTCGTAAAGGGTTACGTCGATGCAAGCTTAACACCTATCCGGATAGCTCTGAGTAGAGATACCGGATACGTATAATGGAGCAACAATTTAGAATAGCTCCAAGTAGAACAGTTATTTGGAATAGCTCCAAATAGAACGTGGTAGCTGCATCTAGGAGATGACATAGAGATTTGTAAAGCACACACGGATCTGAAAGGTTCAGACCCGTTGACTATAACCTCTGTCACAAGCATAACATGATCAAACCCAGAACTCATCGAGTGTTAATCACATGGTAAATGTGAACTAGATTATTGACTCTAGTAAACTCTTGGGTGTTAGTCACATGGGGATGTGACCTTGAGTGTTAATCACATATCGATGTGAACTAGATTATTGACTCTAGTGCAAGTGGGAGACTGTTGGAAATATGCCCTAGAGGCAATAATAAATTGATTATTATTATATTTCCTTGTTCATGATAATCGTTTATTATCCATGCTAGAATTGTATTGATAGGAAACTCAGATACATGTGTGGATACATAGACAACACCATGTCCCTAGTAAGCCTCTAGTTGACTAGCTCGTTAATCAATAGATGGTTACGGTTTCCTGACCATGGACATTGGATGTCGTTGATAACGGGATCACATCATTAGGAGAATGATGTGATGGACAAGACCCAATCCTAAGCCTAGCACAAGATCATGTAGTTCGTATGCTAAAGCTTTTCTAATGTCAAGTATCATTTCCTTAGACCATGAGATTGTGCAACTCCCGGATACCGTAGGAGTGCTTTGGGTGTGCCAAACGTCACAACGTAACTGGGTGGCTATAAAGGTACACTACGGGTATCTCTGAAAGTGTCTGTTGGGCTGGCACGAATCGAGATTGGGATTTTGTCACTCCGTGTAAACGGAGAGGTATCTCTGGGCCCACTCGGTAGGACATCATCATAATGTGCACAATGTGACCAAGGGGTTGATCACGGGATGATGTGTTACGGAACGAGTAAAGAGACTTGCCGATAACGAGATTGAACAAGGTATCGGTATACCGACGATCGAATCTCGGGCAAGTACCATACCGCTAGACAAAGGGAATTGTATACGGGATTGATTGAGTCCTTGACATCGTGGTCCATCCGATGAGATCATCGTGGAACATGTGGGAGCCAACATGGGTATCCAGATCCCGCTGTTGGTTATTGACCGGAGAACATCTCGGTCATGACTACATGTCTCCCGAACCCGTAGGGTCTACACACTTAAGGTTTGATGACGCTAGGGTTATAAAGGAAGTTTGTATGTGGTTACCGAATGTTGTTCGGAGTCCCGGATGAGATCCCGGACGTCACGAGTTGTTCCGGAATGGTCCGGAGGTAAAGATTTATATATAGGAAGTCCTGTTTCGGCCATCGGGACAAGTTTCGGGGTCATCGGTATTGTACCGGGACCACCGGAAGGGTCCCGGGGGCCCACCGGGTGGGGCCACCTGCCCCGGGGGCCACATGAGCTGTAGGGGGTGCGCCTTGGCCTACATGGTCCAAGGGCACCAGCCCCTAGAGGCCCATGCGCCAAGATATGGGAAAAGGGGAGAGTCCTAAAAGGGGAAGGCACCTCCGAGGTGCCTTGGGGAGGATGGACTCCTCCCCCCCTCTTAGCCGCACCCCTTCCTTGGAGGAAGGGGCAAGGCTGCGCCTCCCCCCCTCTCCCCTGCCCCTATATATAGTGGAGGGGAGGGAGGGCATCCACACCTGAGCCCTTGGCGCCTCCCTCCCTCCCATGACACCTCCTCCTCTCCCGTAGGTGCTTGGCGAAGCCCTGCAGGATTGCCACGCTCCTCCATCACCACCACGCCGTTGTGCTGCTGCTGGATGGAGTCTTCCTCAACCTCTCCCTCTCTCCTTGCTGGATCAAGGCGTGGGAGACATCGTCGAGCTGTACGTGTGTTGAACGCGGAGGTGCCGTCCGTTCGGCACTAGGATCATCGGTGATCTGAATCACGACGAGTACGACTCCATCAACCCCGTTCACTTGAACGCTTCCGCTTAGCGATCTACAAGGGTATGTAGATGCACTCTCCTTCCCCTTGTTGCTAGTCTCTCCATAGATAGATCTTGGTGACACGTAGGAAAATTTTGAATTTCTGCTACGTTCCCCAACACCCTTTACTCCTGGAGTCCGGGAGGTCGCCTTGCGGCTCCTCCAGGACCACCTCCTCCTGCCCCGGAGCTCGTTGCGACACCACTTCGGCGTCATCTGCAGTGCGGGGGGAGACAGAGGCGGAACTGAGTTCACGTCCGATGAATCCAGGGAGCCGCTCGACGACTCGTTGAGTTCGGCCCGGGGTGGGCTGCATGATTATATTCGACATTAGGGAAAGCTGTGCAACAAAAGGAATATCATGAGTTACTCTGGTATCCAAACACTTATGATTTCGCCGGACGCCTGGTCCTGTCCGGCCACTCCTCTTCGTCCTCGTTGGCGTCGGGGGCGTAGTCCGGCGGAGGGGTTTTCCTCTTCTTGGACCCTTCGGCCCCCCTAGTGGGGCGGCCTTCCTCTTCTTTCCTCCCCCCACTGGAGGGGGAGAGGTTTCTTCTTCCTCCTCCTTGTCTCCATGGGAGGAGTGCGTCTCGGACTCGTCGGACAACGAGTCCGACACCACCATATGCCGGGAACTCTTTCGAGTCCCCGTGGCCTTCTTCTTCTTGGCCTTCTTCTCCGGCACCACATAAGGTACCGAAACCAGCAGCTTCGCTAGTAGAACGGGGGCTGGGTCTTCGGGCAAGGGAGCCGGACAGTTAATCGATCCGGACTTCGCCCGCCAAGCCTGTCAAAGGTAAGGGAGTTTAGATCCCGCATAGAGTCAACCTATGAAAAAACCTAACATCATGTAAAAGGTGAAAATAGCCTACCTCGCTAGCGTGACGCTGCGAGCTGTATCCGCGGTCCTCGGAAGCGGATGTGGGAGCCCCAGCGCCTTTGGTTAGCACCCTCCAGATGTCTTCATACGTCGTGTCGAAGAGCCTGTTAAGGGTTCGATGCTGCGTCGGGTCGAACTCCCACAGATTAAAGTCCCGTTGTTGACACGGGAGGATCCGGCGGACGAGCATAACCTGGACTACATTGACGAGCTTGATCGGCTTGCTCACCAGGGACTGGATGCATGTCTGCAGTTCGGTCAGCTCTCTTTCGTCGCCCCACGACAGACCCGTCTCTTTCCAGGACATAAGCCGCGTGGGGGGTCCGAATCGGAACTCGGGGGCTGCGGTCCATTTCGGATCACGCGGCTCGGTGATGTAAAACCACCACAATTGCCACCCCTTCAGGGTCTCCACGAAGGAGCCCTCGAGCCATAGGACGTTGGCCATCTTGCCTGCCATGGCGCCTCCGCACTCCGCCTGGCTGACGCGCACCACCTTGGGCTTGACGTTGAAGGTCTTGAGCCAGAGGCCGAAATGGGGGCGGATGCGGAGGAAAGCCTCGCACTCGACGATAAACGCCGAGATGTTGAGGACGAAGTTCGGGGCCAGATCGTGGAAATCCAGGCCATAGTAAAACATGAGCCCCCGGACAAATGGGTGGAGTGGAAAACCCAGTCCACGGAGGAAGTGGGGAAGAAATACTACCCTCTCATGGGGCCTGGGGGTGGGGAGAAGCTACCCCTCCTTGGGAAGCCGGTGCGCGATGTCTTTGGACAAGTATCCGGCCTTCCTTAGCTTTTTGACATGGCCTCCGTGACGGAGGAGACCATCCACTTGCCTCCCGATCCGGACATTGCTGGAGAAGGTTGAGGTGGGAAGTGCGGGCTTGGGCGCTGGAGCTCGAGTGTGCAGGAGATGGACAGGCAAAGGAGGAAGAAGGCATAGGTAAAAAGGTGGATCCTTATCCCCTTATATGGGCAGATGCGGTTGTGCGTCCCCACCAGCCTAGTAAAACTCACTTTCCTCCCAAGCGCCATGATAAATGGCGCAGCTGGGTTATCCACGTCTGTATTGATGAGAATCCCGTAAAGGGGGTACACGATCTCTGCTTTGACAAGACGTGCCAAGGAAACCGCCTCGCAAAACATGCTGAGGTGGAAAAGTAAAAATGATTCGAGTAAAGGACTTGGCCGTAGTGTGATGACACACTGCGGAATACATCAGCAGATTTGATTTGTGTTAATATTATTCTCTCTATGGCAATATGTGGAAGCTTATTTTGCAGAGCCGGACACTACTCTTGGTGTTTACAATCTTCTATGAAGTACTTGGAGGAGGAACCCGCCTTGCAATGCCGAAGACAATTTGCGCGCCGGACTCGTCGTCATTGAAGCCTGGTTCAGGGGCTACTGAGGGAGTCCTGGATTAGGGGGTGTTCGGGTAGCCGGACTATACCTTCAGCCGGACTCCTGGACTATGAAGATACAAGATTGAAGACTTCGTCCCGTGTCTGGATGGGACTTTCCTTGGCGTGGAAGGCAAGCTTGGCAATGCGGATATTCAAGATCTCCTCCCATTGTAACCGACTCTATGTAACCCTAGCCCTCTCCGGTGTCTATATAAACCGGAGGGTTGTAGTCCGTAGGCAATCAACTCCATACACAACAATCATACCATAGGCTAGCTTCTAGGGTTTAGCCTCCTTGATCTCGTGGTAGATCTACTCTTGTACTACCCATATCATCAATATTAATCAAGCAGGAGTAGGGTATTACCTCCATCGAGAGGGCCCGAACCTGGGTACAACAAAGTGTTCCCTGCCTCCTGTTACCATCCGGCCTAGACGCATAGTTCGGGACCCCCTACCCGAGATCCGCCGGTTTTGACACCGACAGGGAGTATAAACTTTACCATTCAGTTTGGGAACCGCCTATAATGTGTGTAGGATAGAAGATATCGCCATCTCTTGGTTGTTATGTTGACAATGAAACTATACCGATCAAAATATTATTCACCTCTATTTCAAAACCGAGCTCTGGCACCTCTACAAATCCATGCTTCCCTCTGTGAAGGGCCTATCTATTTACTTTCATGTTGAGTCATCATCCTCTTATTAAAAAGCACCAGTTGGAGCACCCCTGTCATTTGCATTCATTAGTGTTAGTTTACATTGAGTATGACTTGACTGGATCTCTTTTACCATGAATTACAATGTTTAGTCAGTCCTTGATCTTTAAAGGTGCTCTGCATTTATGTTTTGCGGTCTCAGAAAGGGCTAGCAAGATACCATCTTGTTATATCATATTATGATTGTTTTGAGAAAGTGTTGTCATCCAAGATTTATTATTATTGCTTGCTAGTTGATTATGCCCATTGATATGAGTAAACATGAGACCTAAATGTTATTGTGAATATGGTTAGTTCATAATCTTTGCTGAAAACTTGAATCCTGGCTTTATATATTTACAACAACAAGAGCAAACAGAGTTTGTAAAAGTTTTTCTTTATCACTTTCAGTTTATCAACTGAATTGCTTGAGGACAAGCAAAGGTTTAAGCTTGGGGGAGTTGATACATCTTCGTCGTATCTACTTTTCCAAACACTTTTGCCCTTGTTTTGGACTCTAACTTGCATCATTTGAATGGAACTAACCCGGACTGACGTTGTTTTCAGCAGAATTGCCATGGTGTTATTTATGTGCAGAAACAAAAGTTCTCGGAATGACCTGAAACTTCACAGAACGTATTTTTGGAAATAATAAAAAATCCTTTCAAAAGATGAAGACCAGGGGGCCCACACCCTAGCCACGAGGGTGGGGGCGCGCCTGCCCCCCTGGACGCGCCCCCTACCTCGTGGGCTCCCTGGAGCTCCTCCAACTCTATATATTCACTTTCGGGGAGAAAAAAATCAGAGAGAAGGATTCATCGCGTTTTACGATACGGAGCCGCCGCCAAGCCCTAAAACCTCTCGGGAGGGCTGATCTGGAGTCCATTCTGGGCTCCAGAGAGGGGAATCCGTCGCCATCGTCATCATCAACAAACCTCCATCACCAATTTCATGATGCTCACCACCGTGCGTGAGTAATTCCGTCGTAGGCTTGCTGGACGGTGATGGGTTAGATGAGATCTATCATGTAATCGAGTTAGTTTTGTTAGGGTTTGATCCTAGTATCCATTATGTTCTGAGATTGATGTTGCAATGACTTTGCTATGCTTAATGCTTGTCACTAGGGCCCGAGTGCCATGATTTCAGATCTGAACCTATTATGTTTTCATCAATATATGAGAGTTCTTGATCCTATCTTGCAAGTCTATAGTCACCTACTATGTGTTATGATCCGGCAACCCCGAAGTGACAATAATCGGGACCACTCCCGGTGATGACCGTAGTTTGAGGAGTTCATGTATTCACTATGTGCTAATGCTTTGTTCCGGTACTCTATTAAAAGGAGGCCTTAATATCCCTTGGTTTCCGGTAGGACCCCGCTGCCACGGGAGGGTAGGACAAAAGATGTCATGCAAGTTCTTTTCCATAAGCACGCATGAATATATTCGGAATACATGCCTACATTACATTGATGAATTGGAGCTAGCTCTGTGTCACCCTAGGTTATGAATGTTACATGATGAACCACATCTGGCATAATTCTCTATCACTAATCCATTGCCTACGAGCTTTTCATATATTGTTCTCCGCTTATTTACTTTTCCGTTGCTATTGTTACAATCACTACAAAATACTAAAAACATTACTTTTGCTATCGTTACTTTTGCTACCGTTACCACTACTATCATATTACTTTGCTACTAAACACTTTTCTGCAGATATTAAGTTTCCAGGTGTGGTTGAATTGACAACTCAGCTGCTAATACTTGAGAATATTCTTTGGCTCCCCTTGTGTCGAATCAATAAATTTGGGTTGAATACTCTACCCTCAAAAATTGTTGTGATCCCCTATACTTGTGGGTTATCAGACTCCGTTTGATATTCCTTTTCTTCGAAACACTGAAATAGGCAAGAAAACAGCAATCTGGGCTAGGCCTCGGGTTAATAGGTTAGTCCCAAAAATAATATAAAAGTGTTTAGTAAAGCCCATAAACATCCAAAACAGATAATATAATAGCATGAATATGACATAAATTATAGATACGTTGGAGACATATCAGCATCCCTAAGCTTAATTTCTGCTCGTCCTCGGGTAGGTAAATGATAAAAGAAATAATTTATGAAGTGTCAATGCTAGCAGGTGCACAAGTTTGATCAGTGATAATTTCAATCACCTTTTCTAGCATCATTATATATCATAACAGTAGCTCAGCTCATAAAACTTCTCATGATCAAGTAACAAACTATTCACATGTTAAAGTATAGATCACAAACTTTCTTGAAAACTAACAAACCGTGGTATTAGTCATCAAAAAATTACAATTCATCTTATTTTCAGGAAGGGTCTATGTCAGAGCTTTAATTCAGAAAACTTCACATACTCAACTATCATTTAGTCTTTCACAATTGCTAACACTCATGTGATATTTATGGGTTCAAAGTTTTAATCAGACACAGAGAAAGATAGGGGCTTATAGATTCGCTTCCCAACCTTTTACCTCAAGGGTAATGTCAACAATAATAGTTCATGATGCCTTACATCCAATTGGATATATATATCAGGATCTTTCCAACACAATGTGCTTGCCAAAGGATAAAATGTAAAAAGGAAAGGTGAAGATCACCATGACTCTTGCATAAGGTATAAGACAAGAATAAAAGATAGGCCCTTCGCAGAGGGAAGCAGAGGTTATCATGCACTTTTATAGTTCGATGCACAAAATCTTAATGCGAAAGAACGTCACTTTATATTGCCACTTGTGATAGGGACCTTTATTATGCAGTCCGTCGCTTTTATTGCCTCCTCATCACAAGATCGTATAAAGCTTATTTTCTTCACATTAATAGATCATACAAATTTAGAGAGCAATTTTTATTGCATGCACCGATGACAACTTACTTGAAGGATCTGATACGTCTCCAACGTATCTATAATTTTTGATTGCTCCATGCTATATTATCTACTGTTTTGGACATTATTGGGCTTTATTATCCACTTTTATATTATTTTTGGGACTAATCTACTAACTGGAGGCCCGGCACAGAATTGTTGTTTTTTGCCTATTTTAGGGTTTCGAAGAAACGGAATATCAAACGGAGTCCAAACGGAATGAAACCTTCTGGGAACGTGATTTTTGGAACAAACAAGATCCAGGAGACTTGGACCCTACGTCAAGCAAACAACAGGGAGGCCACGAAGTCCGGGGGCGCCTACCCCCCCCCCCCTAGGCGCGCCCTCCACCCTTGTGGGCCCCCTGTTGCTCCACCGACGTACTTCTTCCTCCTATATAAACCTACGTACCCCCAAATGATCAGATACGGAGCCAAAACCCTAATTCCACCGTCGTAACTTTCTGTATCCACGAGATCCCATCTTGGGGCCTATTCCGGAGCTCCGCCGGAGGGGGCATCGATCACGGAGGGCTTCTACACAACACCATAGCCTCTCCGATGAAGTGTGAGTAGTTTACCTCAGACCTTCGGGTCCATAGTTATTAGCTAGATGGATTCTTCTCTCTTTTTGGATCTCAATACAAAGTTCTCCCCCTCTCTTGTGGAGATCTATTCGATGTAATCTTCTTTTGCGGTGTGTTTGTTGAGACCGATGAATTGTGGGTTTATGATCAAGTTTATCTATGAACAATATTTGAATCTTCTCTGAATTCTTTTATGTATGATTGGTTATCTTTGCAAGTCTCTTCGAATTATCAGTTTGGTTTGGCCTACTAGATTGATCTTTCTTGCAATGGGAGAAGTGCTTAGCTTTGGGTTCAATCTTGTGGTGTCCTTTCCCAGTGATAGTAGGGGCAGCAAGGCACGTATTGTATTGTTTCCATTGAGGATAACAAGATGGGGTTTTCATCATATTGCATGAGTTTATCCCTCTACATCATGTCATCTTGCTTAAAGCATTACTCTGTTCTCTTGAACTTAATACTCTAGATGCATGCTGGATAGCGGTCGATGTGTCGAGTAATAGTAGTAGATGCAGGTAGGAGTTGGTCTACTTGCCTCGGACGTGATGCCTATATACATGATCATACCTAGATATTCTCATAACTTTGCTCAATTTTGTCAATTGCTCAACAGTAATTTGTTCACCCATCGTAAAATACATATGCTCTCGAGAGAAGCCACTAGTGAAACCTATGGCCTCGGGGTCTATATTCATCATATTAATCTTCCAATACTTAGTTATTTCCTTTGCTTTTATTTTACTTTGCATCTTTATCATAAAAATACCAAAAATATTATCTTATCATATCTATCAGATCTCACTCTCGTAAGTGACCGTGTAGGGATTGACAACCCCTTATTGCATTGGTTGCGAGGATTTATTTGTTTTGTGTAGGTGCGAGGGACTCGCGCATAGCCTCCTACTGGATTGATACCTTGGTTCTCAAAAACTAAGGGAAATACTTACGCTACTTTGCTGCACCACCCTTTCCTCTTCAAGGGAAAACCAACGCAAGTGCTCAAGAGGTAGCAAGAAGGATTTCTGGCGCCGTTGCCGGGGAGGTCTACGCAAAAGTCAAACATACCAAGTACCCATCACAAACCCTTATCTCCCTCATTACATTATTTGCCATTTGCCTCTTGTTTTCCTCTCCCCCACTTCACCCTTGCCGTTTTATTCGCCCTCTCTCTCTATCCTCCCTCTCTTTCTCTATTTGCCTCTTTTTGCCCGTTTCTTGTTTGCTTGTGTGTTGGATTGCTTGCTTGTCACGATGGCTCTTCCCCAATTTGGTGATCTTCACCTTAAAAGGTTAGAAGAAATCGAAAGCAACGTTAGGAGTTTTATGGTCTTGCAATTTGAGCATAATAGTTTCTTTAGAAACGAGCTTAAGGAACAAAAAAGCTTTATGAGTTATATGAATAAAGAGCTCGATGATATGTCTAAAGAACTTGATGGTTTGAGATCCCAAATTGCTTGTATTGAGAAGTTAATAGCTGAAGTTTCGTATAAGTAGGCTACCTTAGTTAATAAGATGGCCGCTAAGCCGGAAGACCATGATAATAAAGATGAAGATCTAAAAGTTATTGATGTGTCCCCTATTAAATCTTTGTTTTGCAATATGAATCTTGATAATGATGGGACTGAATATGATCCACCTTTACCTAGAAGGCGTTCCAAAAATTCGGAGTTTTTAGATCTTGATGCTAAATTTGATAAAAATGGGATTGAAGATATCAAAACTCTTGATGTTAATGAACCTACTATTTTGGATTTCAAGGAATTTAATTATAATAGCTGCTCTTTGATGGATTGTATTTCCTTGTTGCAATCCGTGCTAAATTCTCCTCATGCTTATAGCCAAAATAAAGCTTTTACCAAACATATCGTTGATGCTTTGATGCAATCTTATGAAGAAAAACTTGAGTTAGAAGTTTCTATCCCTAGAAAACTTTATGATGAGTGGGAACCAACTATTAAAATTAAAATTAAATATCATGAATGCTATGCTTTGTGTGATTTGGGTGCTAGTGTTTCCACGATTCCAAAGACTTTGTGTGATTTGTTAGGTTTCCGTGATTTTGATGATTGCTCTCTAAACTTGCACCTTGCGGATTCCACTATTAAGAAACCTATGGGAAGAATTAATGATGTTCTTATTGTTGCAAATAGGAATTATGTGCCCGTAGATTTTATCATTCTTGATATAGATTGCAATCCTTCATGTCCTATTATTCTTGGTAGACCTTTCCTTAGAACGATTGGTGCAATTATTGATATGAAGGAAGGAAATATTAGATTCCAAGTTCTGTTAAGGAAAGACATGGAACACTTTCCTAGAAAGAAAATTAAATTACCTTATGAATCTATTATGAGAGCCACTTATTGATTGCCTACCAAAGATGGCAAAACCTAGATCTATCCTCGCTTTTTATGCCTAGCTAGGGGCGTTAAACGATAGCGCTTGTTGGGAGGTAACCCAATTTTATTTTTATTCCTTGCTTTTTGCTCCTGTTTAGTAATAAATAATTTATCTAGCCTCTGTTTTGGTTGTGTTTTTTGTGTTTAATTAGGTTTTGTGCCAAGTAGAACCGTTGGGAAGACTTGGGGAAAGTCTTGTTAATCTTGTTGTAAAAACCAGAAACTTTAGCACTCACTCATGAGAATTGCTGCCATTTTTATTTGGAAGTGATATTTAGTTAATTCTTTTTTAAGATGATTAGTAGATAAATTCCTCACGTCCAGCAATTTATTTTAGAATTTTTGGGGTTCCAGATCTTGCGCTAGCTACAGATTACTACAGACTATTCTGTTTTTGAGAGATTCTGTTTTTCGTGTGTTGTTTGCATATTTTAATGAATCTATGGCTAGTAAAATAGTTTATAAATGTAACATCCCAAACTTCCAATTTGGAATGTTATACATAGATCATTCCTGCATATCATATTTTACTGCATTTCGTTTCGCGAATCCTCGAAATCCTAAGCAACTCATGGACCCTCGGAGAGAGTTGGGGATTTTACCGTTTTCATATTTGAATTCTATCAAATATTGAAACGAGGATTTTTGGTTTTAAGTATTTTTCTCATATTAAAATATACGAGAGGAGATAATATGACTACTCCAAAATAAATGAAATATTGGAGGAAAAACATTAAAATCAAATATTGAATTTTATTCGGAGTTTATTGATATTTTATTCGAAGTAGAAAAATTGCACATTTTTCAAATTTGCATTTTAGGGCCAAGAAAATGTTCATCTTGTTTTAAATATTTTATTTAGATGGTGAAAATTTGTTTTGGCATTTTTAGATTTTTATTTATTTTTCTAGGATTTATTTAAATTTCAGTGAAATTATTAAAAAAAATCTTCAGTGCCCGGTTGGGCCGAAGCCCAACCGAGCTAGGCCGGCCCAACCGCCCCGCGCCGCCGTCTCCCTCTAGGAGACCGCGTCGCCACCACAGCCGAGTCCGGCCGGGACTCCTTCCCCGCACCGCCTTGCCCCCTCCCCCAAGCTAGCCCCCCCTCCTTATATACGCCTCCCCCGCACCCCACCCCACTCCCGAACTGCCCCGTCGCCTGGACCGCCCGCGCCGCCGCCGCCGCTTGCCGTCGCCGCCGCAGCCGGACCTCGCCGGAGCCGCCTCGCCGGACCTCGCCGGAGGTATAAGCCGCCGTTGCCGCCGTTCGGTTTTATTTTTAAAACCGGTTCGGTTTTTTTAGAAAACCCTAGGCTCGTTTTTTAGATCGGTTCGCCGGTTTTCTCGGTTTGGTTTATTTAGCACACGTTTGTCTGTACGTTCGTTTTAACGAACGGTGTTCACTCGTTAGCCGCAGACAGCGAACGTTCGTTCGTTAGCCTGTTCGTCAGTTTTCTTTTTCTCGGATTTTCCGTGATTATTTTTATCACGATTTCTGATCCGATTTTTGTTTCAGTTTATCTTTTCACTTGTTTATCGGAATCAGGCGATTCAAGCGCCTAGATCTTCGTCTCGAAACCCTCTTTGTGTTTAACCAACTTGAACAAGATTTTGGTATTGTAAAATTTGACTCTAGTACAGATTAGTAAACGGATCTTGTTTCTTTCGCCGTTTGAGTTTCGTTGCTCCGTTTGATTTGATTCTTTTTGCAAACCGGAGTTCTTATGTTGAACTTTCTGGTTAGATCTTCTTATTTGAGATTTACCCGTGCTTCTTTGCTTGACTGCTTATGTATGCTATTGTTTGTTTGCGATAGAACACCTGGAGTGCGAAGCGTGCTACTACGAGTCCCTAGGTTTTGTGGATCATCAGCAAGGCAAGTAACACTTTGATCATATCCCTTTATCACCCAGTTTTTATGCATTAGTTCCAATCCTCAAACATTGCATGGTTAGGACTTGATAACATGTGGGTTGGGAAGTAGTTGATGAGGTAGAACCTATTGTCATGTTATTATCAAACCCTTGGGAGTTACTTCTACGTATTGCTTATACTGCTATGCTATGCTCGTAGACATGGATTGGTTGAGTGTATTCATGACAGATGTGAGAGTTATCATTAAGGGTTAACTTAAGGTGGCTACTTTAATACACATCTGGGTGGATTGCTTGTTGGGAACCAGGAGAATCCAGTGTTGTCCTAGGATATCTCGGAGTACCCGTGTGACAATCCTACGGTCTGCCACCCAGGCTCAAAGGGAACTGAGATATTTCATGCTAGAAACTTTCGTGTGCAGCCACAAGCTATTATGGGCTCTAGCATAGTTGAGTAAGTTGCGTGAAGCTCTTGAAGAGGTAGACTAGTAGGTAGTGGGTTGTAGGTGGTATAGACTATCCGAAGTAGAGAGTTAATGCTTCTGAAAGACTGTGTCTCGGTCATCCATTTCTCAAACACCATGTAGTGCGAGAACTCCAACGGAGGAGATCGAGTCTTGTGGGGAAAAGTGCGCAAACCTCTGCAGAGTGTATAAACTAATCATGGTTAGCCGTGTCCCTGGTTATGGACAAATCTTGAGTATCTAGTACTTGGATTATCGTATGTATCTCATCACTCTAAATTAATATTTTTGGGTTGATAATTACTTTTAATTGGGATTGAGTTGGAGGAACCTTCTCAATGATGTTTCAACTACCATGATAGTTAATTAAAATCTATTCCTTTGTTGTAGGGAAAAATCGGCTTTTCGCAAAACTTTAACCGTAGAGCTTTCCACCAGCCATATATGCATATAGTGATAGCATTATTTTGTTTTGCTCTACTGTGCTACTTTGCCAGCATATTCCATGTGCTGACCCGTTTCGGGCTGCAACGTATTATGTTGCAGACTTTTTAGACGAGGAGTAAGGTTCATTAGGTCGTTGCCGTGCAGCTCAGCTATGCCGTTGGAGTTGATGGACTCACTTTATCTTCCAAACCTTCCGCTGTTATCGTATAAGATGGCCCTAAGCCATATTTATTGTAATAAGTTCTCTTTTGAGACATTCAATGTAATAAGTGTGTGATTGCCACTCTGTTATAAATCCTTCGAGTACTGTGTGTGTCAGCATTACCGATCCAAGGATGACACTAAAGCAGAGAGACTTGATCGTTTGAGGTCGGGTTGCTACAGTAAACCATAGAGAAGTTGGAATACAGTAGGTTTAACACCAATATAAATAAAGAATGAGTTCATTATAGTACCTTGAAGTGGTCTTTTGTTTTCTTTCGCTAACGGAGCTCACGAGATTTTCTACTTTAAGTTTTGTGTTGTGAAGTTTTCAAGTTTTGGGTAAAGATTTGATGGATTATGTAACAAGAAGTGGCAAGAGCCTAAGCTTGGGGATGCCCATGGCACCCCCAAGATAATCTAAGGACACCTAAAAGCCAAAGCTTGGGGATGCCCCGGAAGGCATCCCCTCTTTCGTCTACTTCTATCGGTAACTTTACTTGGAGCTATATTTTTATTCACCACATGATATGTGTTTTGCTTGGAGCGTCTTGTATGATTTGAGTCTTTATTTGTTAGTTTACCACAATCATCTTTGCTGTACACACCTTTTGAGAGAAACACTCATGATTCGGAAATTATTAGAATACTCTATCTGCTTCACTTATATCTTTTGAGTTATATAATTTTGCTCTAGTGTTTCACTTATATCTTTTAGAGCACGGTGGTGGATTTGTTTTATAGAAACTATTGATCTCTCATGCTTCACTTAGATTATTTTGAGAGTCTTAAATAGCATGGTAATTTTCTTAAATAATCCTAATATGCTAGGTATACAAGATTAATAATAAAATTCTCTTATAAGTGTGTTGAATACTATGAGAAGTTTGATACTTGATAATTGTTTTGAGATATGGAGATGGTGATATTAGAGTCATGCTAGTTGAGTAGTTGTGAATTTGAGAAATACTTATGTTAAAGTTTGTGATTCCCGTAGCATGCACATATGGTGAACCATTATGTGATGAAGTCGGAGCATGATTTATTTATTGATTTTCTTCCTTATGAGTGGCGGTTGGGGAAGAGCGATGGTCTTTTCCTACCAATCTATCCCCCTAGGAGCATGCGCGTAATACTTTGCTTTGATAACTTCTAGATTTTTGCAATAAGTATATGAGTTCTTTATTACTAATGTTGAGTCCATGGATCATACGCACTCTCACCCTTCCACCATTGCTAGCCTCTCTAATACCGCACACCTTTCGCCGGTATCATACACCCACCATATACCTTCCTCAAAACAGCCACCATACCTACCTATCATGGCATTTCCATAGCCATTCCGAGATAAATTGCCATGCAACTTTCCACCGTTCCATTTACTATGACACACTCCATCATTGTCATATTGCTTTGCATGATCATGTAGTTGACATTGTATTTGTGGCAAAGCCACCGTTCATAATTCTTTCATACATATCACTCATGAGTCATTGCATATCCCGGTACACCACCGGAAGCATTCATATAGAGTCATATCTTGTTCTAAGTATCAAGTTGTAATTCTTGAGTTGTAAGAAAATAAAAGTGTGATGATCATCATTACTAGAACATTGTCCCAAGTGAGGAAAGGATGATGGAGACTATGATTCCCACACAAGTCGGGATGAGACTCCAGATGAAAAAAAAGAAGAGGCCATAAAAAAGAGAAAAGGCCCAAATATAAAAAATATGAGAGAAAAAGAGAGAAGGGACAATGCTACTATCCTTTACCACACTTGTGCTTCAAAGTAGCACCATGATCTTCATAGTAGAGAGTCTCCTTTGTTATCACTTTCATATACTAGTGGGAATTTTTCATTATAGAACTTGGCTTGTATATTCCAATGATGGGCTTCCTCAAAATGCCATAGGTCTTCGTGAGCAAGCAAGTTGGATGCACACCCACTTAGTTTCTTTTTCAGCTTTCATATACTTATAGCTCTAGTGCATCTGTTGCATGGCAATCCCTACTCACTCACATTGATATCTATTGATGGGCATCTCCATAGCCCGTTGATACGCCTAGTTGATGTGAGACTATCTTCTCCCTTTTTGTCTTCTCCACAACCACCATTCTATTCCATCTAAAGTGCTATGTCCATGGCTCACGCTCATGTAATGCGTGAAGATTGAAAAAGTTTGAGAACATCAAAAGTATGAAACAATTGCTTGGCTTGTCATTGAGGTTGTGCATGATTTAAATACTTTGTGTGGTGAAGATAGTGCATAGCCAGACTATATGATTTTGTAGGGATAAATTTCTTTGGCCATGTTATTTTGAGAAGACATAATTGCTTAGTTAGTATGCTTGAAGTATTATTATTTTTATGTCAACATTGAACTTTTGTCTTGAATCTTTCGGATCTGAATATTCATACCACAATTAAGAAGAATTACATTGAAATTATGCCAAGTAACACTCCACATCAAAAATTCTGTTTTTATCATTTACCTACTCGAGGACGAGCAGGAATTAAGCTTGGGGATGCTTGATACGTCTCCAACGTATCTATAATTTTTGATTGCTCCATGATATATTATCTACTGTTTTGGACATTATTGGGCTTTATTATCCACTTTTATATTATTTTTGGGACTAATCTACTAACCGGAGGCCCAGCACAGAATTGTTGTTTTTTTGCCTATTTTAGGGTTTTGAAGAAATGGAATATCAAACGGAGTCCAAACGGAATGAAACCTTCTCGGAACGTGATTTTTGGAACGAACAAGATCCAGGAGACTTGGACCCTACGTCAAGCAAACAACAGGGAGGCCACGAAGTCGGGGGGCGCCTACCCCCCCCCCCCCCAGGCACGCCCTCCACCCTCATGGGCCCCCTGTTGCTCCACCGACGTACTTATTCCTCCTATATAAACCTACGTACCCCCAAATGATCAGATACGGATCCAAAACCCTAATTCCACCGTCGTAACTTTCTGTATCCACGAGATCCCATCTTGGGGCCTATTCCGGAGCTCCGCCGGAGGGGGCATCGATCACGGAGGGCTTCTACACAACACCATAGCCTCTCCGATGAAGTGTGAGTAGTTTACCTCAGACCTTCGGGTCCATAGTTATTAGCTAGATGGATTCTTCTCTCTTTTTGGATCTCAATACAAAGTTCTCCCCCTCTCTTGTGGAGATCTATTCGATGTAATCTTCTTTTGCGGTGTGTTTGTTGAGACCGATGAATTGTGGGTTTATGATCAAGTTTATCTATGAACAATATTTGAATCTTCTCTGAATTCTTTTATGTATGATTGGTTATCTTTGCAAGTCTCTTCGAATTATCAGTTTGGTTTGGCCTACTAGATTGATCTTTCTTGCAATGGGAGAAGTGCTTAGCTTTGGGTTCAATCTTGTGGTGTCCTTTCCCAGTGATAGTAGGGGCAGCAAGGCACGTATTGTATTGTTTCCATTGAGGATAACAAGATGGGGTTTTCATCATATTGCATGAGTTTATCCCTCTACATCATGTCATCTTGCTTAAAGCATTACTCTGTTCTCTTGAACTTAATACTCTAGATGCATGCTGGATAGCGGTCGATGTGTCGAGTAATAGTAGTAGATGCAGGCAGGAGTTGGTCTACTTGCCTCGGACGTGATGCCTATATACATGATCATACCTAGATATTCTCATAACTTTGCTCAATTTTGTCAATTGCTCAACAGTAATTTGTTCACCCATCGTAAAATACATATGCTCTCGAGAGAAGCCACTAGTGAAACCTATGGCCTCGGGGTCTATATTCATCATATTAATCTTCCAATACTTAGTTATTTCCTTTGCTTTTATTTTACTTTGCATCTTTATCATAAAAATACCAAAAATATTATCTTATCATATCTATCAGATCTCACTCTCGTAAGTGACCGTGTAGGGATTGACAACCCCTTATTGCATTGGTTGCGAGGATTTATTTGTTTTGTGTAGGTGCGAGGGACTCGCGCATAGCCTCCTACTGGATTGATACCTTGGTTCTCAAAAACTAAGGGAAATACTTACGCTACTTTGCTGCACCACCCTTTCCTCTTCAAGGGAAAACCAACGCAAGTGCTCAAGAGGTAGCAAGAAGGATTTCTGGCGCCGTTGCCGGGGAGGTCTACGCAAAAGTCAAACATACCAAGTACCCATCACAAACCCTTATCTCCCTCATTACATTATTTGCCATTTGCCTCTTGTTTTCCTCTCCCCCACTTCACCCTTGCCGTTTTATTCGCCCTCTCTCTCTATCCTCCCTCTCTTTCTCTATTTGCCTCTTTTTGCCCGTTTCTTGTTTGCTTGTGTGTTGGATTGCTTGCTTGTCACGATGGCTCTTCCCCAAATTTGGTGATCTTCACCTTAAAAGGTTAGAAGAAATCGAAAGCAACGTTAGGAGTTTTATGGTCTTGCAATTTGAGCATAATAGTTTCTTTAGAAACGAGCTCAAGGAACAAAAAAGCTTTATGAGTTATATGAATAAAGAGCTCGATGATATGTCTAAAGAATTTGATGGTTTGAGATCCCAAATTGCTTGTATTGAGAAGTTAATAGCTGAAGTTTCATATAAGTAGGCTACCTTAGTTAATAAGATGGCCGCTAAGCCGGAAGACCATGATAATAAAGATGAAGATCTAAAAGTTATTGATGTGTCCCCTATTAAATCTTTGTTTTGCAATATGAATCTTGATAATGATGGGACTGAATATGATCCACCTTTACCTAGAAGGCGTTCCAAAAATTCGGAGTTTTTAGATCTTGATGCTAAATTTGATAAAAATGGGATTGAAGAGATCAAAACTCTTGATGTTAATGAACCTACTATTTTGGATTTCAAGGAATTTAATTATAATAGCTGCTCTTTGATGGATTGTATTTCCTTGTTGCAATCCGTGCTAAATTCTCCTCATGCTTATAGCCAAAATAAAGCTTTTACCAAACATATCGTTGATGCTTTGATGCAATCTTATGAAGAAAAACTTGAGTTAGAAGTTTCTATCCCTAGAAAACTTTATGATGAGTGGGAACCAACTATTAAAATTAAAATTAAATATCATGAATGCTATGCTTTGTGTGATTTGGGTGCTAGTGTTTCCACGATTCCAAAGACTTTGTGTGATTTGTTAGGTTTCCGTGATTTTGATGATTGCTCTCTAAACTTGCACCTTGCGGATTCCACTATTAAGAAACCTATGGGAAGAATTAATGATGTTCTTATTGTTGCAAATAGGAATTATGTGCCCGTAGATTTTATCGTTCTTGATATAGATTGCAATCCTTCATGTCCTATTATTCTTGGTAGACCTTTCCTTAGAACGATTGGTGCAATTATTGATACGAAGGAAGGAAATATTAGATATTTCCTTTGCTTTACTTTGCATATTTACCATATTAATCTTCCAATACTTAGTTATTTCCTTTTCTTTTATTTTACTTTGCATCTTTATCATAAAAATACCAAAAATATTATCTTATCATATCTTTCAGATCTCACTCTATAAGTGACCGTGTAGGGATTGACAACCCCTTATCGCATTGGTTGCGAGGATTTATTTGTTTTGTGTAGGTGCGAGGGACTCGCGCGTAGCCTCCTACTGGATTGATACCTTGGTTTTCAAAAACTGAGGGAAATACTTACGCTACTTTGCTGCACCACCCTTTCCTCTTCAAGGGAAAACCAACGCAAGTGCTCAAGAGGTAGCAGGATCTTACTCAATCCATAGGTAGGTATGGTGGACTCTCATGGCAATACTGGTTTATGGGATGGTTGGAAGCACAAGTAGTATCTCTACTTGGTACAAATAATTTGGCTAGCATGAGGGGGAAAGGCAAGCTCAACATGTTGGATGGTCCATGACAATATACTTTATTTCGGATATAAGAAACATAACCCATTACGTTGTCTTCCTTGTCCAACATCAACCTTTTAGCATGTCATATTTTAATGAGTGCTCACAATTACAAAAGATGTCAAAGATAGTATATTTATATGTGAAATCTCTCTTCCCTCAGTATTCTTTCATGAATTGTTCAAGTGACCAATACAATGTTTGCCAACCTTCAATAAATTTACCACCTCTACTTCTTATATGTGAAGTCATTACTCCCCATGGGATAAGCATATGAAACATATATAATTTCAGATTTATGATATTGAAATCATTCAACTATTTACTCATAGGATATAAGTGAAGCACACAAGTAAATGATAAACTACTCCAAAAGATATAAGTGAAGATCAATGAGTAGTCGAATAATTATGTAACTATGTGAAGACTCTCTAACATTTAATAATTTCAGATCTTGGTATTTTATTCAAACAGAAAGCAAAACAAAAGAAAATAAAATGACGCTCCAAGCAAAACACATATCATGTGGTGAATAAAAATATAGCTCCAAGTAAAGTTACCGATGAACGAAGACGAAAGAGGGGATGCCTTCCGGGGAATCCCCAAGCTTAGGATTTTGGTTGTCCTTGTATTTTACCTTCGGGTGCCTTGGTAATCCACAAGCTTAGTCACTTGCCACTCCTTGTTCCATAATCCATCAAATCCTTACCCAAAACTTGAAAACTTCACAACACAAAACTTAAAAGAAAATCTCGTGAGCTTCGTTAGTAAAAGAAAACAAACCACGACTTCAAGGTATTGTAATTAACTCATTCTTTATTTATATTGCTTTTAAACCTACTGTATTCCAACTTTTCTATGGTTCATAAACTCTATTACTAGCCATAGATTCATCAAAATAAGCAAACAACACACGAAAAACAGAATCTATCAAAAACAGAACAGTCTGTAGTAATTTGTAGGTTTAGAATACTTCTGGAACTCCAAAAATTATAAAATGAATTTCTGGACGTGAGTAATTTATCTATTAATCATCTTCAAAAAGAATTAACTAAATATCACTCTCCAGTAAAAAAAGTGGCAGAAAATCTCGTGAGCACTAAAGTTTCTGTTTTTTATAGCAAGATCGCAAAGACTTTCCCCAAGTCTTCCCAAAGGTTCTACTTGGCACAAACACTAATTAAAATATAAAACCACATTAAACCAGAGGCTAGATAGATTATTTATTACTAAACAGGAACAAAAAATAAGGAACAAAAGTAAAATTGGGTTGCCTCCCAACAAGCGCTAACATTTAACGCCCCTAGCTAGGCATGATGATTTCAATGATGCTCACATAAAAGATTAGAATTGAAACATAAAGAGAGCATCATGAAGAATATGACTAGAACATTTAAGTCTAACCCACTTCCTATGCACAGGGATTTTGTGATCAAACAATTTATGGGAACAATAATCAACTAGCATAAGAAGGCAAAACAAGCATAACTTCAAAACTGTAAGCACATAGAGAGGAAACTTGATATTATTGCAATTCCTACAAGCATATGTTCCTCCCTCATAATAATTTTCAATAGCATCTTGAATGAATTCAACAATATAAACAACACCTAAAGCATTCTTTTCATGATCTACAAGCATAGAAATTTTATTACTCTCCACATAAGCAAAATTCTTCTCATTCGGAATAGTGGGAGTATCATAAGAAACTCGAATACTATAAATTGTTTCCACATTAAAGGAGTAATGTTCAAAAAAATGGTAATCATAATCATGACAAGTTTTATAAATATAATTATCACTACTTTTTATAGCATAAGTGTCATCACAATAATCATCATAAGTAAAAACTTTGTTCTCATCATAATCAATTGAAACATCTTCCAAGATAGTGGAATCATTACTAAATAAAGTCATGACGTCTTCAAATCCACTTTCATAATTATCACAACAAGATTCAACATCCTCCAAAATAGTGGGATTACTACTTCCTAAAGTTTACACTCTTCCAAACCCAATTTCATCAATATAATCATCATAAGTAGGAGGCATGCTATCATCATAACAAATTTGCATATCAAAACTTGGGAGGCTAAAAATATCATCTTCATTAAACATAGCATCCCCAAGCTTGGGACAAACATTAATTGTAGCAAATATATTCTCAAACTTGTCATTCTCATCAAACATAGCATCACCAATCTTGGCCCTTTTCATATCATAAGCATAATCACTCTCATCATTAATAGTATGGATAGCACCAATAGTATAGCAATTATCATCATCACAATGAGTAATAGGAGCAACATCATTTGGGAGGGATACCTTTCTACCTTTGCTTCTCCGTCTTTTCTTTTTCTTCTTCACATCATGTGTGGGTTTAACCCTCTTTTTTGAGCTCCTTATTGATGAGATTGGTTGGATAGAAGGCTCCTCCTCGTTATCTGATTCATCATAAGAAATAATACAAGGATATTGGGAAGTCTCTTCCCTTTCATTAGTATTCTCTTCATCTTCTCTTTGTTTTCTTGTCTCTATGTAATTGGCAATATAAAGATTTTCAATGCAATTCACCGCACAATACATAAAAATTTCTTCTAGATCAAAATCAAGAACTTTATCAAAGGACAAATTCTGGAAGATCCTTAATTATACATTTCATTTCTTCATAACACAAAAGCAAACTAAGTTCATTATGATATGCAAGGGAAATCAAGTCATCACAATTCTTGGACACAATTCGATCATGAAACAATTTGCATTGGAGACTTAAATGACCACGTTCATTGCAAAGTTCACAAATACGGCTAAGAAAGTTTAATTTTTTAGCACAAACATCTAGCCTTTCTTGCAACCATTTAGTTTAAAAATACTTATGCCTCTTGCAAAATCTATCTTCCCTATTTGGTGTGTACTTGAAAATTCTATGCACTCCACAAAAATTGACATGCTTATAAGTGATATTTTCATCATGACTAGTGCAATCATCATTAGTACTATGGATATTCAAATAGTTCATACTAACAACATTGCAATCATGCTTATCATTCAAAAATTTAGTGCCAAACATTCTAATACATTCTTCCTCTAGCAATTGAGCACAATTATCGGAATCCTTATTCTCATGAAAGATACTAAAAAGATGAAGCATATGAGGCACCCTCAATTCCATTTTTTGTAGTTTTCTTTTATAAACTAAACTAGTGATAAAACAAGAAACTAAAAGATTCGATTGCAAGATCTAAAGATATACCTTCAAGCACTAACCTCCCTGGCAACGGCGCCAGAAACTGCTTGATGTCTACTACACAACCTTCTTCTTGTAGACGTTATTGGGCCTCCAAGTGCAGAGGTTTGTAGGACAGTAGCAAATTTCCCTCAAGTGGATGACCTAAGGTTTATCAATCTGTGGGAGGCGTAGGATGAAGATGGTCTCTCTCAAACAACCCTGCAACCAAATAACAAAGAGTCTCTTGTGTCCCCAACACACCCAATACAATGGTAAATTGTATATGTGCACTAGTTCGGCGAAGAGATGGTGATACAAGTGCAATATGGATGATAGATATAGGTTTTTGTAATCTGAAACAGCAAGGTAAATAATGATAAAAGTGAGCTAAAACGGTATTGCAATGTGTTGAAACAAGGCCTAGGGTTCATACTTTCACTAGTGCAAGTTCTCTCAACAATAATAACATAATTGGATTATATAACTATCCCTCAACATGCAACAAAGAGTCACTCCAAAGTCACTAATAGCGAAGAACAAATGAAGAGATTATGGTAGTGTACGAAACCACCTCAAAGTTATCCTTTCTGATTGATCTATTCAAGTGTCTGTAGTAAAATAACACGGAGCTATTCTTTCCGTTCAATCTATCATAGAGTTCGTACTAGAATAACACCTTAAGACACAAACCAACCAAAACTCTAATGTCACCTAGATACTCCAATGTCACCTCAAGTATCCGTGGGTATGGTTATACGATATGCATCATACAATCTCAGATTCATCTATTCAACCAACACAACAAACTTCAAAGAGTGCCCCAAAGTTTCTACTGGAGAGTCAAGACGAAAACATGTGCCAACCCCTATGCATAAGTTCACGAGGTCATGGAACTCGCAAGTTGATCACCAAAACATACATCAAGTGGATCACGTGATATCCCATTGTCACCACAGATAAGCACATGCAAGACATACATCAAGTGTTCTCAAATCCTTAAAGACTCAATCCGATAAGATAACTTCAAAGGGAAAACTCAATCCATTACAAGAGAGTAGAGGGGGAGAAACATCATAAGATCCAAATATAATAGCAAAGCTCGCGATACATCAAGATCGTGCCAACTCAAGAACACGAGAGAGAGAGAGAGAGAGATCAAAAACATAGCTACTAGTGCATACCCTCAGCCCCGAGGGTGAACTACTCCCTCCTCATCATGGAGAGCGCCGGGATGATGCAGATGGCCACCGGAGAGGGATCCCCCCCTCCGGCAGGGTGACGGAACGGGTCTAGATTGGTTTTCGGTTGCTACGGAGGCTTCTAGAGGCGGAACTCCCGATCTATTCTACTCCTCGATGTTTTTAGGGTATATGGACATATATAGGCGAAAGAAGTCAGTCAGGGGAGCCACGAGGGGCCCACGAGGGTGGGGGCGCCCAGAGGGTAGGGCGCGCCTCCCTGCCTCATGGCTTCCTCGAAGCTTCCCTGACGTCTACTCCAAGTCTCCGGGATTGCTTCCATTCCAAAAATAACTCTCCCGAAGGTTTCATTCCATTTGATATTCCTTTTCTTCGAAACACTGAAATAGGCAAGAAAACATCAATTTGGGTTGGGCCTCGGGTTAATAGGTTAGTCCCAAAAATAATATAGAAGTGTTTAGTAAAGCCCATAAACATCCAAAACATATAATATAATAGCATGAATACTTCATAAATTATAGATACGTTGGAGACATATCAAGAACTCTGTCAATCACTATCTTGATCTATAATAGCATGAATACTTCATTGTTACCGGCATGACACCATGATCTCCATCATCTTGATATTTTATCAACGTGTCGTCACATGGTCGTCTCACCAGCTATTGCTTTTGCAACTATTGCTATCACATAGCGATAAAGTAAAGCAATTACATGGCACTTGCATCTTATGCAATAAAGAGACAACCATAAGGCTCCTGCCAGTTGCTGATAACTTTAACAAAACATGATCATCTCATACAACAATTTATATCTCATCACGTCTTGACCATATCATATCACAACATGCCCTGCAAAAACAAGTTAGACGTCCTCTACTTTGTTGTTGCAAGTTTTACGTCACTGCTACGGGCTGAGCAAGAACCATTCTTACCTACGCATCAAAAACCACAACGCGGTATAGTGATTGCTTTTTGATCTTCAGAAAGAACCATGTTCATTGAATCTGATTCAACTAAAGCTGGAGAAACAGACATCTACTAGCCACCTCTGTGCGAAGCACGTCGGTAGAATCAGTCTCGCGTAAGCGTACGCGTAATGTCGGTCTGGGCCGCTTCATCCCACAATGCCGTTGAATCAAGAATCAACTAGTGACGGCAAGAAATATGTATATACCCACACCCACAACTCCTTTGTGCTCTACTCGTGCATATTACATCTACGCATAAACCTGGATCGGATGCCACTGTTGGGGAACGCAGTAATTTCAAAAAAAATCCTACGCACATGCAAGATCATGGTGATGCATAGCAACGAGAGGGGAGAGTATCGTCACCCTCGTAGACCGTAAGCGGAAGCGTTATGAGAACGCGGTCCATGTAGTCGTACGTCTTCACGATCTGGCCGATCCAAGTACCGAACATACGGCACCTCCGAGTTCAGCACACGTTCAGCTCGGTGATGTCCCACGAACTCCGATCCAGCAGAGCTTTGAGGGAGAGTTCCGTCAGCACGATGGCGTGATGATGGTGATGATGATGCTACCGACATAGGGCTTCGCCTAAGCACCGCTATGATATGACCGAGGTGGATTATGGTGGAGGGGGGCACCGCACACGGCTAAGAGATCAATGATCAGCTTGTGTGTCTATGGGGTGCCCCTGGCCACGTATATAAAGGATGGAGGGAGGAGGAGGCCAGCCCTCATAGGTCGCGCCCAAAGAGTGGATGTGACGCCCCCGATTCAATCGTACAGTAATCATACACGCAAACGTGTACGATCAAGATTAGGGACTCACGGGAAGATATCACAACACAACTCTACAAATAAAATAAGTCATACAAGCATCATATTACAAGCCAGGGGCCTCGAGGGCTAGAATACAAGAGCTCGATCATAGACGAGTCAGCGGAAGCAACAATATCTGAGTACAGACATAAGTTGAACAAGTTTTCCTTAAGAAGGCAAGCACAAATTGGGATACAAATCGAAAGAGGCGCAGGCCTCCTGCCTGGGATCCTCCTAAACTACTCCTGGTCGTCGTCAGCGGGCTGCACGTAGTAGGCACCTCCAGTGTAGTAGGAGTCGTCGTCAACGGTGGCGTCTGGCTCCTGGGCTCCATCGTCTGGTCGCAGCAATTGGGTATAGGAAGGGGGGAAAGGGGGAACAAAGCAACCGTGAGTACTCATCCAAAGTACTCACAAGCAAGGAGCTACACTACATATGTATGCATTGGTATCAAATGGAAAAGGGGTATCATATGAGGACTGAACTGCAGAATGCCAGAATAAGAGGGGGGTAGCTAGTCCTATCGAAGACTTCGCTTCTGGTATCCTCCATCTTGCAACTGAGGAAGAGAGTAGATGGTAAGTTCACCAAGTAGCACCGCATAGCATAATCCTAACCGATGATCCTCCCCTCATCGCCCTGTGAGAGAGCGATCACCGGTTGTATCTGGCACTTGGAATGGTGTGTTTTATTAAGTATCCGGTTCTAGTTATCATAAGGTCAAGGTACAACTCCAAGTCGTCCTGTTACCGAAGATCATGGCTATTCGAATAGATAAACTTCCCTGCAGGGGTGCACCACATTTCCCAACACACTTGATCCCCTTTGTCCAGACACACTTTCTTGGGTCATGCCCATCCTCGGAAGATCAACACGTCGCAGCCCCACCTAGGCACAACAGAGAGGTCAGCACACCGGTCTAAATCCTATGCGCGCAGGGGTCTGGGCCCATCGCCCATTGCACCCCTGCACGTTGCATGGGAAGCCGGAGAGCAGACCTAGCAACCTCCATTACAAAGGAAGTTACGTTACGTGGTCTAACTCGGCACGCGCCGCTCAGTCACTAACGTCACGAAGGCTTTGGCTGATACCATGATGTCAAGTGCCCATAACTGTTCCCGCATAGTTGGTTAGTGTGTATAGGCCAGTGGCCAGACTCAGATCAAATACCAAGATCTCGTTAAGCGTGTTACCTTGAAGTAACTGCGAACACCGACCAGGGCCAGGCCCACCTCTCTTCTAGGTGGTCTTCGCCTGCCATGTCGCTCCGCCACAAAGATCCACCCAGAGGGCCGTCGGGACAAAGGTCCTTTCAGCCCCCAATCCGTGAATCACTCGCGGGTACTCTACGAGTCGACCCGTCTTTAGTCATCACATGTATTAGGTATAAGATATATAATATATACCCACACTAGTGCAGAACCGGGCAATAGCACCGGTTCGTAAGGCCCTTTAGTGCCGGTTTGGTAACCAGCGCTAAAATGTAGGCACTAAATCCCCCCCTTTAGTACCGGTTCAGCACGAACCGGTGCTAAAGGGAAACCACGTGACACGAGCCTGCTTCAGGGGCAGGGAGCCCTTTAGTACCGGTTGGTGTCACCAACAGGTATTAAAATGTTGGGGGGTTTGGGTTTATGATTTCTTTTTCATTTAATTTTGTGTTTTCCATTTAATTATTTTTCGTTTGCTGGTATTTTACGATACTACATATTGTACACGTTATGCATATATATAAATAGAATTTCTAGTAGAACCGATCATTATATATATATATATCATCGAATGTCTCACAACCACCATTAATTAATTCACACATATATACACACATGTATATATATATATACAATTTCTCCTAATTGGTGCCTTCGGAGCCAGTGGCATTAGCCTAGCTAATTGGTGCCTTCGGAGCACGATAACAATTGGAAGTGGTTCATGGGGGCAGTAGCAGGTAATAGTATTCTCCTTTGGGATCTATGACCTGGTCGAGCAAAAATCCCGCTATTTCCTCTTGAATTGCTTCTATGCAGTCCTGTGCTAGGAGCTTGTCCCGCACCTCTTTGAACTGTTAAGAAGGAGATCAATATGCATGTGTATTAGTTGTGTGACTATATATCAATAATGGTGTATAAATTGTGAATGGTGTTCTGACAATCGATATCGTACCCACTCCTGTCTTTGAGATTTGCTCCTTTCGGACGCCATCATGCGAATGTTCTCGCAAACGTAGTATGCACATAGATCATTCCCCGGTGACTGCTTCAGGGCCTTTACGAGAATGGAATTTGATTAGATAATAATTAATCAAGCATGATAATTAAAGAGATGGCAGCTAGCTAGTACTACTTAATTACTTACCTTGGGTCGATACCATTTCAGACTTTGTTTCCATGGGCCTGGAGTGACCCTGATGAACTTTGCCCAAGCCCTGCCCGCCGACAAAGAAAATGAATAAATGGGTTATTAAATAGTTGTTATCAGGAAATGACGAACTAATTAAATAGGCTGAGATATAGTTAATAATGATTGAAATTACCTGTTGACTATCCCCTTCACGATGGTGTAGTCACTTGCTTTCTTAAGTAGTGAGTCTAGTACTTCAACTGTTCCTTCATCAACTTTAATGATTAACAAGATCCAGTGAAATATGCATGCACACACGTTTGCGTGTCTTAATTAAGCGGGCATATGTAAGCAAAAACATGTAGCTATAGCTAGTAGGGAAAACAGAATTTGTAGTACAAGATAGTGTGACTCACTGGAAGTTGTAAGGAAGTAGTATATCTTCATTGTATTTGAGTTCCTTGAAGAACTGTAGCATGCTTTCCTCTACACTTTTTCCGTGATATGGATCTATTTTCAATGTGTATTCATTAATGGTATTTGGGTCAACGAACTCAATGCCATAGCGTCCACCTTTTTTCATTTCACAAATCTTCATCCTGCATAATACCACAGAAAAGAATATAGTGAGGATAATTATAGGTAATGATTGATCAAAATGATCACTACAGCTAGCTTGAGACTTAAATTACAGAAAGAAATCACTTACAGACAATAGCAACTGACGATAGATTTGTCGAGTGCGTCTTTATTGTATAGCTGAAATAGTTCTGAATACTCAACGGTCATAGCTTTCTCATGGTAGTAATGCTCCTTGTTGACATTCACCATGAGGGACTCTCGATTGGAAATCTTGGTAATGTCCATGTACCATTGATGCAATTCATACATTCTCGTTGGGAGCTTATTGACCTCCTCTGGCTCAACCAAAGGTTGGCCCCAGGCATATTTCTGTTTTATTTCCTCCTCTCTAGTTGGAGACATGGGCTCGATATCGAGGAGTTGTCCAACAGTGATCCCGATCAATTCAGCCTGCGCAATATGCTCCTCGGTTATTACCACATCACCCACCCCGGGAACGTTAACGGTTTGCTCACAATAATATTGGGCGAGCCTACTCTCATGTGTTGTTGGCCCAACAAGCTGGGGCATTGATTGCGCCGCCTGTTCTCCTAGCTGGGGAATGGTTTTACCGCTCCTTTTGCCAGCTGATTTGCTCGAGCTCGAGCTCACCTCTTTCTGTAGACGTGCTCGATTTAACTTCCTAAGGTGGCGCTCATAGTCTGTGTCAACAGGCTTGGGAGCTGGTGGTCTAGCCATACGAATGAAGTGGTCAATCTTTTCCACAGGCACTTTCTCCCTTGGCGGCGGTGGCGGTTTCGGTGCAAAATGGGCTTCCTCCTCGGCCTTCAATATGGCTACGTTTTCCTCCTCGGACTTGTCGTAAGGCCTCTGCGGAAGAGGCGCGAGGCTTGGACCATATTGAAATCGCTTGTCTCCGCCTGTACCTGCAGTACTACCTCGACTTGTACCGCTACGCACCATAGCTGAGGCGGCTCTCTTTTGTGATTGCTGAGGCGGCGAAGATGGCTGACGTGGCTGAGTTGGAGGAGGAGGAGTGGCCTGAAGCTGTGCCGGACTTGGAGGAGGAGTGGCCTGAAGCTGTGCCGGACTTGGAGGAGTGGCCTAACGCTTTGCCGAACTTGGAGGAGGAGTGGCCTGAAGCTGTGCCGGACTTGGAGGAGGAGTGTCCTGACGCATTGGTGGACTTGGAGGAGCGGGAGTCTCCTGACTTGGTGGCAGACTGCGATGAGGAGTTGGATGACGCGGTGTCGGTGGCCTTCGAAAGATGATGCAATCCTTTCTCCATAGGATGATCCGATGGTTGGTCTCTCCTAGTGTGTGCTCATCGTCACCTCCAGGAATGTCAAGCTCTAGCCCCGAATATTGGTCCACCACCTCATCAACCAAGACACGAGCATAGCCCGCTGGAATCGGGTTGCAATGGAAGGTTGCCTCGGGGGATTTGTAAAAGCAAGGGCGTCCGCCACCTTCATGGATATGTTCTTCATTTTGAAGTGTAGCTCGCAGTTAGTGTTCTCCATGATGTCATCCACTGGGTAGCTATCCAGCAATGCGTCGCCCGGGGCGGAACCCACGTTGCTTCTCGGCATGGATGGGACGGTGCTATCCATTGGTGGATCATCCGCTAGCTGCTGAGACCCCCTTTGTTGGCTAAGTGAGTCGATCTGCTCCTGCTGCCGCTGGAATTTGATTGCCAAGTCCGCGTGTGCTGATTCTAGGCCTTGAAGGCGTTCATAGTCTAGCTTCCTCTGCTCCTCCTCCATCTTCCTCTTATTCTCCTCCACAATCTTATTTCTCGCACGGGTTCTGTAGTCGGCGTTCCAGTCCGAAAACCCCTCATACCACGGAATAGCGCCCATGCCTCGTGTTCTTCCCGGGTGTTCAGGATTTCCCAGGGCACGCGTAAGCTCGTCGTTCTCTCTGTTGGGCTCGAACAACCCGGATCGAGCCTCTTCTATTGCAACAAGTAGCTTATCTTCGGCTCCGTCCAGACATGCCTTCTTCGAAACTTTTCCTGTCTTCGAGTCCAACTCCCCCCCATGCGCATAGAACCAAGTCCTGCACCTGGGGGGCCAGCTCAATGTTTCTGGAGTGACACCTGCATCCAGCATCTCTTTCTCAGACTTATCCCACTTAGGCATTCCCGCCGCATAGCCACCTGGCCCCAGCTTATGGAACTTATCCTTTTTTGCGGCATTGGCCTTGTTTATTCTCGACCATTCCTTAGATAATTCCGAATCCTTGAATTTCACGAAATCGTCCCAATGAGCACTTTGGTTCTCTAGTGTTCCCTCGAATACTGGAGTCTTCCTTCCTCCATTGACGTACTTGGCCCATTCACGAATCTTGTGGTTCTTGAATGCAACCGCCATCTTCCTAAGAGCAGCGTCCTTGACTTTCTCCACATCTGCATCTGTGAAATGATCTGGTAGGGTGAAATGTTCCATGAGTGTTTCCCAAAGCAAATGTTTTTGTCTGTCGTCGACAAAAGTAACTCCTAGACGTGGCTATGCTGGCTCTCTCCATTCTTGAAGGGAGATCGGGAGTTGGTCCTTCACAAGAACTCCGCACTGATGAAAGAACTTGTCCGCAATCTTCTTAGGCGTGAATGGTTCGCCATTAGGTCTGATTGCCTCGATATTATACTTTACGCCCTCCTTCAACTTTTTGTTCGGGCCTCGTTTCGTCCTGTTGCCTGAAGATTTGCTCGATCCAGATGGCTGAAAGAAGAAAGATCGATTTGTCAATATATCTTCAAGTCATTTAAAACATGTGATGATCACCGGATGTCTGCTTATATAAATATATATACCTCGCCGGTCTTTGTTGTTTCAAGAACAACATTTTCTTCGTCATGTTCATAGTTCATGACTTCACCAATTCGGTCGTCACGATCGAATATCATATCACCCTCCCCGGTGTTGTTTAGATATTCGGAGCCGTCATAATCTTCTTCATTCTGATCATCATCTGGCCCGCGAGGATTGCGTGTGATATTGAACAGGGCCTCTTCCTCTCTGCCGGTATTGTTCGCCATAGGTTTTGTTTAACTAATCCAAAAGAAATATATTCAAATTACAATGCATGGATGCAATCAGTTAATAAGGAAAAACTGAATCAATCATAGTACATAATAAGCATCATCGAATATAATCTCGAATAGATCGTCTCGAATAATAGATATAATCTCGAATACATCATCTCGAATAATAGATATAATCTTGAATACATCGTCGGATCATGCGGTGCGGGCGGTGGACACCCAAAGAGAAGGAACCCTCACAGGATCATAGCTGAAGTGAGATCCCTGAAGAAACTGCCAGGTATTGGAGAACCTGCTGCCCTCTAACGCAACCATGTAGCGATGGACGTGCTCGTCCTCCTCCCTGACACGGCGACGTACCACCTTCGGCGGGGCCGGCTCCCTCCGCACCGAAACTGGCCCACGCGAACGCCACCAAACGAGATCAGGGTCGACGACCAGGGTCGGGTTCCTCATCAAGCGGCACGCCCCTCCAGGCAACACCTCCCAGTGCCAGCCCGGCGGAGCCCAGTCCCGGACATGGGTCAGCCGGACGTCGTCGCGGACGGGTCGACGGCGAGGATGCGGGCCGGGCATCGTCGAGAACAAATACTAGCTATATGCCCGCAAAAAGTAACATTTTTTTAATGATTGGATTTTGATATTAAAATTTCTAACATTTCTATATAACTAGCAATCCTATAACATTTCTAACAATGCTATATAACTACCATTTCTATAACATTTCTAATATTTCTATAACTAAAAACAGAAAAAAAATTATAACATTTCTATATATATAACTAACATTTGTATAACATTTCTAATATTTCTATAACTAAAAAAAGAAAAAAAATCTAACTTTTTTATAACTATTTCTATAACTAAAAAACAGAAAAATTTCTAACAATTCTAACTTTTCTATAACATTTCTAACAATGCTATATAACTAACTATTTCTATAACTAAAAAAAGAAAAATTTCTAACATTTTTATAACTATTTCTATAACTAAAAAACTAAAAAATGTATGTGTGTGTGTGTGTGCTCACCGGCGAGGCGAGAGGCGACGGGGGCGGCGACGGGGACGGCGACGGGCGCGGTGACGATGGGGATGGCGACGACGGGGACAGGGACGGGGCGGCGACGACGGGGACGGGCCGGGGAGGCAACGACGGGGACGGGGCGGCGACGACGGGGACGGGGCGGCGATGACGGGGACGGGGACGACGCGGGACGGGCCGGGACGGCGCGGCGGTGACGACGGGGACGACGGGGACGGGGACGACGGGGCGGCGACGACGGGACGGGGGCGACGGGGGCGGCGACGAGGGATATGGAGACGGGGGCGGCGGGCGACGGGGCAGAGGAGAAGAAGCAGATGAGAAACTGAAATTTTGAAGTGTTTAGTTATATAGGATGGACCTTTAGTACCGGTTGGAGCCACCAACCGGTACTAAAGGCCTGTTTTGGCCAGGCCAAGCGGCGGGAACCGCACACCCTTTAGTACCGGGTGGTGGCTCCAACCGGTACTAAAGGGGGGGCCTTTAGTACCGGTTGGAGCCACCACCCGGTACTAAAGGGGGTGCGCTGGCAAGGTGTTGTGCGGCAAGTTTAGTCCCACCTCGCTAGCCGAGGGGCGTCCGCACTGGTTCATAACCCCCCGTGCGGTAGCTCTCTCGAGCTCCTCTCCAAAGCAGGCCTACTGGGCCTACATGTTCTATGCTGCCCTGTGGGCCTACTGGGCCTTTGCGGGCCTGCATCCTGGCCCAACAACAGGTTGGGTTTCTAGTCGTATGCAGGCCGCTCTGGCCCAGCAGGCGGGCTTTTTTTATTTTTTTGCTTTATTTATTTTTGAGTTGTTTTTTGTGTATTTAGAGTTTCTTTGTGAATATTTTTGCTTTAGGTACAAAAAATTACAAACTTTCTGTTAGTGCCCGTAGTTTTCAAATTTGAATAGTTTAAATTTTGAATTATTTGAAATTAGTGTGAATCACTAGTTTGTGAATAACTTAACTTTAAAAATCAGTAAAGGCATGAAAGAATTTGTTTGCACATAAAATTTCTTCGCGTTTCAAATGCCAAAACACATAACTACCCTAACTATTACAGAGATTCCCTCCTGGGTGTGAAACACAGAAGAAAGTGATGATAGTGAAGCCGATCACATCCCAGATCTTTGGGTGTGAAACTTTTTCTTCGCGTGTGTCCCTTTGCGCCGTAACCATGGAAAATCTTCATCATTTAACGGGATGCTCGGGTCAATATTCACTGTGAATGGAGCAATTTCATCAAACTTTTCATAATCTTCTGACATGTCTGTCTTGTCATCCACTCCCACGATGTTTCTCTTCCCAGAAAGAACTATGTGCCGCTTTGGCTCATCGTACGATGCATTCGCTTCCTTATCTTTTCTTTTTCTTGGCTTGGTAGACATGTCCTTCACATAGAAAACCTGTGCCACATCATTGGCTAGGACGAATGGTTCGTCTGCATACGCAAGATTGTTGAGATCCACTGTTGTCATTCCGTACTGCGGGTCTTCCGTTACCCCGCCTCGTGTCATATTGACCCATTTGCACCGAAACAAAGGGACCTTCAAACCACGTCGATAGTCAAGTTCCCATATGTCCTGTATATAACCATAATATGTTTCCTTTCCTGTCTTGGTTTCTGCATCAAAGCGGACACCACTGTTTTGGTTGGTGCTCTTCTTATCTTGGGCGATCGTGTAAAATGTATTACCATTTATCTCGTACCCTTTGAAAGTCATTATATTCGAAGATGGTAACTGGGACAGCAAGTACATGTCATCTTCAATAGAGGTGTCATGCATGGTACGTGTCTGCAACCAGCTGGCGAAACTCCTGGTTTGTTCACGTGTAATCCAGTCATCAGACCGCTCCGGGTGTTTGGAGCGTAGCAAATTCTTGTGTTCATCCATATACGGAGCCACCAAGGCGGAATTCTGTAGAACTGTGTAGTGTGCTTCAGTGAGAGAATGTCCGTCCATACATATTATTTGTTCCCCTCCTAGCGTGCCTTTTCCATCCAGTCTGCCCTTATGCCGCGATTCAGGAACACCAATCGGCTTAAGGTCAGGAATAAAGTCAATACAAAACTCAATGACCTCCTCATTTTCATGGCCCTTGGAGATGCTTCCTTCTGGCCTAGCACGGTTATGAACATATTTCTTTAAGACTCCCATGAACCTCTCAAAGGGGAACATATTGTGTAGAAATACAGGACCCAAAACGTTAATCTCTTCGCATAGGTGAACTAGGACGTGCGTCATGATGTTGAAGAAGGATGGTGGGAACACCAACTCGAAACTGACAAGACATTGCACCAAATCATTCTCTAACCTTGGTATGATTTCTGGATCGATTACCTTCTGAGAGATTGCATTGAGAAATGCACATAGCTTCACAATGGCTAATCGAACGTTTTCCGGTAGAAGCCCCCTCAATGCAACCGGAAGCAGTTGCGTCATAATCACGTGGCAGTCATGAGACTTTAGGTTCTGGAACTTTTTCTCTGCCATGTTTATTATTCCCTTTATATTCGACGAGAAGCCAGACGGTACCTTAATACTAAGCAGGCATTCAAAGAAGATTTCCTTCTCTTCTTTGGTAAGAGCGTAGCTTGCATGACCCTGATGTATGCCGTCTTTTCCGTGCATACGTTGCTGGTCCTCCCGTGCCTCAGGTGTATCTTTTGTCTTCCCATACACGCCCAAGAAGCCAAGCAGGGTCACACAAAGATTCTTCGTCACGTGCATCACGTCGATTGCGGAGCGGACCTCTAGGTCTTTCCAATAGGGCAGGTCCCAAAATATAGATTTCTTCTTCCACATGGGTGCGCGTCCGTCAGCGTCATTCGGAACAGGTTGTCCACCAGGACCCTTTCCAAAGACCACCTTCAAATCCTTGACCATATCATGTACATCAGCACCAGTACGGTGGCGAGGCTTCGTCCGGTGATCCGCCTCACCTTTGAAATGCTTGCCTTTCTTTCTTACGGGATGCCTGCTCGGAAGAAATCGACGATGTCCCAGGTACACATTCTTCTTACAATTAGCCAAATATATACTGTCGGTATCGTCCAAATAGTGCGTGCATGCGCGGTATCCCTTGTTTGTCTGTCCTGAAAGGTTACTGAGAGCAGGCCAATCATTGATGGTCACGAACAGCAACGCCTTTAGGTCAAATTCTTCCCCCATGTGCTCATCCCACGCACGTACACCTGTTCCATTCCACAGTTGTAAGAGTTCTTCAACTAATGGCCTTAGGTACACATCAATGTCGTTGCCGGGTTGCTTAGGGCCTTGGATGAGCACTGGCATCATAATGAACTTCCGCTTCATGCACAACCAAGGAGGAAGGTTATACAAACATAGAGTCACAGGCCAGGTGCTATGGTTGCTGCTCTGCTCCCCAAAAGGATTAATGCCATCTGCGCTTAGACCAAACCATATGTTCCTTGCGTCATCTGCAAACTCCTTCCCGTACTTTCTTTCGATTTTTCTCCACTGCGACCCGTCAGCGGGTACTCTCAACTTTCCGTCTTTCTTACGGTCTTCTCTGTGCCATCGCATCGCCTTGGCATGCTCTTTGTTTTGGAACAAACGTTTCAACCGTGGTATTATAGGAGCATACCACATCACCTTGGCAGGAATCTTCTTCCTGGGGCGCTCGCCCTCGACATCACCAGGGTCATCGCGGCTGATCTTATAGCGCAATGCACCGCATACCGGGCAAGCGTTCAAATCCTCGTACTCACCGCGGTAGAGGATGCAATCATTAGGGCATGCATGTATCTTCTACACCTCTAACCCTAGAGGGCAGACAGCCTTCTTTGCTTCGTACGTACTCTCGGGCAATTCGTTGTCCTTTGGAAGCATATCCTTTATCATTACCAGCAACTTTCCAAATCCCTTGTCAGATACACCATTCTCTGCCTTCCATTGAAGCAATTCCAGTGTGGTGCCCAGCTTTTTCTTGTCACCTACGCAATTCGGGTACAACAATTTTTTGTGATCCTCTAACATGCGCTGCAACTTCTTCTTCTCCAAATCACTTGCGCAGTTTCTCTTTGCATCGGCAATGGCCCGACCTAGATCATCAACGGGCTCATCCGATGCCTCTTCTTCAGCTTCTTCCCGCATTGCCGGCTCAGCTTCTTCCCGCATTACCGGCTCAGCTTCTTCCCTCATTGTTGTATCATCGTATTCAGGGAACCCATGGCCAGGATAGCTGTCGTCGTCCTCTTCTTCTTCATTGTCTTCCATCATAACCCCTCTTTCTCCATGCTTGGTCCAAACATTATAGTGGGGCATGAAACCGGACTCAAACAGGTGGACGTGAATGGTTCTTGACGTAGAGTAATTGCGACCATTCTTACAGCCAGCACATGGACAATGCATAAAACCATCCGCTCGCTTGTTTGCCTCAGCCGCAAGCAGAAAAGTACGCACGCCATTAATGAACTCGGGAGAGCATCGGTCATCGTACATCCATTGCCGGCTCATCTTCAATACACAGCACCGAAAACATCAAATTAATACAATACATAAAGTTCATACATAAAGATCATACAACACTTAAATGCAACAAACAAATAACTCTCTAGCTAAAGAATTTAAATGCAACAACAAATGCGATCAAGATCGCAACTAAGGTAACAATTGATCCAACAGCATAATGATACCAAGCCTCACTATGAATGGCATATTTTCTAATCTTTCTAATCTTCAAGCGCATTTTCTCCATCTTAATCTTGTGATCATCGACGACATCGGCAACATGCAACTCCAATTCCATCTTCTCCCCCTCAATTCTTTTCAATTTTTCCTTCAAATCCTCGTTTTCTCTTTCAACTAAATTTAACCTCTCGACAATAGGGTCGGTTGGAATTTCCGGTTCAACTACCTCCTACATACAAATATCTATGTCAACTTGATGGGCATAATTTGTCATAAACACGAAATGCAATGAATAGTTTTAAAAGAGAATATACCACATCCGAATCATAACCCGGACGAGGGCCGACGGGGATGGATATCAAAACCATGGCACTATGCATAACAAACAACGTATGGGTAAGATAATTATACGAGTAACTATATATCCAAATCACACAAACATCATTTTTTTATATAAAACTTCATGAACAAGAGGCTCACCACAAGGTGGTGCCGGCGACGGGACGTTGCGAGCGATCGACGGTGGTTACGACGGAGATTTAGAAGGTACTAAGTAAACCACACCTACATATGCAAAACTAAGTGTTATTTTTGACCTCAAATTGCATATAAATCAAATACTAGCACATATATATAATTCCTCCCAAATTACTAAACTCAAAAATCAATCACTATATAAAGCATTGCACGAGCTAATCTAGCAATGAGAGATGAAAGGAAAAAGTTGCTAACCTTTGTGATCATTTGAATGGATGGGGGCCTTCAAATCTTGGGCAAAATGTGTGATGAGCTTGAGAGGAAGAGGGAAAAGAACAGAGAGGAGAGGGGAAAGGGGAAGAACAGAGCGAGCTTGGGTGGACAAAGGGTCTATGTAGGACGACCTTTAGTACCGGTTCATGATACGACCCGGTAGTAAAGGTGCTGGAGGGGCCCCGGACTGACAACATCCTGCCACCACTCACTTTAGTACCGGTTCGTGGCACGAACCGGTGCTAAAGGTTCGCCACGAACCGGTACTAATGAGAGCGGCCCGGCTAGCCGTTGGAACAGGCACTAACGTACACATTAGTGCCGGCTCATATTCAAACTGGCACTAATGTGCTTCACGTTTGACCCTTTTTCTACTGTGTCGTGATCACCTCCCTACTGCTCACGGCCCGATAGTATAGCATGGCAGACGGACAAGAATGTAGGGTCACTGATGATAAACTAGCATCCTATACTAAGCATTTAGAATTGCAAGTAAGGTATCAATAACTATAGCAACAATGACATGCTATGCAACAGAATAGGAATAATGGAAAGCAGTAACATGCTACACTACTCTAATGCAAGCAGTAGAGAAGAATAGGCAATATCTGGTGATCAAGGGGGGGCTTGCTTGGTTGCTCTGGCAAGAGAGAGGGGTTGTCAACACCGTAGTTGTACTGGGTAGCAGCGGCGTCGATCTTGGTGTCTAGCGAGAGAAGAGGGGGAAGAAACAATAAATATTAAGCAAACAGATGCATAACGATGCATGACATGACAAGTAGCGGTGCTAGGGGTGCCCTAACGCGGTATAAGGTGGTACCGGTGAAGGGGTGAAACATCCGGGAAAATATCCCCGGTGTTTCGCATTTTCGGACAAATGAATCGGAGGGGGAAAGTTGTGTGTTCGCTATGCTAGGGATGCATGGCGGACGAACGGGCTGCGTATTCGGATTCGTCTCGTCGTTCTGAGCAACTTTCATGTACAAAGTTTTTCCATCCGAGCTACGGTTTATTTTATATTAATTTTAAAAGATTTAAATCATTTTTTGGATTTATTTAATTATTTAAATCAACATTATCCAGAATAGTGTTTGCTGAAGTCAGCACTCAACAAGGCGTTGACTGGGTCAATCTGACGTGTGGGTCCCGCATGTCATACTCTGTTTATTCTAATTAGGATTTAACTAATCTAATTACCGTTTTAATTAATTAACAATAGTTAATTAGGTTAACTAAATAGGATTAATTAAGTTAATTAATTAATTTTATTATTATTATTTTAAATCCTATTTTTTAATCTATTTTCGTTCTGGGGCTAGGCCCACTTGTCATTTGCTCACAGGGGCCTAACGGGCGCTGGATGCGGGGCGTAGCCCGAACGGGCGCGGGGGATACGGGCGACGGGCGGGCGCCCGTTAACAGCGAACCCGGGCGGCGGCTGCGGCGGCCGGCGACGGCGCGCAGCGAGCGAGAAGACGGCGGGCACGGGTGGCTGCGGGGCGGAGCAGGGCGATGGCGCGGGGAGCCGGGTCACGGCCAGAGCAGCGGCGCGGCGGGGCTAGGCGGAGCATCGCGGGGCAGCAGGACGAGCACCGGCGAGGCAGCACAGGTGGGGCGAGCGGTGGCTACGGCTGAAGAGGGCGGACGCGGGAGCAGCGCGAGAGGGGGGCTGCGGGCGAGGCCAGGGACCGAGCGGGAGCACAGTCACGAGGCGGCGCAGAGGTCGTAGGGGAGCTCCGACAAGCGCGGCGAGGGGCGACGCGGTGGCAGATGGGGAGGGAGCCGCGGCCGCACGACAGCAGGGCAGCATGGCTGTGGGCGCGTGCGGAGGCGTGCCGGGCGAGGCGAGGATGCGGTGAGCGCGGTCAGCGCGCGTACGGGGCAGTGGTCTGAGGCGTGCGCCGGCGCGGTGAGCACGTTCGGGGCCCGGTCGGCAAGTGTGAACGCCGACGAAGGGGTAGAGGAGGAGGGAAGGCGGAGGCCGATGGCCTCACCGGTGTTGCAGGGGCACAGGGCGGCGAGGCTTGGTGATGCGAGTCAGGGAGGAGGACGAGGAAGGCGGCGACGAGGTGGACGTTGTCCAGCAAGGTCCTCTGGCGGCGGAGTCGTTCTGGGTGGCAAGGGCAGAGTCGGGCCCCGATCCAGATCGGGCAGAGGGGGCGAGGAGCGAGGCGAGTGGGGGGTTTCGTCTCGATCCAGATTAGATCGGGAGGGAAGAAGGAACGAGGGAGTGGGGGAAGTGGGTGGTTAGGTTAGGGTTTGCGGGGGTTGATGGGATAAGGTAGTGGGGTGGTGCGCGGCTGGGCCGGCCTGGTTGGTCTGGTTGGCCAACTGGGCCAAGGCCCAGCAAGGGTTTTCTTTTTAGTTTTTCCTAGTTTTGTTTTTCTGGTTTTGCCCCCTTTTCTTTTATTTATTTTCCTATCCGTTTTAATTCTCTTTAAAATATTTAGGCATCCTGTAAAATGTGGTACCTTCATCTTAAATACCTTGGCATTACCTAGCACACTCCGAACAATTTAGTTTTGATATTTGGAAACTTTTATCATTTGACTTAATTTTCATATTTGAATTTGAATCGGTTTCGAACTACACGAGATTAGCAACAGTATCAGAGGTGACATGGCATCATTAGCAGAGTTTTACTGTAGCCTAATTATCCGGGCGTTACAAAACTCCTCCACTACAAGAAATCTCGTCCCGAGATTTAGGAGGTAGAAGGAAATAGTGCGGGGTATTCATCACGCAGGCGGTCCTCGTGTTCCCAAGTGGCTTCATCTTCAGAGTGATGCGACCACTGGACTTTGAGAAATTTGATCGCCTTATGACGTGTGCGGCGTTCAGCTTGGTCAAGAATGCAGACCGGATGCTCTTTATAGGAGAGGTCCTGTTGCTATTCGAGCACTTCATGATCCACTACTCGGATTGGGTCCTTGAAGCAACGGCGAAGCTGTGACACGTGGAACACATTGTGAACCTGAGAAAGGTTGGGCGGAAGCTCCAGTTGATATGCCACTTTTCCACGCCTTTCGAGAATAGTGAAGGGACCGATATAGCGAGGAGCTAGCTTGCCCTTGATCCCGAAGCGGTGAGCACCCTTCATTGGTGTAACTCGAAGACAAGCCTTTTCGCCAGGTTGATAGACCATGTCTTTGTGATGACGGTCATACTGACTTTTCTGACATGACTGAGCAGTCTTGAGATTCTTGCGAATAATGCGGACTTGTTCTTCGGCCTGTTGGATAATATCCGGACCGAAGAGTGGACGTTCCCCTGTTTCTGACCAGTTCAGAGGGGTCCGACACTTTCGTCCATATAGCACTTCGAAGGGGGACATCTTTAGACTAGCTTGATAGCTATTATTATAAGAGAACTCGGCATATGGAAGAGATTCCTCCCATTTCTTGCCAAAGGAAATAAAACAAGCTCGAAGCATGTCTTCGAGAACTTGGTTGACACATTTAATTTGACCTTGCGACTAAGGATGAAACGCAGTACTGAATGAAAGATGAGTTCCCATAGATTCTTGGAAACTTGCCCAAAATCTTGAAGTGAACAAGCTGCCACGGTCTGAACTGATAACCAGTGGAATACCATGAAGTGAAACAATTCTGGACATGTAGAGAGTTGCAAGCTGACTAGCAGTGATTGTTTCTTTGACCGCCAGAAAATGTGCAACTTTAGAAAGCCGGTCAATGACGACAAGAATAGCATCATTACCTTTCTGTGATTTAGGAAATCAAGTGACGAAATCCATTTCAACATGGTCCATTTCCATTCAGGAATAGAGATAGGTTGCAGAGTTCCAGCAGGCCTTTGATGTTCAGCTTTGATACAACGGCAAACGTCACACTCAGCAACATAACGAGCAATGTCTTACTTCATATTAGACCACCAGAATCTCTGACGGATGTCTTGGTACATCTTTGTACTACCAGGATGGATAGATAGAGGTGTATCATGAGCTTCTTTCATAACCTCCTGTGTCATATCATGGTTTTCCTCTGAACATGGCACCACTAGGCGGCCTTTGAAGTACAAGGCGCCATCATCAGCGATAGTGAAGAATGAGGGCTTTCCTTCAGCGAGGTAGCTCTTAATCTTGTGGACTTGAGAGTCATAATTCTATAGCGTTTTGATGCTGTCCACGAGATCAGGTTTAGCAACTAGGGTATTGAGAGAACCTTGGGTAATTACGTGGAGGTTCATCTTGCGGCACTCGGGGGGAGGGGGAGTGAGTGCACCTAGAGGAACTATATGGAGGTTCAGCTTTTTGAATTCTTCAACGAGCGAGGGCTGAACTTTGTGAACCAGGAGGTGGTTGCAGTAGGACTTGCGGCTCAAGGCATCAGCCATTACATTAGCCTTGCCTCGGGTACAGGATATACCCACGTCAAAGTCTGCAACAGTCTCCATCCATCTCTGCTGACGGAGGTTCAGGTCTGGCTGAGTAAACAAATATTTCATACTTTGGTGGTCAGTGAAGATCTCGCAATGATTACCGAGAAGGTAATGTCACCACTGCTTCAAAGCATGAATGATGGCAGCAAGCTCGAGGTCATGAACTGGGTAGTTTTCTTCATGAGGGCGCAGTTGACCAGAGGTATAAGCAATCACTCTGCGCTCTTGCATTAGGACACAGCCTAATCCTTGACGGGAAGCATCGCAGTAAATGATGAAGTCTTTCTTAGTATCAGGTGGAGCAAGCACTGGGGCAGAAGTCAACTTGTCTTTGAGCGCCTGGAAACTTTCCTGACACTTGTATATCCATTGGAACTTGACGCCCTTATGCAACAGATTAGTCAGAGGACTGGCAATCTTGGAGAAGTTCTCGATGAATCGACGGCAATAGCTGGCGAGACCGAGAAAACTTCGGACTTGCTTGACATTCTTCGGAGGAGTCCAATCAAGAATAGCTTGAACTCGTACAGGGTTGACGGCAATACCATCCATGGAGATGACATGCCCAAGATAGGTTACTTCGGGGAGCCAGAATTCACACTTGGAATACTTAGCATAGAGTTGATGCTCTCGAAGCTTTTCCAGCACAAGATGAAGATGTTTAGCATGTTCTTCTTTGTTCTTGGAAAATACAAGGATATCATCCAGATAAACCGCGACGAACTTGTCGAGGTAATCCATGAATATATAGTTCATCAGACGAGAGAAGGTGGCGGGAGCATTCGCTAAGCCGAATGACATGACGGTGTACTCGTATGACCCATACCGAGTCACGAAGGCGGTCTTTGGGATATCCTCTTCACGAACACGGATCTGGTGGTAACCCAACCTCAAGTCGAGTTTGGAGAACACTGATGAACCAACCAGTTGATCATAAATATCATTGATCCGAGGAAGAGGGTATTTGTTCTGAATGGTAGCTTGGTTTATAGGACGATAGTCTTGGACTAATCGGTTCGACCCATCCTTCTTCTTAACAAAGAGAGAAGGTGCTCCCAAGGAGAGCAACTAGGGCGAATGAAACCTTTGATAAGAGATTTGTCGATTTCCTCCTTAAGCTCAATGAGTTCATGCGGCGGCATCTTGTAGGGTCGTTTGGCTATAGGAGTGGTGCCTGGTTTCAAGTCGATGATGAATTCGATAGCTCTAGCAGGGGGAATCCCTGGAAGTTCTTCCGGAAAGACGTCTTGGAATTCACGAACGACGGGAATGTTTTCAATGCCCTCGAGTGGTGCAGCGTTTAACGCATTCAATGCATAAAGTCGTGCCTCGGTGTTCTGAACTAGATGAGCTTGGTAGGTAATTATTTCATCAGAAGGGTGTAGCAGATGGACGGTCTTAGTGGAGCAAACTATAGAAGCAGTATGCGCTTTCAACCAATCCATTCCTAGAATGAGATCAATGCTATAGGACTTCAGTATGATGGGAGAGACAAGGAATTCCAGTCCTTCAATTTCAACGGGGACGTCGTTGCAAATCATGGAGGTCCGACATTGGCCCGCGGGAGTGTGTACTAATAGCGAAGTGTTCATGCCCTCACATTTAATGTCGTGCAAGCATGCAAAATCTTCTGACATGAATGAATGTGATGCACCTGTATCAAATAAAATAGATGCTGGTACTGAATTTACGAGGAGTGTACCCATCATGGTAGCAGGCTGGTCTAGAACTTCATTGAGATCAATGTGGTTGGCATGAACACGACCATAAGACCTGGCATTGTTGTTGCGAGGCTGGTTGCTTCCACGGCTAGCTGCAGGAAGGGCCGGTTGATTCTGGTTCTGAAGGCAGTTCCTGGCGAGGTGACCTGGTTGGCCACACTTGTAGCACATGCCATTATTGGGAGTGGGAATAGGAGCTCGGGGTGGTGGAGCTGGAAGTCTCGGCTGCCTAGTTGGTGAGGGAGGCAGACGCGGTGCAGCATAGGACTGTCTTGGAGCAGGTGCAGTTGGCTGGTACATGCTGTTGGGAATCCATATCATACGCTTCTGCGAGGACGGGCCCGAAGATGAGCCCGTGTCACGGTTGCGCCTGTGAGAGCTCTGGTGTTCCTGCAGACCAGTTTCGATATTGATGGCCTTGTTCACCAAGGTGGCGAAATCAGCAAAGTCATGCACTAGAAGTGCGAGCTTGATGTCAGCTTAAAGGCCATCACGGAACTTCTCCTGTCTGCGTGCATCAGTTGCAATGTCCTCTTCAGCATAGCAGGACAAGTCCAGAAACTCCCTCTGATAAGCTTCGACGGTTTTGTTGCCCTGGGTGAGATTGTGGAACTCGCGCTTCTTCCGGTCCATGACTCCCTGAGGAATGTAGCGGGCATGGAAAGCAGCTTGGAAGCCTAGCCAGGTAATGAATGTTCCAACTGGCAGAGTACGCCTGTGGCTGTCCTACCACTGAGCAGCAGGTCCTTTCAGGAAGAAGGAAGCAAAGGTGACATAGCTGGCAGGGGCTACATCAGCACACTCCATCTCATAGGTGATGTCACGGAGCCAGTCATCAGCATCCAGAGGCTGAGTTGAGCTGCGATACACAGTTGGGTTGAGGCGCATGAAATCCTGCAGAGTCACTTGGGCTGGCTGCTGGTTCATATTGGGGCGAGGAAACTGAGCCATCGTATTTTCCATGAATTGGCGGTTTAGCTCGAACTGTTGGATCATACCAACCATATACTCAGGCGGTGGTGGGGCATGGCCACCACGACCACGACCACCTGGTCTAACCATCCTGCTAATTTATAACAGGGGTAGTTCAGCATTGAGAAATTGCAAGGACAAGAATCATTCATGATGAAACATGCATAATGAAAGGGTCACGATAGATACTACATAGTAGTTGGCATATCTTACAAAAGAGGTCATGCATAGAGTTCGGTACACAGTGTTCAATACATAGGCTAAGAACATCATAGGCGGCACGCAGGCTCGCAGTGAATGCATCTAACACTAACAAGCAAGCCTACATCAGTCCCAGGAGGAACTATGGAGGTAGGTGTAGCCTGACAGCTGGTAGTGACGCGACGGGAAGTCTTCCACGTGAGTAGCCTAGGGTCCGCGGATACTCTGGTGCGAAACCTGACGCGCAGGTGGCAGAAGAGGACCAAGTGCGGGAGAGTAGACTCCCACATCTGACCATCTAATGCCCTGGGGCATCACGGTCCTGGCAGGGTAGATCACAGAACGCAACAGATCACCAGATCGGACAGAGGGGTGCAACAGCGTCAGAGCACGGTACAGGTGCTGACGGGTGGTGTACAACTCGTGGCGAAGAGCTCGGTTAGCTCTATCCAGCTCATCAGCATGCAGAACCAGGTTCTAATGGTAGAAGGGCTCTCGGGTGACAGTGGAGTAGGCAGTAGTGTAATACCCCTCCGCACCAACATCGGATGCGATAGCAATGTGTCTGAAAGGGGAGGTGTCCAACTCCCGATACTCTCCACGAAGACGTGTCAGAGCAGCATAAGCAGCATCATGGACCGCCATGTCGATAGTCACTCCAACACCATGAGCAGTGTGCAGCACGATAGTGGAGTCATACTCCCGAGAGTAGAGGTGGACGATGGCACGGTACTGCTCCTGGTTGAAGTCCTGGTACTCCTCGTAGACGGTGTACTCAGGGTGCCAGCGATAACCCAGATAGGTCATCATCTCAACCAACACAGCAGGTGATCCTGAGGCACCAATGGCCGTCGTGTGGCGCACGACCTATCTCGTGGGTTACATCTGAAACAAAGATGTTTTCAAAGGAGTCAAATGACAATGTGGATAATGTTCAAATACTACTCTATAGAATAACTAGCGCTTATCCAACTTTGGGGTGAACGTGGTCACGGGATCCTAATGCTAGAGTTAGTAAAATCGTTTAACCCAAGTAGAAGAGAGTTCAGAGTCCCAGAGTAAGGATCGAGGAGTAAAAGATCCTAATACCACCCAGATGGCGACGTGGGCCCGTAAGGCACACAGCCATGTTAGTAAAAAACTTGTAATGTCTAGACTCGACTTCGGCCAAGGAGTGTGGAAGGGGGATTCCTACAGGCAGTCGGCTCTGATACCAACTTGTGACGCCCCCGATTCAATCGTACACTAATCATACACGCAAACGTGTACGATCAAGATCAGGGACTCATGGGAAGATATCACAACACAACTCTACAAATAAAATAAGTCATACAAGCATCATATTACAAGCCAGGGGCCTCGAGGGCTCGAATACAAGAGCTCGATCATAGACAAGTCAGCGGAAGCAACAATATCTGAGTACAGAGATAAGTTAAACAAGTTTGCCTTAAGAAGGCTAGCACAAACTGGGATACAAATCGAAAGAGGCACAGGCCTCCTACCTAGGATCCTCCTAAACTACTCCTGGTCGTCGTCAGCAGGCTGCACGTAGTAGTAGGCACCTCCAGTGTAGTAGGAGTCATCGTCGACAGTGGCGTCTGGCTCCTGGGCTCCATCGTCTAGTCGCAGCAATCGGGTATAGGAAGGGGGAAAAGGGGGAACAAAGCAACTGTGAGTACTCATCCAAAGTACTCGCAAGCAAGGAGCTACACTACATATGTATGCATTGGTATCAAATGGAAAAGGGGTATCATATGAGGACTGAACTGCAGAATGCCGGAATAAGAGGGGGGTAGCTAGTCCTATCGAAGACTACGCTTCTGGTATCCTCCATCTTGCAGCTGAGGAAGAGACTAGTTGGTAAGTTCACCAAGTAGCACCGCATAGCATAATCCTAACCGATGATCCTCCCCTCGTCGCCTGTGAGAAAGCGATCACCAGTTGTATCTGGCACTTGGAAGGGTGTGTTTTACTAAGTATCTGGTTCTAGTTGTCATAAGGTCAAGGTACAACTCCAAGTCATCCTGTTACCAAAGATCATGGCAATTCGAATAGATAAACCTTCCTGCAGGGGTGCACCACATTTCCCAACACGCTCGATCCCCTTTGTCCGGACACACTTTCCTGGGTCATGCCCGGCCTCGGAAGATCAACACATCGCAGCCCCACCTAGGCACGACAGAGAGGTCAGCACACCGGTCTAAATCCTATGCGCGCAGGGGTCTGGGCCCATCGCCCATTGCACACCTGCACATTGCGTGGGCATCCGGAGAGCAGACCTAGCAACCTCCATTACAAAGGAAGTTACATTACGCGGTCCAACCCGGCGCGCGCCGCTCAGTCGCTGACGTCACGAAGGCTTCGGCTGATACCATGACGTCGAGTGCCCATAACAGTTCTCGCGTAGTTGGTTAGTGCGTATAGGCCAGTGGCTAGACTCAGATCAAATACCAAGATCTCGTTAAGCGTGTTACCTTGAAGTAACCGCGAACGCCGACCAGGGCCAGACCCACCTCTCTCCTAGGTGGTCTCCGCCCGCCCTGTCGCTCTGCCACAAAGATCCACCCAGAGGGCCGTCGGGACAAAGGTCCTTACAGCCCCCAATCCGTGAATCACTCGCGGGTACTCTACGAGCCGACCCGTCTTTAGTCATCGCATGTATCAGGTATAAGATATATAATATATACCCGTGATCACTGAAGGAAATATGCCCTAGAGGCAATAATAAAGTTATTATTTATTTCCTTATATCATGATAAATGTTTATTATTCATGCTAGAATTGTATTAACCGGAAACATAATACATGTGTGAATACATAGACAAACAGAGTGTCACTAGTATGCCTCTACTTGACTAGCTCATTAATCAAAGATGGTTATATTTCCTAACCACAGACAAAGAGTTGTTATTTGATTAACGGGATCACATCATTAGGTGAATGATCTGATTGACATGACCCATTCCATTAGCTTAGCACCCGATCATTTAGTATGTTGCTATTGCTTTCTTCATGACTTATACATGTTCCTATGACTATGAGATTATGCAACTCCCGTTTGCCGGAGGAACACTTTGTGTGCTACCAAACGTCACAATGTAAATGGGTGATTATAAAGGCGCTCTACAGGTGTCTCCAAAGGTACATGTTGGGTTGGCGTATTTCGAGATTAGGATTTGTCACTCCGATTGTCGGAGAGTTATCTCTGGGCCCTCTCGGTAATACACATCACATAAGCCTTGCAAGCATTGCAACTAATGAGTTAGTTGTGAGATGATGTATTACGGAACGAGTAAAGAGACTTGTCAGTAACGAGATTGAACTAGGTATGGGATACCGACGATCGAATCTCGGGCAAGTAACATACCGATGACAAAGGGAACAATGTATGTTGTTATGCGGTCTGACCGATAAAGATCTTCGTAGAATATGTAGGAGCCAATATGAGCATCCAGGTTCCGCTATTGGTTATTGACCTGAGACGTGTCTTGGTCATGTCTACATTGTTCTCGAACCCGTGGGGTCTGCACGCTTAAAGTTTCGATGATAGTTATATTATTAGTTTATGAGTTTTGATGTACCGAAGTTAGTTCAGAGTCCCGGATGTGATCACGAACATGACGAGGAGTCTCGAAATGGTCGAGACATAAAGATTGATATATTGGACGGCTATATTCGGACACAGGAAGTGTTTCGGGTGATTTCGGAGAAAACCGGAGAGCCGGAGGGTTACCGGAACCCCCCCCCCCCCCCGGGGAGAAGTAATGGGCCATATGGGCCTTAGTGGAGAGAGAGAGAGGGGCAACCAAAGGTGGGCCGCGTGCCTCCTCCCCCCTGGTCCGAATTGGACTAGGAGAGGGGGGGCGGCGCCCCCCTTTCCCTCTCCCTCCCCACTTCTTTCCCCCTCCTAGTAGGAGTCCTACTCCTACTAGGAGGAGGACTCCTCCTTGGCGCGCCATAGAGGGCCGGCCGGCCTCCTCCCCTTGATCCTTTATATACGGGGGCAGAGGGCACCCCTTGACACACAAGTTGATCCACGTGATCATATTCTTAGCCGTGTGCGGTGCCCCCTTCCACCATAGTCATCGATAATATTGTAGCGGTGCTTAGGCGAAGCCCTGCGACGGTAGTACATCAAGATCGTCACCAAGCCGTCGTGCTGACGGAACTCTTCCCCGACACTTTGCTGGATCGGAGTCCGGGGATCGTCATCGAGCTGAACGTGTGCTAGAACTCGGAGGTGCCGTAGTTTCGGTGCTTGATCGGTCGGGCCGTGGAGACGTACGACTACATCAACCAAACGCTTCCGTTGTCGATCTACAAGGGTACGTAGATCACACTCTCCCCTCTCGTTGCTATGCATCACCATGATCTTGCGTGTGCGTAGGAAATTTTTTTGAAATTACTACGAAACCCAACAGTGGCATCCGAGCCTAGGTTTTATATGTTGATGTTATATGCACGAGTAGAACACAAGTGAGTTGTGGGCGATATAAGTCATATTGCTTACCAGCATGTCATACTTTGGTTCGGCGGTATTGTTGGACGAAGTGGCCCGGACCGACATTACGCATACGCTTACGCGAGACCGGTTCTCCCGACGTGCTTTGCACATAGGTGGCTTGCGAGTGACAGTTTCTCCAACTTTAGTTGAACCGAGTGTGGCTACGCCCGGTCCTTGCGAAGGTTAAAACAGCACCAACTTGACAAACTATCGTTGTGGTTTTGATGCGTAGGTAAGATTGGTTCTTGCTTAAGCCCATAGCAGCCACGTAAAACTTGCAACAACAAAGTAGAGGATGCCTAACTTGTTTTTGCAGGGCATGTTGTGATGTGATATGGTCAAGACATGATGCTAAAATTTTATTGTATGAGATGATCATGTTTTGTAACCGAGTTATCGGCAACTGGCAGGAGCCATATGGTTGTCGCTTTATTGTATGCAATGCAATCGCGCTGTAATGCTTTACTTTATCACTAAGCGGTAGCGATAGTCGTGGAAGCATAAGATTGGCGAGACGACAACGATGCTACGATGGAGATCAAGGTGTCGCGCCGGTGACGATGGTGATCACGACAGTGCTTCGAAGATGGAGATCACAAGCACAAGATGATGATGGCCATATCATATCACTTATATTGATTGCATGTGATGTTTATCTTTTATGCATCTTATCTTGCTTTGATTGACGGTGGCATTATAAGATGATCTCTCACTAATTATCAAGAAGTGTTCTCCCTGAGTATGCACCATTGCGAAAGTTCTTTGTGCTGAGACACCACGTGATGATCGGGTGTGATAGGCTCTACGTTCAAATACAACGAGTGCAAAACAGTTGCACACGCGGAATACTCAGGTTATACTTGACCAGCCAAGCATATACAGGTATGGCCTCGGAACACGGAGACCGAAAGGTCGAGCGTGAATCATATAGTAGATATGATCAACATAGTGATGTTCACCAATGAAACTACTCCATCTCACATGATGATCGGCCATGGTTTAGTTGATTTGGATCACGTAATCACTTAGAGGATTAGAGGGATGTCTATCTAAGTGGGAGTTCTTAAGTAATATGATTAATTGAACTTAAATTTATCATGAACTTAGTCCTGGTAGTATTTTGCAAATTATGTTGTAGATCAATAGCTCGCGTTGTTGCTTCCCTGTGTTTATTTTGATATGTTCCTAGAGAAAATTGTGTTGAAAGATGTTAGTAGCAATGATGCGGATTGGATCTGTGATCTGAGGTTTATCCTCATTGCTGCACAGAAGAATTATGTCCTTGATGCACCGCTAGGTGACGGACCTATTGCAGGAGCAGATGCAGACGTTATGAACGTTTGGCTAGCTCAATATGATGACTACTTGATAGTTTAGTGCACCATGGCTTAGAATCGGGACTTCAAAGACGTTTTGAACGTCATGGAGCATATGAGATGTTCCAGGAGTTGAAGTTAATATTTTCAAGCAAATACCCGAGTTGAGAGATATGAAGTCTCCAACAAGTTCTATAGCTAAAAGATGGAGGAGAATCGCTCAATTAGTGAGCATGTGCTCAGATTGTCTGAATACTACAATCGCTTGAATCAAGTGGGAGTTAATCTTCCAGATAAGATAGTGATTGACAGAATTCTCTAGTCACCATCACCAAGTTAGTAGAACTTTGTGATGAACTATAGTATGCAAGGGATAACGGAAACGATTCCCAAGCTCTTCGTGATGCTGAAATCGACGAAGGTAGAAATCAAGAAAAACATCAAGTGTTGATGGTTGACAAGATCATTAGTTTAAAGAAAAGGTCAAAGGGAAGAAGGGGAACTTCAAGAAGAACGGCAAGCAAGTTGCTGCTCAAGTGAGGAAGCCTAAGTCTGGTCCTAAGCCTGAGACTAAGTGCTTCTACTGCAAAGGGACTGGTCACTGGAAGCGGAACTACCCCAAGTGATTGGCGGATAAGAAGGATGGCAAAGTGAACATAAGTATATTTGATATACATGTTATTGATGTGTACTTTACTAGTGTTTATAGCAACCCCTCAGTATTTGATACTAGTTCAGTTGCTAAGATTAATAACTCGAAATGGGAGTTGCAGAATGAACAGAGACTAGTTAAGGGTGAAGTGACGATGTGTGTTGGAAGTGGTTCCAAGATTGATATGATCATCATCGCACACTCCCTATACTTTCGGGATTAGTGTTGAACCTAAATAAGTGTTATTTGGTGTTTGCGTTGAGCATGAATATGATTTGATCATGGTTATTGCAATACGGTTATTCATTAAAGTCAGAGAATAATTGTTGTTCTGTTTACATGAATAAAACCTTCGATGGTCATACACCCAATAAAAATAGTTCGTTGGATCCCGATCGTAGTGATACACATATTCATAATATTGAAGCCAAAAGATGCAAAGTTAATAATGATAGTGCAACTTATTTGTGGCACTGTCGCTTAGGTCATATTGGTGTAAAGCGCATGAAGAAACTCCATGCTGATGGGATTTTGGAATCACTTGATTATGAATCACTTGATGCTTGCGAACCATGCCTTATGGGCAAGATGACTAAAACTCCATTCTCCGGAACAATGGAGCAAGCAACTGTCTTATTGGAAATAGTACATACTAAGGTATGAGATCCGATGAGTGTTAAGGCTCGTGGTGGGTATCATTATTTTCTGACCTTCACAGATGATTTGAGCAGATATGGGTATATCTACTTAATGAAACACAAGTCTGAAATATTTGAAAAGTTCAAAGAATTTCAGAGTGAAGTGGAGAATCATCGTAACAAGAAAATAAAACTTTCTACGATATGATCGCAGAGATAAAATATTTGAGTTACGAGTCTGGCCTTCAGTTAAAACAATGTGAAATAGTTTCACTACTCATGCCACCTGGAACACCACAGCATAATGGTGTGTCCGAACATCATAACCGTACTTTATTAGATATGGTGCGATCTATGATGTCTCTTACCGATCTACCACTATCGTTTTGGGGTTATGCATTAAAGACAACTACATTCACGTTTAAAAGGGCACCATCTAAGTCCGTTGAGACAACACAATCTGAACTGTGGTTTGGCAAGAAACCAAAGTTGTCGTTTCTTAAAGTTTGGGATTGTGATGCTTATATGAAAAGGTTTCATCCTGATAAGCTCAAACCCAAATCGGAGAAATATGTCTTCATAGGATACCCAAACGAGACTATTGGGTACACCTTCTATCATAGATCCGAAGGCAAGACATTCGTTGCTAAGAATGGATCCTTTCTAGAGAAGGAGTTTCTCTTGAAAGAAGTGAGTGGGAGGAAAGTAGAACTTGATAAGGTAATTGTACCTTCTCCCTTATTGAAAAGTAGTTCATCACAAGAAATCTGTTCCTGTGACTACTACACCAATTAGTGAGGAAGACTAATGATGATGATCATGTAACTTCAGATCAAGTTAATACCGAATCTCGTAGGTAAACCAGAGTGAGATCCACACCAAAGTGGTACGGTAATCCTATTCTGGAAGTCATGTTACTAGACCATGACGAACTTGCGAACTATGAGGAAGCGATGATGAGCCTAGATTCCGCGAAATGGCTTGAGGCCATGAAATCTGAGATGAGATCCATGTATGAGAACAAAGTATGGACTTTGATTGACTTTCCCAATGATCGGCGAGCCATTGAGATTAAATGGATCTTCAAGAGGAAGACGGACGCTGATAGTAGTGTTACTATCTACAAAGCTAGAATTGTCGCAAAAAGGTTTTCGACAAGTTCAAGGTGTTGACTATGATGAGAGTTTCTCACTCGTATCTATGCTTAAGTCTGTCCGAATCATGTTAGCAATTGCCGCATTTTATGAAATCCAGCAAATGGATGTCAAAACTGCATTCCTGAATGGATTTCTGGAAGAAGAGTTGTATATGATGCAGCCGGAAGGTTTTGTCGATCCAAAAGGAGCTAACAAAGTGTGCAAGCTCCAGCGATCCATTTATGGACTGGTGCAAGCCTCTCGGAGTCGGAATAAATGCTTTGATAGTATGATCAAAGCATATAGTTTTATACAGACTTGCGGTGAAGCCTGTATTTACAAGAAAGTGAGTGGGAGCACTACAGCATTTCTGATAAGTATATGTGAATGACATATTGTTGATCGGAAATAATGTAGAATTATTCTGCAAAGCATAAAGGAGTGTTTTTAAAGAAGTTTTTCAAAGAAAGACCTCGGTGAAGCTGCTTACATATTAAGCATCAAAATCTATAGAGATAGATCAAGACGCTTGATAAGTTTTTTCAATGAGTACATACCTTGACAATATTTTGAAGTAGTTCAAAAATGGAACGGTCAAAGAAAGAGTTCTTGGCTGTGTTACAAGGTATGAAATTGAGTAAGACTCAAATCCCGACCACGGCAGAAGATAGAAAGAGAATGAAAGTCATTCCCTATGCCTCAGCCATAGGTTCTATAAAGTATGCCATAATGTGTACCAGATCTATTGTATACCCTACACTGTGTTAAGCAAGGGAGTATAATAGTGATCTAAGAGTAGATCACTGGACGTTGGTCAAAATTATCCTTAGTGGAATAAGGAAATATTTCTCGATTATGGAGGTAACAAAAGGTTCGTCGTAAAAAGTTACATCGATGCAAGTTTTGACACAGATCTGGATGACTCTAAGTCTCGATCTAGATACATATTGAAAGTGGGAGCAATTAGCTAGAGTAGCTCCGTGCAGAGCATTATAGACATAGAATTCGCAAAATACTTACGGATCTATATGTGACAGACCCGTTGACTAAAATTATCTCACAAGCAAAACATGATCACACCTTAATACTCTTTGGGTGTTAATCACATAAATGATGTGAACTAGATTATTGACTCTAGTAAACCCTTTGGGTATAGGTCACATGATGATGTGAACTATGGGTGTTAATCACATGGTGATGTGAACTCTTAGTGTTGAATCACATGGCGATGTGAACTAGATTATTGACTCTAGTGCAAGTGGGAGACTGAAGGAAATATGCCCTAGAGGCAATAATAAAGTTATTATTTATTTCCTTATATCGTGATAAATGTTTATTATTCATGCTAGAATTGTATTAACCGGAAACATAATACATGTGTGAATACATAGACAAACAGAATGTCACTAGTATGCCTCTACTTGACTAGCTCATTAATCAAAGATGGTTATGTTTCCTAACCATAGACAAAGAGTTGTTATTTGATTAACGGGATCACATCATTAGGTGAATGATCTGATTGACATGACCCATTCCATTAGCTTAGCACCCGATCGTTTAGTATGTTGCTATTGCTTTCTTCATGACTTATACATGTTCCTATGACTATGAGATTATGCAACTCCCGTTTGCCGGAGGAACACTTTGTGTGCTACCAAACGTCACAACGTAAATGGGTGATTATAAAGGTGCTCTACAGGTGTCTCCAAAGGTACATGTTGGGTTGGCGTATTTCGAGATTAGATTTTGTCACTCCGATTGTCGGAGAGGTATCTCTGGGCCCTCTCGGTAATACACATCACATAAGCCTTGCAAGCATTGCAACTAATGAGTTAGTTGTGAGATGATGTATTACGGAACGAGTAAAGAGACTTGCCGGTAACGAGATTGAACTAGGTATGGGATACCGACGATCGAATCTCGGGCAAGTAACATACCGATGACAAAGGGAACAACGTATGTTGTTATGCGGTCTGACCGATAAAGATCTTCGTAGAATATGTAGGAGCCAATATGAGCATCCAGGTTTCGCTATTGGTTATTAACCTGAGACGTGTCTCGGTCATGTCTACATTGTTCTCGAACCCGTAGGGTCCGCACGCTTAAGGTTTCGATGACAGTTATATTATGAGTTTATGAGTTTTGATGTACCGAAGTTAGTTTGGAGTCCCGGATGTGATCACGGACATGACGAGGAGTCTCGAAATGGTCGAGACATAAAGATTGATATATTGGACGGCTATATTCGGACACCGGAAGTGTTCTGGGTGATTTCGGAGAAAACCGGAGACCGGAGGGTTACCGGAACCCCCCCCCCCCCCCCGGGAGAAGTAATGGGCCATATGGGCCTTAGTGGAGAGAGAGAGGGGCAGCCAAAGGTGGGCCGCGCGCCTCCTCCCCCCATGGTCCGAATTGGACTAGGAGAGGGGGGGCGGCGCCCCCCTTTCCCTCTCCCTCCCCACTTCTTTCCCCCTCCTAGTAGGAGTCCTACTCCTACTAGGAGGAGGAGGACTCCTTGGCGCGCCATAGAGGGCCGGCCGGCCTCCTCCCCTTGATCCTTTATATACGGGGGCAGAGGGCACCCCTTGACACACAAGTTGATCCACGTGATCATATTCTTAGCCGTGTGCGGTGCCCCCTTCCACCATAGTCCTCGATAATATTGTAGCGGTGCTTACGCGAAGCCCTGCGATGGTAGTACATCAAGATCGTCACCATGCCGTCGTGCTGACGGAACTCTTCCTCGACACTTTGCTGGATCGGAGTCCGGGGATCGTCATCGAGCTGAACGTGTGCTAGAACTCGGAGGTGCTGTAGTTTCAGTGCTTGATCGGTCGGGCCGTGGAGACGTACGACTACATCAACCAAACGCTTCCGTTGTCGATCTACAAGGGTACGTAGATCACACTCTCCCCTCTCGTTGCTATGCATCACCATGATCTTGCGTGTGCGTAGGAAATTTTTTTGAAATTACTACGAAACCCAACAATCACAACCCGATAGTATAGCATGGCAGACGGACAAGAATGTAGGGTCACTGATGATAAACTAGCATCATATACTAAGCATTTAGGATTGCAGGTAAGGTATCAATAACTATAGCAACAATGACAGGCTATGCAACAGAATAGGATTAACGGAAAGCGGTAACATGCTACACTACTCTAATGCAAGCAGTAGAGAAGAATAGGCGATATCTGGTGATCAAGGGGGGGCTTTCCTGGTTGCTCTGGCAAGAGAGAGGGGTCGTCAACACCGTAGTCATACTGGATAGCAGCAGCGTCGGTCTCGGTGTCTAGCGAGAGAAGAGGGGGAAGAAACAATAAATATTAGGCAAACAGATGCATAGCGATGCATGACATGACAAGTAGCGGTGCTAGGGGTGCCCTAACGCGGTATGAGGTGGTACCGGTGAAGGGGGGAAACATCCGGGAAAATATCCCCGGTGTTTCGCGTTTTCGGACAAATGAATCAGAGGGGGAAAGTTGCGTGTTCTCTATGCTAGGGGTGCGTGGCGGACGAACGGGTTGCGTATCTGGATTCGTCTCGTCGTTCTGAGCAACTTCATGTACAAAGTTTTTCCATCCGAGCTACGGTTTATTTTATATTAATTTTAAAATATTTAAATCATTTTTAGGATTTATTTAATTATTTAAATCAACATTATCCACAATAGTGTTTGCTGACGCCAGCATGACGTCAGCAGTCAACAGGGCGTTGACTGGGTCAATCTAATGTGTGGGTCCCGCATGTCATACTCTCTTTATTCTAATTAGGATTTAACTAATCTAATTACCGTTTTAATTAATTAACAATAGTTAATTAGGTTACCTAAACAGGATTAATTAAGTTAATTAATTTAGTTAATTAATTAATTTTATTTTTATTATTAATATTATTTTTAATCCTCTTTTTTAAATCTATTTTCATTCTGGGGCTAGGCCCACTTGTCATTTGCTCACACGGGCCTAACGGGCGCTGGATGCGGGCGTAGCCCGAACGGGCGCGGGGGATACGGGCGACGGGCGGGCGCTCGTTAACGGCGAACCCGGGCGGCGGCGGCACGCAACGAGCGAGGAGACGGTGGGCACGGGTGGCTGCGGGGCGGAGCAGGGCGATGGCGTGGGGAGCCGGGTCGCGGCTAGAGCAGCGGCGCGGCGGGGCTAGGCGGGCTAGCGCTGTGCAGCGGGACGAGCACCGGCGAGGCAGCGCAGGTGGGGCAAGCAGTGGTTGCGGCTGAAGCGAGCGGACGCGGGAGCAGCGCACGAGGGGGGCTGCGGGAAAGGCCAGGGACCGAGCGGGAGCGCGGTCACAAGGCGGCGCATAGGCCGTAGGGGACCTCCAACGAGCGCGGCGAGGGGCGACGCGGTGGCGGATGGGGAGGGAGCTGCGGCCGCACGACAGCAGGGCAGCGCGGCTGTGGGCGCGTGTGGAGGCGCGCCGGGCGAGGCGAGGATGCGGTGAGCGCGGTCAGCGCGCGTACGGGGCGGTGGTCCGAGGCGTGCGCCGGTACGGTGAGCATGTTCGGGGCCCGGTCGGCGAGTGTGAACGCCGACGGAGGGGTAGAGGAGGAGGGAAGGCGGAGGCCGATGGCCTCACCGGCGTTGCAGGGGCACAGGGCGGCGAGGCTTGGTGACGCGAGTCGGGGAGGAAGACGAGGAAGGCGGCGACGAGGTGGAGGCGGTCCAGCAAGGTCCTCCGACGGCGGAGTCAGTCCGGGCGGCGAGGGCGGAGTCGGGCCCCGATCCAGATCTGGCAGAGGGGGCGAGGAGCGAGGCGAGTGGGGGTTTCATCTAGATCCAGATTGGATTGAAAGGGGAGAGGGAACGAGGGAGTGGGGGAAGTGGGTGGTTGGGTTAGGGTTTGCGGGGGTTGAGGGGATAAGGGAGTGGGGTGGTGCACGGTTGGGCCGGCCTGGTTGGTCTGGTTGGCCAATTGGGCCAAGGCCCAGCAGGGGTTTTCTTTTTAGTTTTTGTTAGTTTTGTTTTCCTGGTTTTGCCCCTTTTCTTTTTTTTATTTTCCTATATGTTTTAATTCTCTTTAAAATATTTAGGCATCCTGTAAAATGTGGTACCTTCATCTTAAATACCTAGGCATTACCTAGCACACTCCGAACAATTTAGTTTTGATGTTTGGAAACTTTTATCATTTGACTATTTTCAAATTTGAATTTGAATCGGTTTCAAACTACACGAGATTAGCAATAGTATCAGCGGTGACGTGGCATCATTACCAGAGTTTTACTGTAGCTTAATTATCCGGGCGTTAGAGTGGAGTCCTACTAGCACTCCCTAATCCTACTAGGATTCCACCTCCCACATGGAATAGGAAAAAGGGAAGGGAGAAAGAGAAGGAAGGAAGGGGGCGCCCCTTTCCCTAGTCCAATTCGGACCAGACCAAGGAGAAGGGGCGCGGCCACCCTTGAGACCTTTCTCTCCTTTCCCGTATGGCCCATTAAGGCCGAATACGAATTCCCGTAACTCTCCGGTACTCCGAAAAATACCCGAATTATTCGGAATCTTTCCTATGTCCGAATATAGCCTTCCAATATATCAATCTTTACGTCTCGACCATTTCGAGACTCCTCTTCATGTCCACGGTCTCATTTGGGACTCCGAACAAACTTTGGTCATCAAATCACATAACTCATAATACAAATCGTCATAGAACGTTAAGCCTACAGACCCTACGGGTTCGAGAACTATGTAGACATGACCGAGACTCATCTCCGGTCAATAACCAATAGCGGAACCTGGATGCTCATATTGGCTCCTACATATTCTACGAAGATCTTTATCGGTCAAACTGCATAACAACATACGTTGTTCCCTTTGTCATCGGTATGTTACTTGCCCGACATTCGATCATCGGTATCTCAATACCTAGTTCAATCTCGTTACCGGCAAGTCTCTTTGCTCGTTCTGTAATGCATCATCCCGCAACTAACTCATTAGTAACAATGCTTGCAAGGCTTATAGTGATGTGCATTACCGAGAGGGCCCAGAGATACCTCTCCGATACTCGGAGTGACAAATCCTAATCTCGATATGCCAACTCAACAAACACCATTGGAGACACCTGTAGAGCACCTTTATAATCACCCAGTTATGTTGTGACGTTTGTAACACGCAAAGTTCTCCTCCGATATTCGGGAGTTGCATGATCTCATAGTCATAGGAACATGTATAAGTTATGGAGAAAGCAATAGCAACAAACTAAACGATCATCGTGCTAAGCTAATGTATGGGTCAAGTCAATCACATCATTCTCTAATGATGTGATCCCGTTAATCAAATGACTGTTGGAAATATGCCCTAGAGGCAATAATAAATTGATTATTATTATATTTCCTTGTTCATGATAATCGTTTATTATCCATGCTAGAATTGTATTGATAGGAAACTCAGATACATGTGTGGATACATAGACAACACCATGTCCCTAGTAAGCCTCTAGTTGACTAGCTCGTTAATCAATAGATGGTTACGGTTTCCTGACCATGGACATTGGATGTCGTTGATAACGGGATCACATCATTAGGAGAATGATGTGATGGACAAGACCCAATCCTAAGCCTAGCACAAGATCATGTAGTTCGTATGCTAAAGCTTTTCTAATGTCAAGTATCATTTCCTTAGACCATGAGATTGTGCAACTCCCGGATACCGTAGGAGTGCTTTGGGTGTGCCAAACGTCACAACGTAACTGGGTGGCTATAAAGGTACACTACGGGTATCTCTGAAAGTGTCTGTTGGGTTGGCACGAATCGAGACTGGGATTTGTCACTCCGTGTAAACGGAGAGGTATCTCTGGGCCCACTCGGTAGGACATCATCATAATGTGCACAATGTGACCAAGGGGTTGATCACGGGATGATGTGTTACGGAACGAGTAAAGAGACTTGCCGGTAACGAGATTGAACAAGGTATCGGTATACCGACGATCGAATCTCGGGCAAGTACCATACCGCTAGACAAAGGGAATTGTATACGGGATTGATTGAGTCCTTGACATCGTGGTTCATCCGATGAGATCATCGTGGAACATGTGGGAGCCAACATGGGTATCCAGATCCCGCTGTTGGTTATTGACCGGAGAACATCTCGGTCATGACTACATGTCTCCCGAACCCGTAGGGTCTACACACTTAAGGTTCGATGACGCTAGGGTTATAAAGGAAGTTTGTATGTGGTTACCGAATGTTGTTCGGAGTCCCGGATGAGATCCCGGATGTCACGAGGAGTTCCGGAATGGTCCGGAGGTAAAGATTTATATATAGGAAGTCCTGTTTCGGCCATCGGGACAAGTTTCGGGGTCATCGGTATTGTACCGGGACCACCGGAAGGGTCCCGGGGGCCCACCGGGTGGGGCCACCTGCCCCAGGGGCCACATGGGCTGTAGGGGGTGCGCCTTGGCCTACATGGGCCAAGGGCACCAGCCCCTAGAGGCCCATGCGCCAAGAGTGGAGGAAAAGGGGAGAGTCCTAAAGGGGGAAGGCACCTCCGAGGTGCCTTGGGGAGGATGGACTCCTCCCCCCCTCTTAGCCGCACCCCTTCCTTGGAGGAAGGGGCAAGGCTGCGCCTCCCCCCTCTCCCCTGCCCCTATATATAGTGGAGGGGAGGGAGGGCATCCATACCTGAGCCCTTGGCGCCTCCCTCCCTCCCGTGACACCTCCTCCTCTCCCGTAGGTGCTTGGCGAAGCCCTGCAGGATTGCCACGCTCCTCCATCACCACCACGCCGTTGTGCTGCTGCTGGATGGAGTCTTCCTCAACCTCTCCCTCTCTCCTTGCTGGATCAAGGCGTGGGAGACATCGTCGAGCTGTACGTGTGTTGAACGCGGAGGTGCCGTCCGTTCGGCACTAGGATCATCGGTGATCTGAATCACGACGAGTACGACTCCATCAACCCCGTTCACTTGAACGCTTCCGCTTAGCGATCTACAAGGGTATGTAGATGCACTCCTCTTTCTACTCGTTGCTGGTTTCTCCATAGATAGATCTTGGTGACGCGTAGGAAAATTTTGAATTTCTGCTACGTTACCCAACAGTGGCATCATGAGCTAGGTCTATTGCGTAGATTCTTTGCACGAGTAGAACACAAAGTAGTTGTGGGCGTCGATATTGTTCAATATGCTTGCCGTTACTAGTCTTATCTTGATTCGGCGGCATCGTGGGATGAAGCGGCCCGGACCAACCTTACACGTACGCTTACGTGAGACCGGTTCCACCGACAAACATGCACTAGTTGCATAAGGTGACTGGCGGGTGTCTGTCTCTCCCACTTTAGTCGGATCGGATTCGATGAAAAGGGTCCTTATGAAGGGTAAATAGCAATTGGCATATCACGTTGTGGTTCATGCGTAGGTAAGAAACGTTCTTGCTAGAAACCCATAGCAGCCACGTAAAACATGCAAACAACAATTAGAGGACGTCTAACTTGTTTTTGCAGGGTATGCTATGTGATGTGATATGGCCAAAAAGGATGTGATGAATGATATATGTGATGTATGAGATTGATCATGTTCTTGTAATAGGAATCACGACTTGCATGTCGATGAGTATGACAACCGGCAGGAGCCATAGGAGTTGTCTTTATTTATTTGTGACCTGCGTGTCAACTTAAACGTCATGTAATTACTTTAGTTTATTGCTAACCGTTAGCCATAGTAGTAGAAGTAATAGTTGGCGAGGCAACTTCATGAAGACACGATGATGGAGATCATGATGATGGAGATCATGGTGTCATGCCGGTGACGATGATGATCATGGAGCCCCGAAGATGGAGATCAAAAGGAGCAAAGTGATGATGGCCATATCATGTCACTATTTGATTGCATGTGATGTTTATCATGTTTATACATCTTATTTGCTTAGAACGACGGTAGTAAATAAGATGATCCCTTACAACAATTTCAAGAAGTGTTCTCCCCTAACTGTGCACCGTTGCGACAGTTCGCTGTTTCAAAACATCACGTGATGATCGGGTGTTTTATTCAGACGTTCAAATACAACGGGTGTTGACGAGCCTAGCATGTACAAACATGGCCTCGGAACACATGCAAAACACTTAGGGTTAACTTGACGAGCCTAGCATGTACAGACATGGCCTCGGAACACGGAGACCGAAAGGTCGAACATGAGTCGTATAGAAGATACGATCAACATGAAGATGTTCACCGATGATGACTAGTCCGTCTCACGTGATGATCGGACACGGCCTAGTTTGACTCGGATCATGTAATCACTTAGATGACTAGAGGGATGTCTATCTGAGTGGGAGTTCATAATATGAACTTAATTATCCTGAACATAGTCAAAAGGTTTTTGCAAATTATGTCGTAGCTCACGCTATAGTTCTACTGTTTAGATATGTTCCTAGAGAAAAATTAGTTGAAAGTTGATAGTAGCAATTATGCGGACTAGGTCCGTAAACTGAGGATTGTCCTCATTGCTTCATAGAAGGCTTATGTCCTTAATGCACCGCTCAGTGTGCTGAACCTCGAACGTTGTCTGTGGTTGTTGCGAACATCTGACATACACGTTTTGATAACTACGTGATAGTTCAGTTAAACGGTTTAGAGTTGAGGCACCAAAGACGTTTTTTGAAACATCGCGAAACATATGAGATGTTTTGAGGGCTGAAATTGGGATTTCAGGCTCGTGCCCACGTCAAGAGGTATAAGACCTCCGACGATTTTCTTAACCTGCAAACTAAGGGAGAAAAGCTCAATCGTTGAGCTTGTGCTCAGATTGTCTGAGTGCAACAATCACTTGAATCGAGTGGGAGTTGATCTTCCAAATGAGATAGTGATGTTTCTCCAAAGTCATTGCCACCAAGCTGCTAGAGCTTCGTGATGAACTATAACATATCAGGGATAGATATGATGATCCTTGAAGTGTTCGTGATGTTTGACACCGCGAAAGTAGAAGTCAAGAAGGAGCATCAATTGTTGATGGTTGGTGAAACCACTAGTTTCAAGAAGGGCAAGGGCAAGAAGGGATACTTCATGAAACGGCAAATCAGCTGCTGCTCTAGTGAAGAAACCCAAGGTAAAACCCAAACCCGAGACTAAGTGCTTCTGTAATAAGGGGAACAACCACTAGAGCAGAATTACCCTAGATACTTGGTAGATAAGAAGGCTGGCAAGGTCGATAGAAGTATATTGGATATACATTATGTTAATGTGTACTTTACTAGTACTCCTAGTAGCACCAGGGTATTAGATACCGGTTCGGTTGCTAAGTGTTAGTAACTTGAAACAAAAGGCTACGGAATAAACGGAGACTAGCTAAAGGTGAGCTGACGATATGTGTTGGAAGTTTTTCCAAGCTTGATATGATCAAGCATCGCATGCTCCCTCTACCAAAGAGATTGGTGTTAAACCTAAATAATTGTTATTTGGTGTTTGCGTTGAGCATAGACATGATTGGATTACGTCTATCGCAATACGGTTATTCATTTAAGGAGAATAATGGTTACTCTGTTTATTTGAATAATACCTTCAATGGTCTTACACCTAAAATGAATGGTTTATTAAATCTCGATCGTAGTGATACACATGTTCATGCCAAAAGATAGTAATGATAGTACCACCTACTTGTGGCACTGCCACGTAAGTCATATCGGTATAAAACGCATGAAGAAGCTCCATATTGATGGATCTTTGGGCTCACTCGTTTTTGAAAAGTTTGAGACATGCGAACCATGTCTATAGGTGTATATGCATGAAGAAACTCCATGCAAATGGACCGTTTTGACTCACTTGATTTTGAATCACTTGGGACATGCAAATCATACCACACGGGCAAGATGACTGAAAAGCCTCGTTTTCAGTAAGATAGAACAAGATAGCAACTTGTTGGAAGTAACACATTTTGATGTGTGCAGTCCAATGAGTGCTGAGGCATGCAGTGAATATCGTTATGTTCTTACTTCACAGATGATTCGAGTAGATGTTGAGTATATTTACTTGATGAATCACGAGTCTGAATTATTGAAAGGTTCAAGTAATTTCAGAGTGAAGTAGAAGATCATTGTGACAAGAGGATAAAATGTCTATGATATGATCATAGAGATGAATATCTGAGTTACGAGTTTTGGCACACAATTAAGACATTGTGGAAATTGTTTCGCAATTAATACCGCCTGGAACACCATAGTGTGATGGTGTGTCCTAACATCATAGTTGCACCCTATTGGATATGGTGCGTACCATGATGTCTCTTATCGAATTACCACTATCGTTCATGGGTTAGGCATTAGAGACAACCACATTCACTTTAAATAGGGCACCACATAATTCCGTTGAGATGACACTGTATGAATTATGGTTTAGAGAAACCTAAGTTGTCATTTCTTAAAGGTTTGGGGCTGCGACGCTTATGTGAAAAAGTTTCAGGATTGATAAGCTCGAACCCAAAGCGGATAAAATGCATCTTCATAGGACACCCAAAACAGTTGGGTATACCTCCTGTCTCAGATCCGAAAACAATTGTTTCTTGAATCGGGTCCTTTTTCGAGGAAAGGTTTCTCTCGAAAGAATTGAGTGGGAGGATGGTGGAAACTTGATGAGGTTATTGAACCGTCTCTTCAACTAGTGTGTGGCAGGGCACAGGAAGTTGTTCCTGTGGCACCTACACCAATTGAAGTGGAAGCTTATGATATTGATCATGAAACTTTGGATCAAGTCACTACCAAACATCGTGGGATGACAAGGATACGTACTACTTCAGAGTGGTACGTAATCCTGTCTTGGAAGTCATGTTGCTGGACAACAATGAACCTATGAGCTATGGAGAAGCGATGGTGGGCCCGGATTCCGATAAATGGCTCAAGGCCATAAAACCCGAGAGAGGATCCATGTATGAAAACAAAGTGTAGACTTTGGAAGAACTACTTGATGGTCGTAAGGCTGTTAGGTACATATGGATTTTGAAAGGAAGACAGACAATGATGGTAAGTGTCACCATTGAGAAAGCTCGACTTGTCGTTAAGATATTTTCCGACAAGTTCAAGGAGTTGACTACGATGAGACTTTCTCACTCGTAGCGATGCTAAGAGTCTGTTGGAATTATATTAGCAATTACTGCATTATTTATGAAATCTTGCAGATAGGATGTCAAAACATTGTTTCCTCGACGTTATACTTGAGGAAAGGTTGTACAACCGGAAGGTTTTGTCAATCCCAAAAGATGCTAATAAGTATGCAAAGCTCCAGCAATCCTTCTAAGGACTGGAGTGAGCATCTCGGAGTTGGAATGTATGCTTTGATGGTGATCAAAGATTTTGGGTTTGTACAAAGTTTATGAGAAACTTGTATTTCCAAAGAAGTGAGTGGGAGCACTATAGAATTTCTGATGAGTATATGTTGTTGACATATTGTTGATCAGAAATGATGTAGAATTTTTGGAAAGCATATAGGGTTATTTGGAAAGTGTTTTTCAATGGAAAGCATGGATTAAGCTACTTGAACATTGAGCATCAAGATCTATAAGGATAGATCAAAACGCTTAATAGTACTTTCAAATGAGCACATGCCTTGACGTGATCTTGAAGGTGTTCAAGATGGATCAGTCAAAGAAGGAGTTCTTGCCTGAGTTGTAAGGTATGAAGTTAAGACTTAAAGCTCGACCATGGCAGAATAGAGAGAAAGGAACGAAGGTCGTCCCCTATGCTTAAGACATAGGCTCTACAGTATGCTATGCTGTGTACCGCACCTGAAGTGTGCTTTACCATGAGTCAGTCAAGGGGTACAAGAGTGATCCAAGAATGGATCACGGGACAGCGGTCAAAGTTATCCTTAGTAACTAGTGGACTAAGGAATTTTCTCAATTATGGAGGTGGTAAAAGAGTTCGTCGTAAAGGGTTACGTCGATGCAAGCTTAACACCTATCCGGATAGCTCTGAGTAGAGATACCGGATACGTATAATGGAGCAACAATTTAGAATAGCTCCAAGTAGAACAGTTATTTGGAATAGCTCCAAATAGAACGTGGTAGCTGCATCTAGGAGATGACATAGAGATTTGTAAAGCACACACGGATCTGAAAGGTTCAGACCCGTTGACTATAACCTCTCTCACAAGCAACATGATCAAACCCAAGACTCTTTGGATGTTGATCACATGGTGATGTGACCTGTCAGTGTTAATCACATGGTGATGTGAACTAGATTATTGACTCTAGTGCAAGTGGGAGACTGTTGGAAATATGCCCTAGAGGCAATAATAAATTGATTATTATTATATTTCCTTGTTCATGATAATCGTTTATTATCCATGCTAGAATTGTATTGATAGGAAACTCAGATACATGTGTGGATACATAGACAACACCATGTCCCTAGTAAGCCTCTAGTTGACTAGCTCGTTAATCAATAGATGGTTACGGTTTCCTGACCATGGACATTGGATGTCGTTGATAACGGGATCACATCATTAGGAGAATGATGTGATGGACAAGACCCAATCCTAAGCCTAGCACAAGATCATGTAGTTCGTATGCTAAAGCTTTTCTAATGTCAAGTATCATTTCCTTAGACCATGAGATTGTGCAACTCCCGGATACCGTAGGAGTGCTTTGGGTGTGCCAAACGTCACAACGTAACTGGGTGGCTATAAAGGTACACTACGGGTATCTCTGAAAGTGTCTGTTGGGTTGGCACGAATCGAGACTGGGATTTGTCACTCCGTGTAAACGGAGAGGTATCTCTGGGCCCACTCGGTAGGACATCATCATAATGTGCACAATGTGACCAAGGGGTTGATCACGGGATGATGTGTTACGGAACGAGTAAAGAGACTTGCCGGTAACGAGATTGAACAAGGTATCGGTATACCGACGATCAAATCTCGGGCAAGTACCATACCGCTAGACAAAGGGAATTGTATACGGGATTGATTGAGTCCTTGACATCGTGGTTCATCCGATGAGATCATCGTGGAACATGTGGGAGCCAACATGGGTATCCAGATCCCGCTGTTGGTTATTGACCGGAGAACATCTCGGTCATGACTACATGTCTCCCGAACCCGTAGGGTCTACACACTTAAGGTTCGATGACGCTAGGGTTATAAAGGAAGTTTGTATGTGGTTACCGAATATTGTTCGGAGTCCCGGATGAGATCCCGGACGTCACGAGGAGTTCCGGAATGGTCCGGAGGTAAAGATTTATATATAGGAAGTCATGTTTCGGCCATCGGGACAAGTTTCGGGGTCATCGGTATTGTACCGGGACCACCGGAAGGGTCCCGGGGGCCCACCGGGTGGGGCCACCTGCCCCGGGGGCCACATGGGCTGTAGGGGGTGCGCCTTGGCCTACATGGGCCAAGGGCACCAGCCCCTAGAGGCCCATGCGCCAAGAGTGGAGGAAAAGGGGAGAGTCCTAAAGGGGGAAGGCACCTCCGAGGTGCCTTGGGGAGGATGGACTCCTCCCCCCCTCTTAGCCGCACCCCTTCCTTGGAGGAAGGGGCAAGGCTGCGCCTCCCCCCTCTCCCCTGCCCCTATATATAGTGGAGGGGAGGGAGGGCATCCATACATGAGCCCTTGGCGCCTCCCTCCCTCCCGTGACACCTCCTCCTCTTCCGTAGGTGCTTGGCGAAGCCCTGCAGGATTGCCACGCTCCTCCATCACCACCACGCCGTTGTGCTGCTGCTGGATGGAGTCTTCCTCAACCTCTCCCTCTCTCCTTGCTGGATCAAGGCGTGGGAGACATCGTCGAGCTGTACGTGTGTTGAACGCGGAGGAGCCGTCCGTTCGGCACTAGGATCATCGGTGATCTGAATCACGACGAGTACGACTCCATCAACCCCGTTCACTTGAACGCTTCCGCTTAGCGATCTACAAGGGTATGTAGATGCACTCCTCTTTCTACTCGTTGCTGGTTTCTCCATAGATAGATCTTGGTGACGCGTAGGAAAATTTTGAATTTCTGCTACGTTACCCAACAATGACAACTCATGTCTATGGTTAGGAAACATAACCATCATTGATTCAACGAGCTAGTCAAGTACAGGCAAACTAGTGACACTCTGTTTGTCCATGTATTCACACATGTACTAAGTTTTTCCGGTTAATACAATTCTAGCATGAATAATAAACATTTATCATGATATAAGGAAATATAAATAACAACTTTATTATTGCCTCTAGGGCATATTTCCTTCAGCTACTGGTACATACCCTCAGCCCCGAGGGTGAACTACTCCCTACTCATCATGGAGAGCGTCGGGATGATTAAGATGGCCACCGGAGAGGGATCCCCCCCCTCCTCCAGCAGGGTGCCGGAACGGGTCTAGATTGCTTTTCGGTAGCTACAGTGGCTTGTGGCAGCGAAACTCCCGATCTAGGTTATTTTCTGGAAGTTTCAGTATTTATAGGAATTTTTGGCATCGGGAACAAGTCAGGGAGGTGCCCGAGTCATCCACGAGGGTGGAGGGCGCGCCCTACCCCCTGGGCTTGCCCTCCTATCTCGTGGACGGCTCGGGACTCTTCTGGCCCAACTATTTTACTCCAGGGGCTTCTTTTGGTCCATAAAAAATCATCAAAAAGTGGCACGTCAATTGGACTCAGTTTGGTATTCCTTTTCTGTAAAACTCAAAAATAAGGAAAAAATAGAAACTGGCACTGGGCTCTAGGTTAATAGGTTAGTCCCAAAAATCATATAAAATCATATATAAATGCATATAAAACATCCTAGATGGATAATATAATAGCATGGTACAATCAAAAATTATAGATACGTTGGAGACGTATCACTCATCGACGTACACCTCAGCATATTGTCTACCTAAACTACCACGCCAGCCTTGATAGATGGGTCCCACCAATCAGAAATATTGTCAAACCATGCTTTTTTAAGGGGCATGGTTTGACAGCATGCTTAGCCGGGCATTAGTGGTATTTGTGAAGAGTTGCATCGGACCGGTGATTTGTTGAAAAAGGAAATCAAAACCGGCGGTTTTATAAATACCTAGTAACAATCGTGGTGGGTTTTGTGTGTTTTAGAAAAGGAGGATGATCTCCGGCCTCTGCATCTGGGCGATGCATATGGTTACTTTATTAATTATTCTCACAAGACCTTACAAAGTCATACAACAGTAAGACAAAAGTCGTTCTCTAAGCAATAAACTATCGCTACACCTATCTAGTTGATGAAGGGGCACAGATAGCCTGGGCCTAATACCAAACAGGCATCGCAGCTAAGCCTAACATCTAAGACCCGATACCCCAACCTAGCCACTTGCCGGGTCTGGGACACACACTGGTCCGGCGTGCTCTCAGAGGCCGCCGCCTCCAACTGCCACCGCTCCATCTTCAGAACTATACTGATGCATCAACCTTGCTCGGTCTAGCTATCGTCGACGCCACCACGACGCCCAGCGGCACCTCCTCCCTGCACGCAAACAGCTGAGCACGTCGCGCTCGCCACTGATACACCTCAGCAACATGCTGCCAAGTACCACCAGCCGACACAGCTTGAAGTCCTTGTAAGATCTGTCATGCGTAGCACCTGCCGACCAGGCATGACAAAGCGTAGCACCTGTCGGTCAAGCATGACTTGACATCTCCACCGAAGCTCCATGCAAGACGAAGCCGCTCCTCCTCATGCCTCTGACTTCCAGCGCTGCTCCACAAACGATGCTCCCAAGAGAGAAATGACACCGCAGTGCCGCCATCGTCCGATCTGGAACACCAGATCCTAGGGTTTCCCCCAGAGCATCGACAGTAGTTACACGACGATGCCTTCATCAAGGTAACGGCGTAGAACGCCGCCATCGCCTGCCGTCGGCTCGGTTTTCACCGGCAACCATGTCTCCCCAACTCGCAGCCGGGACTAGATGATGGATCTCGAGATCCGATCACCAAGCTTCTGGCCGGCCACCGCCAATGAAGAAGATGACCACCACCACTGGCTACGCCGACCAGAACAGATCTGCCATGGGTGCCGCCAAGCAGTCCACCAGGCCCTCGACGTCGCCGCCGATCTAAAGCCAGATGACATGCCGCCGAAGACCGCATCGTGCCGTCGCCCGATCTAGGCCAGCCGCCGCAGCAGCCGCCCGTGGCCCGAGGCAGGGCCGACCGCCGCCGCCGTCGAAGCCAACGCCGTCGCTTCTAGATCGACTGCACCTTCACGCATGTTGGGGCCCCGCCACCCTTGAGACGCGGGAGGGAGGAAGAGCCCCCGCCACCGCCGTCGGCCTTCGGGCGCAAGCCGGCGGCGTCCTCCGGCGGCGGTGGGAGGAGGGGAGGAAGATGGGCTAGGCCCCGGCGGCGGCTAGGGTTGGGGAGCCACCCGAGTGGCCCGAGCGGAGGGGCGATGCGGGGGTATCTTGCGTAACTTACTCAGTTTATATAACCCGATTAATCCTATTACATATGCATGAACATGTATGAATGAATAACTAAAACCAATATTAGCTTTTCTTCTGTCTTCCTCTGATATTATTAGCTTAGGTATCTATGAACAGTGTCTATGATGCTCGATCGTATTGGGCCCATAATAAAAATGATAGTAGACGAATATCACTAATTAGCAGGCTTCAAAAGACCCCACGACTCTCCTCTTTTGCCAAAGGCGGGAGGGGGAGCCTTCGAGCTGGTTGCTTTTCTGCGCCATGATAGAATATCACCCATGGGGGGGGGGGGGGGGGGGGGCTTTGTAGGTGAAGACTCCTCGCAAGAAAGAGAGGGGAGGAAAAGAAAGCAAAAGCCACACAGCCCGGCCAAGCAAGCGAGAAAGAAAGAAGACACCACCCCAACGCAGACCTAGCTAGCTATAGCCAGCCACCACACACAGACCAGCGCGCCACGACCACGAGGGCAACAAGAAGGGGTCTCTCGGCGTCGCCTCGTAGCGCGGGAGGCGGGCGGACGATCGAACCCTATTCCTTGTCCTTGAATCTCCAATCCAATCCCCCTACGCGCTCAATCCGGGAGATCTAGGGAGAGGAGAGGCAGCGGCAGGGGAGAATAGTACAAGAGAAGAATGTTCTCTTCCAAGAAGGCCACTAGCAGCAGCGCTGGCGCGGTGGCGGTGCAGGGGGGCGGGGCGCCCATGTGCGTGCAGGGCGACTCGGGCCTCGTCCTCACCACCGACCCCAAGCCGCGCCTCCGGTGGACGGTGGAGCTCCATGAGCGCTTCGTCGACGCCGTCGCCCAGCTCGGCGGCCCCGACAGTACGGCTCCAAAACCCTTCATGTGCTGCGAGCTGGTCATTTTTTTTAATTATTAATTCCGTCGCTGAGAATTTTGTGCTTGTTGTAGAGGCGACGCCGAAGACGATCATGAGGGTCATGGGGGTCAAGGGGCTCACTCTCTACCACCTCAAGAGCCACCTTCAGGTGCGTCCGGCCATGTGTGTGTTGTTGCACCCTCTAATTAGGGTTAGGTCTAATTCTTGTTGGCATGATGCGCTCTCTCACACATGCATGCTGGCTAATCTGTTTGGTCTTTTCATGTGCAGAAATTCAGGCTGGGAAAGCAGCCACACAAGGACTTCAACGATCATGCAGTTAAGGATGGTAAGAGCTAACTCATGCGATTCAATTGTGAAGATAAAATTGTGCATATGACTACTCTACTACTCCGGTATATATGTTATATCTTCGTGTTGTTGAAATTTTTTCGCAGCTGCGGCAGCAATGGAGATGCATAGAAACGCGGCCTCTTCTTCAGGCATAATGGGGAGAAACATGAACGAGTAAGTTAATCAGTTAGTAAGAAGTAGAGTATGTTAATTACTCTGCGTTCACTCATATCCCAATTATTAAGCTTTTCACTCACCACTTTTCCTTTACCGTTTGTGAATCTTAATTTCAGCCGCAACGTGCACATGAACGAGGCCATCAGAATGCAAATGGAGGTTCAAAGGAGGCTGCATGAGCAACTAGAGGTGATTAATCAACCAAGAATCAAAGTACGCATGGGTGGATGCTAAAAAGACTGTCAATTTCTCATGAAGTTTATTTTTCTCCTTTTAAGAACATTAGGAAGTTTACTCAACTCCCCTTTCCTCCTGAGCACCTTACCACCTTCCCATGCAGCTCATGCTCCTCAACTTTTAGATACATCTTACATGCATGCATGCAAAAACACTGTCATCAAGTTTAATTGCTTACTAGGTTGTCACTAATTGTGTAGCTTAATGATGCTTAAATTAGTTAGCTCATGCATGCATGAACATGAGTACATGACAATTGACACGCAGGTGCAGAAGCACCTCCAAATGAGGATTGAAGCCCAGGGAAAGTACATGCAGTCCATCCTGGAGAAAGCATACCAGACGCTTGCCACCGGCGACGTCGCGGCGAGCCCTACTGCCGGGTACAAATCCCTAGGCAGCCACGCCGGCGTCCTGGACGTGTGCTCCATCAAGGACATTGGCCCGGCTTCCATGGGCTTCCCTTCCCTGCAGGACCTGCACCTCTACGGAGGCGGTCACTTAGACCTGCAGCAGCAGCAGCCAATGGAGAGCTTCTTCGCGTGCAGCGATGGCGGCGGCATTGGGTCGTTGGGGAAGAAGAGGTCCAACCAGTACGCCGGAGGCAAGAGCCCTATGATGTGGGGTGACGACGACGACGGCGACGAGGATGACAAGGGCGATCAGCTACTCCAGATGGCACCGCCGATGATGGACGACATAGACTCCATGTACGAAGCGAAGCCGATGATGACCATGTCCGGCGACTCCGCTGGTAACAGAGGATTCGACGGCGGCATGGGGTCGAAGCTCGAGAGGCCGTCCCCCCGGCGGCCGCACATGGGAGCCCAGAGGATGGGCAGCCCGTCGGTGATCTACGGGTAAATCAAGCGATCGACCGAATTAAGTTAACTAGAGCTTTTTGCTTAACCGGGTGCATGTGGCTAAATAAGTATAGCTTGAGTGCATGGAATCAAGGAAATTATAGAAGAAATTATGCGTCGATCAGGATGATCTTACACATATAGTGATGCATCACATGTCTATGTCATGATGATGCTCAAGGTCTAACTAAGATGATCTGTTGTGTAATTGTACGTGTTCTAAATTAATTAATTATGACGGTTGTAAATTTGTAATCTAATTATTTTGTGATCTTGCATGCTGATGTGGCAAGCTTCCATGCATTGATCATGGGACACATGTATATCGTCAAAAACATATTGTTAATTAATTCTTATTGGTTGGGTCTGGAACATGCGCATAGTTTTGAATTCTTGCATTGCTGTGTGACTTGTGGAGTTGTGGTGCAAATGTAACTTCGGACACTTGCCCTCGTATCAACTAACAAAACTATATTTTTCTTGGATAAAAAGGAAGAATGTCAGGATATATATACACTGAGAGAGAGAAAAAACTTTTGATCACCACTGAGGATGCCCACAGCCAAATTATTGCTAAACCGAGGAACACTGGGACAACATATATGATATGTGCTTGCATGCATAATAAGGCTATAAATTGTACTGATGACGTGCAACCTCATCGATCTAGAAATAGTACCTCTTTGGATGACTGAGGAATACACAATCTAATGCCTATGCTTATGTTTCAGAGTTCGCAACTCTAGCTAGTTAGTGTGGTAACTTAGTACCTTCAAGGCAAAGCTTGCATGCACATGCATGCATGAGATAGTGCCCCATCCATTGAGTTTGTAAGGATGGCATGGGTTTTTAGGTCTTCGGTTTGACTAACGAAATCATGTGGTATATGCCACTAAAAAATATACTCCCTCATTCCTAAATATAAGTTCTTTTAAAGATTCCAATGTCTATATACATCCATATATAATCCGTATTGAAATATCTAAAAGACTTATATTTAGAAACAGAAGGAGTATATAACACATGTTTTGTTAGTGAAGTTGAAAGCCTAAAAACTTCCCTCAAAAGAAAAGCCTAGAAACTTGTGTCCACCTTACAGATTCGGATAGAGGGGTAGTATGTATTACATAATGCCCTTGTCTTACAAAGCAATGCCATCCAAAAAGTGCTACGTCTTCAACAACAAATGAACTGGATTTGATTGAAACATCGTTCTCCCGAGTCGCCCGCCCTCCCATCTTCCCTCCTGAGTCACCCCCCGTATGGGCGGCCGGGAGGCCCCCAGATCCCGTCGGCCGGTCCTCCCCCACTCCTCCTCCTCCTCCCTCGCTGCCACCCAAGGGCGCGGCCAGGCGAAGCCTGGTCGTCGCCGGCGGCAGCGGGGACTCGGGCTCTCTCGCTCGCGTGGGGCTAGCGTGGGCCAGCGCCCCCGGGCCGAAGCATGGCGGGGGGGCGGACGCCACGGCGGGTGGTGGCGGCGCCTCGGCGACTTCGCTCCCCCGCGGCAGGAGGTTTCGCGATCTGGTGCGTCGCGGTCGCCAGGGATGGCGGCGGCGTGACCGGATCTAGTCGCGGCGGCGCGGCCGGATCTATGCCCAAACGTGGGCCTTGATCACTGGTCTGCCGTCGGCACGGTGGCGGGTGTGACTCGTCGGCAGCTGGGCAGATCCGCCGGGATTCTACCCTTGTCTGATACTTGACAGCGCGGGCATCTCCGGGGGAAACCCTAGATCTCCTTGGGATCGAGCGATGACGGCGATTTTGCGTCGTAGTCCCTCTTTAGGGCATCGTTTTGAAGTTTACTCCGGTTGAAGGGACCAGCGACGTCGGTGGCGCACGTCTGATGGAGCAACTGCCGATGAAAATCGCGCCGACTACGGTCATGGCGGACGATGACGGCGTCTTAGATGTCGTTCCCTTGTCGAGGCATCGTCGTTGCAGTCTGCATCATCAGGCTCGGGATGCTCGGGGAAAACCCTAGATCTGGGTCTTCCGGATCGGACGATGATGGTGTTTTATCGCTTTCCCTCCTGGGGGCATCGTTTTGGAGCAAGTGATGGCTAGGGGGATGGTGGAGCGGTACTTCATCTCACACATTGATGGCGGCGGAGATCGGCGGCATGGCGCTGTGGAGGCTCGGCGTCCGATGCGCGGAGATGGACTCGCTCAGGAGGAGGTAGTTGTCTGGAGTGATGTTGACGTCGATGGCAGAGTGGCCAGACAAGGTAGAAGCCTCAATATGATCTGAAGACGGGCCTGTGGAAGATGGCGGCAACGACACACGAGTGTGTCTGACTGAATTGTGCCCTAGACCCGGTATTTGGCTCGGTTGGGGTTTCCGGCTTTTGATGTTAGGCTTAGGTGAGTGGTTTGGGTAGTGGCCCAGTTAGCATCCCTTCATCATATGGATAGGAGTAGCGGCATATGTCGCCAAGATGGTGGATTCAGGTATATTGTTTGTAATACTTTGTAAGGTCCTTGAAAATAATCAATAAAGTGGTCGTATGCATCTCCTAGATGCAGAGACCGGGGGTCATCCTTCTTTTCTAAAAAAACAAATGAAGTGAACATGTATTTGAAAAGCATGCATGTTTCGGAAAATACAATTCAACATCCATGCTCACGGAAAAAATATGCAAATGTGTGCTGCTAATTAGTGACTATAGTAAGATACCCGTGCATTGTACGGAACACCAAGATTGGGGGTGGATGGCGCCGGCAGCGGCCATCGCACCAGATTGTTCCATGGCCTTCTGGATGTGGTGGGGAAGAGATAAGGTTGATTGTGAAAGACAAGGAGTCGTTTGTAAATATGAAAACAAGTGTGTACGTCTTTTTGCAAAACTACAGCAGTTTGCTTTGTATGCATCAGATCTAGATCCAACAACTATTAGTGAAAGATGGTAGGCTCATCATCATCACCAACTCAGGTTTTTATAGGAGTAGAGATCATGAAAAGCCAGAGCAGCTGGGGGCGATCTGTAGAACCACTAAATGTGGACAATGTAGAATCATGGAAATATTATTTGGAGCAATGCTGGGTCATGTAGATCGCATTTTTTTTTTGCAAGGGAAAAATGTTTCATTCATCAACCAGCAGCCATGTCTGCATTACAAAGGTCCGGCACCATGTAGATCGCATTGTTACTATGTATATCTGTGGAAAATTAAATTTGGTGCAAACTAAGTACATGCACTCAGTACCTGAGATATGGGCCAAACAGAAATGATGGTTCTACAGTATTTAAAGAGGAAAGGATGAAAAGAGAAGGGAGAGAAAAAAGTGGTCAGGATACTCGTACTTCATGTACGCAAGGGATGTGTGTATTTTGGAATCTGATTCCATCAAATGATAACTGGAACTATCAGCAAAATATCAGTTATAGAAACTAGTAAATTATCTCTAAGTTACTAATTTGATTCTAGCGTGCAAGGTTTGAACCTCTTTTCAGAAGAAAAAAGAAGACGAAAGAAACGTGCATGCTTAATTCAGTCCTCGTGTATCTTGTATCCTGGTCATACGAGGTTCTAGACCACGGTTCACAGTTAATTTAGGGTTTGCTTGAATTGCATGAAATTGGTAAAAGATTTACAACTAGAAAATCTATGGGGATAGTCGCTTCGATCAAAAACATACATATAAGTGAATCAACCTAGCTATGTGAATAAGTATGAAAATGTGTCTGTTAAAATTCCTATGGAGTTGGTGCCCAATCCATCGGAATTTGATAGTACTCCCTCCGGTCCTTTTTACTCCGCACATTAGTTTTGTCTGAAGCCAAAGTTTGCTAAGTTTGACAAAATTTATATTAAAAAATATTAACATCTATAACATCTAATAAATATAATATAAAAATATATTCCAAGATGGATCTAATAATAAAAATGTGTTGTTATGTGAATGTTAATAATTTTTTGTATAAACTTGGTCAAAGTTAGATGAGATTGACTTCGGACAAACCTAATATACAGAGTAAAAAGGACCGGAGGAAGTATCTTCTATTTAATCCAGAAGTGATTTATATAGGGTAAAAACAAAAGAGTGTATATCAGTATGTTTGAACATATGTATGCTGAGATATTGTACGTACAGGCAGTTTTATGACAGATTTATGCATATATACTTGAAGTGTCTAATTAGTTTGAACATTTTGAAATATATTGACAATAAAGTTTCAAAAGTCAAATATGCCCGTGTGCAAAGCGACAACTTAAGTTTAGAAAATTGAATGGGATGTATAAAATCACGACAATCGGTACAAATCCGAGGTTTGGAAATTAAAATCCGTGGGCACCCCACAATAAAACAAGACAGAATACAGCATCATTAGTTTTTATGAAATACAGCAGTGTGATTTTTATTAAATTAAGTGGAGTGATGTAATTCGCATAGGGTCATCTATGTTCATGTGGAAATGCAAAAAAAAAAAAACATGTTCATGTCCAAATGTTACATACTGTATGCAAATGTTCAGGGCAAAGCCAATCATTTTTTTTTTCGAAACGGAGGCAAAAGATTTGCCTCATCGATTAAATAAGAGAGAGTAGATAAGAGTGTTACAACAACCACCTTAAGCACGGCATGCGGACTACTCTCGATATACAATACGCCCTAGTTTCTTTGCTCCAGCTGTAACCCAAAGCTTGGCCTCCTCCAGGATTGTGTTAAGAAGAATAGGCGGCGGAGCACTTTTGTGTCGGAACACCCTAGCATTACGTTCATTCCAGATGGTCCAGGAGACAAGGAGGGTTAGGGAGGCCAGGGCACTCCTGTTGGGGACGTGGCTCCCAGTACCATCCTCCCACCAATCTAGGACGGAGCCATGAAGATGCCACCTGGAGGTCTCAATGTGATGAAGACCGAGCTTGGCCGCGAGAGACCTCCAAAGCCGAATAGTGAAGCGGCACTTGAAGAGAAGATGAGCACCTGTTTCCTGCTCCCTAGAACAAAGAGGGCACAGACCGCAGTTGGCCCACCCGCGCCTCTCCAGGCGGTCCGCAGTCCAGATCCTATCTTGGATAGCCAACCAGGCAAAGAATTTGATCTTCGGAGGAGCCCAAACTTTCCAGACCATGCGATCCATTGGTGACAAGGTTAACCCAAGAAATTGAGCTTTATAAGCACTGGCTGTCGAGTACACCCCATCATTGGAATGCTTCCAGGTGATGTCGTCCTCCCGATGCTCATCAAGATGGACGTCATCCAGAAGCATCGAAAGAGTGAAAAACTCACGAATGTGATCTCCGGTGATGACGGTGTTGTAGATGATTTTGAAGATCCAAGCGTTCCCTCTAATAGCCTCCCTAACCTTCCAGTTCTTTCTCCTGGAGGCCTCATAGATGTGTGGGGCGATCTCTTTGGGCATACGGCCAAGGAGCCAAGGAGAATCCCAGAAAGGCGTTTTGGCTCCATTTCCCAGAGTAATGGTGGTGGAGGCATAAAAGAAGCTGAGATCATCCTCCGAACAGGGTTGCCATAACCAACCCACAGTCTGTGGGGCTCCTTCCATTCGAACCAAGGCCACCTAAGGCGAAGGGCACGCGCAAATTTTTCAGAGTTAAGCACCCCCAAGCCACCATACTCCTTGGGCCTACAAACTGTGTCCCATTTCACTTTGCACTTGGCTCCCGTAGTCTTGTCAGCACCTGACCAGAGAAAAGCCCGTTCAAGCTTGGTCAGACTATGAAGAGTGCCTTTAGGCACGATGAGCGGTGTGACTGAGAACACCGCTTGGGAGCAAAGGACTGATTTGACAAGGGTCGTGCGGCCCATAGCTGTGATGTTTTGGCCTTCCCAAGTAACCAATTTTCCGGCCGCCTTGTCTTCGAGATACTGAAAATCCACCCGCTTGAGCTGCCAGACCGAGAGCGGGAGGCCTAAGTATTTGACCGGGAATGACGCACGGGTGGCCGGCAAGCTCCCAAGGATTGGCTCAAGATGAATGTGGGCACATCTAATTGGCATGACCGAGCTCTTCTGGAAGTTGCAACAGAGGCCCGTAACCTCTCCAAAGCCTCTCAAGATCGCTGCAAGGTTGTCAATGTCCTGCTTGAGAGGAGCCACAAAGACGGCCGCGTCATCAGCATAAAGCGAAGTCCGTATCTCGGGCCCCCGTCCCCGGACCTTGCGAAGGAGACCTTTTGTTGTTGCCAGATTAAGGATTTTTTGAAGCGGGTCGATCGCAATGACAAATAGCAGGGGGGAGAGGGGATCCCCCTGCCGAAACCCGCTGCCATGTTTGATGGGCGGCCCTGGCAGACCGTTGAGAAGGATGCGGGAGGATGATGTCGAGAGAAGAGCAGCAACCCAAGCACGAAATCTGGTGGGAAACCCAAGTCGTTGGAGAAGCTCCAGGAAATATCCCCACTTCACCGAGTCAAAAGCCTTCTTGATGTCAAGCTTGAAGAGGAGGGCCGGAGTTTTGCACTTATGTAACCTCCGCGCGAAGTTTCTCACATACAGGAAGTTGTCATGGATGCTGTGCCGCTTGATGAAAGCGCTTTGGGCGTTCGAGACAATACCATCCATAAGTGGTGCAAGCCGGAGCGATAGTACTTTGGCGATGATTTTGGCAATGGAGTGAATTAGGCTAATGGGCCTGTAGTCGGAAATGCCCTCAGCCCCCTCCTTCTTGGGCAATAGAACAACACTGGCAGAGTTTAGCCAGTGGAGCTCGTCTATGTGAAGGGAGTCAAAGCGTTGGACCACCCTCATGACCGTATGCTTGATGACCCCCCAGCACCTCTTGAAGAACAGACCCGTGAAGCCGTCAGGGCCAGGTGCTTTATCAGAAGGCATTACCTTGATGGCCTCCCACACCTCCTCCTCGGTAATGGTGGCATCAAGGCCATGCAAATCATGGGGTTCAACACCTAGCTCTTCCCAGTTAAAGTCCTTGGCGCTCGAACCCCTTATCCCCATCACCTCATGGAAGTGGTCGTGAATGATCTTCTCTTTTTCTCTGTGCTCGGTTACCCAACCATGCCCGTGCTTGATCCGATGAATGTGGTTCTTTCGCCGCCTAGCATTAATGCGCCGATGGAAAAATTTGGTGTTAGCATCACCATCTTTCAAATTTGCAACCCTTGCACACTGGCTCTTTCGAGCCCTCTGGAGCACCGACAAGCTAATAACCCTTCTCTTCAGTCTCGAGCGGAGGTCCCGTTCCTCAAGGGAGAGGGGTCTCCCTTCCTGCGCAATGTCAAGGTGGAGGATCACAAGCTGAGCCGCATGAAACTGGACTTTCGCCTTGGAGAAAAGCTTTTTACTCCACTCAGAGAGACGCAACGCGGTTATCTTGAGCTTTTGATACAGAATCTGGTATGGCTCCGTGTGTCTCACCCGCTCGGCCCAAGCCTTTGAGACCACCTCGTCAAAACCCGGCAAGCCAATCATTTTGAACTATGCAAAAAAAAAAGACAAGTTGAGTGTCAAATGTTTGGCATATATAGACCACTGAACTTTTTTTTTATGAAATACATCTGTGCTTTTCCGCATGAAAATTTCCATGCATGTCTTGGACATTAACGCGAACATGTATAAAAAAAACAGTACATTTTGAATTTGTTTGGCAATCGTTGCTAGGAGCCAAAACTGCTTGCCGGAACCCAGGTAGTATCGCCTTATATGTTCCCAAAGAGGAATTTTCAGTTCGTTGTTCGAAGTATACTCCCTGCATTGCAGTCAGCACCCAGATCACCGCATCGGCTCCCCTGTCAGCATGTGCATTTCAGCCTGTGCGCGGCCTGTCTTTGGTAATAAACACAAAAAAGGAGAAGCAACAGAAGCAGGCGCAGTTTAATTAGCTACTCAAGCCCAGCACCCTAGGCCCTAGGCTTGCCCTTTATTTGACTAACGAGGAGACGCAGAGATTTCGAAGGAAGCTTCTTCCTGAGCCTTACCGGGAGTACACTGAAGCAGGAGCAAGTTCCAAAAGCTGATGCCAGATGTCCCTGCTACAGTACGCGCGCGAGGGGAGGGGGGCAGCTCCCGAGGCAAATCACCTTGGGTTTCACCAAAGCAAAGCGGCCCGCAGGGCAGGCCGGCCCCTGGTGGCCCGGGCTGGCTCGCCTCGGGCTCGCCCCCTGTCGGTGGGTCCCGTATGCAAGAGACAAGCGCCCTTTTGCTGCCGCCCTTTGGAGGAGAGGGGGGTGAACAAAAAGGTAAAGGTGCATGTCAGTGTTTGACGACGGAGGAAGCTTCGTTTATTCGGACCAAATCACTATTCTGACCTTTTGAACGAACTTTGTCATAAAATGAACTTGATGTGAAAGTATTTCATGATTTGACCCTTTTAGCAACGCCACATTCCGTGGCGTTTCTGTCCAACATAGAAACGCCGAGGTAGCTAGCGTTTCTGACCAAAGAAGAAACGCCGAGGTAGTTAGCGTTGCGGACCAGATAAGAAACGCCGAAGGCGCTAGCGTTGCAGTCCATCATAGAAACGCCAATGACCATGGAGTTGCTGCCATTTTTCATGTGCATGTGGAACGTGGATGAACAACCTAATTAATAAGGCTAATTAATTATGACCAAAGAGGGCAGCAACGCCATGGTTCCTTGGCGTTTCTATGATGGCCAGAAACGTCAGCGCCTTTGGCGTTTCTTACCTGGTCCGCAACGCTAGCTACCTCGGCGTTTCTTTTTTGATCAGAAACGCTAGCTACCTCGGCGTTTCTTCTTTAAGAAGAAACGCCGCGGGCTATGGCGTTGCTAAAAGGGTCAGATCGTGAAATACTTTCACGTCGAGTTCATTTTGTGACAAAGTTCGTTCAAAGGGTCAGAATAGTGATTTCGTCCCGTTTATTCCCTCTACTTCCACCTGTTGCTGCTGAAGCAGATCGGGCCCTATTTGGATACTCTAACTCAGTTAGAGGTTAGAGTTAGATTCTAACCCTGAACTAACTCTAAACTAACTCTAGCCAAAGAGGTGTTTGGATGGCAGGGTTAGATGGAGCGCGGATACGACGACGCGTCTTCACGGACGGTGCGAGAGGAAGGGAAGGAAAGGACGAGAAGCTTTGAGAAAATGGGGAGGGATCTGCTGCGGGAAGAGCGAGAGAAAAATATGTTTTTTAGTGATCTTGAGAAGAACTAACCCAAAAGCACCTCTTAGGTGGGTTAGATTTTTTGGATGAGTTAGATGCATCTAACCCGAACTAACCCTGTTTGAATATTTTTGGGTTAGTTGAGTCCAAACTAACCCAAACTAATTCTAACCCATGAATCCAAATAGGGACATATACTGTACTAGTACAAATAGTACTCCCTCCTTTCCGGTTTATAGGGCTTATCTCAAAATTTTAGTTTTTTCATTTTATAAGGCTCAATTTGGTTGTTCCCCATCACATGTTCAGACTTTAAGGTGCATTAAATCATTGCATGCAAGTATTAAAAGAAAACTGACCAATGCATGCACTTTATGCATGCATGCATTGCAATTAATGCATTCGTAAACATAATTTTTTGAGAAAAACAAGAGCATTAATTGGATGCTTTTACAAACTACAAAAAATATTCCATCACTCATCATCTATTTTGGTTGGTGAGATGTTTAAATTGAGCCTTATAAAACGAAAATGAGGGAGTAGTAGGTAGGAGTAGCAGGCAGAGCTTTGGTTGGATCGTGCTGCCTTCTGGCCCATTCACTCTTACCGCCTGCCCAGGGTCTGCACTCATCGCTCGATCTAGCTGCTGCTACCTCGGTAAGCGGGAAAGAGGAGATACCAGCGAGATCTTATCAGCTTTTCGTATTAGGTGTCCTTTTGTTTGTTCAGAATGTGAGAGATCTCATCGGCTCATGCCGCATGTGGGAGTGGTTTCTGCGAAATTCCTGCTTGCCAACAAGCGTTTACAAGTAGGAGCACTCCGTACTTACAACATGGTCACTACTCACTCCGTCTTACAGCTACTAACACACGTGTTGTTTAATAACCTACGCCGGTCAAGCATTTCGGGTTCGACCACCAGTTTAGCACGAATAGCCAACATTGACAATGCCAAATTGTTACGCAGCCTTCAGTGACGTGTTCATGGTACAGAATACAGTAGGTTTTACTATTTCAAATACCACAATTCAATGCATCGATGGTTAAAATGACACACGGGCCCACTGCTACTTGCAGGATAGTGTTAGTTACTGATGATCTGTGACGCTTTGGTGACACGGGTACAGCTCACATGCAGGAGCGACAGTGGCCAGAAACACAGAATGCAGTATCACTACAACATTTGAGAGGATCTGCTCTCTGCATCAAGTGAACAACGTGATGATTATTGAGTAGTATCAAAGTTCGGAGACGAAGCCGTGCTTCACGTTTCATTCATTTACAACCCATTTACTCGGACACGGCCTACTCTCTTTATTCCAAGCTTCTTAACTGCCCTCCCTCTTCATTCTAACTTGCACCTTTTATTCGGACACGGCTTACTCTCTTTATTCCAAGCTTCTAAAACTGTCCTCCCTCTTCGTTCCATCTTACACCTTACGCCTGCATAGCTATCCACGCTTATCAGCACACCTGGCCCCAGTAGGTTCTCGATCCTTCTTCTCCATTCAGGTGGAAGCGGATGCCAACTTCAAGCATCAACCCAGGTTGCCCATGCATACATACTTAATCTGCAACCACGGTCAAGCAAATGAGAAACGAGTAACATGTCGGGAAACAGTTTAGAGAGTCGCATGTACCAACCTCCAGGTAGTCGTCCATGCCGTATTTTGATCCTTCTCGCCCAAGCCCAGACTGCTTAACCCCACCGAATGGCGCTACCTGGAAATTATGTTATACCTTACATTGTAAGCCCAACGCAGGAGATTAAGTAATTCGATTTGGCATTCTATTACCTCTGTTGAAATCAATCCCTCGTTCACACCGACAAGCCCGTATTCAAGAGCTCCGGAAACACGCCACGACCGCGCAATGCTCTTTGTAAACATGTATGCGGCTAAGCCTGCAGCATCGTGGATAATGAGTTTACAACATGTTTTCACAAAATTAGCCTTAAGCCAAGACTATGGAATCACTGAAATGGTATATACTTAAGATGGGTATATACTTAACACAAAGAATTCAGACATCGCAGATTATAGTTACCACTATCTAGAATATGTCAATGTTGTATCATTCTCTACCAACGTTTTCTGACTGCGACATACCCTGTCCATTATGTTTCACTGCAGGTTTCTTGTTAAGGGCTTGACATATATGGCAGTCTACAGAAAGGGAATCCTAAAACGTTACAAGCAAACTTGGGCCAGATAATGAACCTGCATTGGTGTCGTTTGCTAAATGGATTGCTTCCTCCTCAGTTTTGAATGGTATAAGTGGTGCAACTGGACCAAAAACTTCTTCCCTGAAGCAAAATGTATTGTCCTTTTTACATCATTAAGAGTTCAAAATCTGAAGATAATTATAAATTTGCGAAGGACTGGACCAACGATTTCATGATTTCTGCACATAAAAGTAAGATCTATGCACTGAAACAAGATGGACACGATGTAGAAATTCAAACTTTACCTGAAAAGAAGCATATCATTGCTTACATTCCCTACCACAGTTGGCTCATAAAAGCTCATCCCAAGGCTGTGCCTTTTACCACCGAGCATGATGTTGGCTCCCTACAGAAGGACCGAGATAAGGAGATAATTTACAGTTTACATGCAGTTGCAGGTTATGTTGGAAATTTGGTATAGAATCATCAGACAAGCATCTTGGTATAGAATTGTCTCTTATTAGTGTGTGGGTGACGAACTAGAGTCAAGATTCAGGAAAACTGTGGTTCCTCAACCAGTTAATTTACAGTTAGGTGGGATGAACCAGAGTCAAGATTCAGGAAAATTGTGGTTCCTCAACCACTTAACTTTTCGATTCACCTTTTAGGAAATGTTACCAACAATCCAGCTGGGGCCAGGAAATGGTCTAGCCATAGTTTGGAACCTAACATCTAATTCCAATAGAGAAAATGTACGCCGTTACAGTCATTTGAGATTACCTTTGAAGTAGCATCACCTACAAACTTCTCTACCTACAAGAGAACAAGCCAGAAAATAAAACATGTAAGGATCGCTACATAAAATAATTCAGAATTATTGCAAGTGCAAAATATGAACCTTTTCAACAGCAGCTTCATTGATTAGAGGACCCTGCATGTGAAAGAAACTGTAAAACCTGGCATGAGGTACCAAAAAGAAAATAACATAGCAGATCACGAGCATTATCCATTATGATGCAGCACAAAGTTCAATCATAATTCATAAGGGTCTCTTTGGAAGACAGAATTCTATAAATTAAGGAATAAAAAACACGTAGGATTGAGATCTCATGGCTTGTGGCATCCGTCAGGTTTTGAATTGAGTCAACTAAAACAGCAAATATCTCCCAGGGTAAGCCGTCATGCTGCCTGATGCAACTGATGACTGGCAGGCAGACCTTGTTGACCGTTTCAAGAGGGTTGTACCCACAACTTACGGAACCTAAGAGAACCTTCAGGAAGACAGCCATGGGCCCATGTTGATGAAGCGGCTTTGTTCGATTTTTATCAGCATTTCTTGGATTCGATTAGTGAGGACTCGCTTTCCCTGCTTCATAATTTTTACAATGTTAGACTGGACATAGCTAGACTTAATTATGGAGTGATTTCTCCCTTAACTAAGGCCCCGTTCGGATCTCCTCTAGCTTCTCGTTTAGTTGGCTTCTCGAATTCTCGCTGGCTTCCAGCTTCTCGCTGGAGCAGCCTCGCGTTCGGCTGACGTGAGCAGCTGCTCACGTGCACAGCCCATGAAATGGGCTTGGCCTGTTCAGCCAAGGGTTGGGCCAATGCACTTGGAAGAGTAGGGCTGAAAATGGCTGCACGTATGTGCTGCATGGATCTTGTTGCAGGCTGGACGGAGCAGGTCGTCCGGCTGCCGGCGGCAACCAATGGAGTGTGGCTGCAGATGCGGAATTTGACTGCGGGCGGCGACCTGCAGGACGAGGCCGAGAAGCGAGGGGCGGTGGCAGAAGACTTGCGGCGGCGGACTGGCGGCGCCGCAGCTAGGGTTGCGAGAGCAGAGGCTCGCGTCTGTCTCGCTGAGCTTGCTCTCGTCAGGTCAGGCTTTAGCGAGAAAAACGGTTCGAGGAAGCTGAACGTGGAACTTCGGGAGGGTAATCATACGTAATTTCCAGCAACTCCTGCTTCTCATTTTTGCGAAGCTGGGCCGGAGCTGCTCCACAAAATTGCACTGCAGGCCGCTCGTTCTCCAGGAGCTGGATTCTCAAAGCTGAACCGTTCGGGTCACTTCTCGCTCGCTTCTCAGGAAGCTGGATCGTGGAGGAGATCCGAACGGGGCCTAAGTGTCCAGATGCTGATAGAATTCAAACATGTGGTCCAAATGAGCTGAAATATCCCACATAAGTAGTGAATATAATTATAATTTACTGATTTTTTAGCATATTTTAGAAATGTTGAATTCTGAACCAAACTTTTGAATGAGCCAACTAAAACTGCAAATATCTCCAAAACCTGTCGTCCAACCCGGGTTTTTTTCATGTGTGCACTTATAAGCGGGACCAACAGGGATCATGTCAACGGAGCCAAACGATGGATTAGCTACCTGCAACAGATTACACGAATAGGTGGTGTTTCGTACAATAAGCTTGTAGAGTAGGTGTTCTGCACAAAATCAACCTCAATAGTTGGTGGTTTCGGCTCAGGAAACAAAAACATATGAATCTGGAAAAGTGGTTCTTGGGGTGATCCACAAAAAAATTGTAGGAATTTGGAGAGAGAGAGAGAGAGAGAGAGAAGGTTGATGCAAGACACTAAGTAATTTTCCGTGTGGTCTAACCTCTTGCTAGATATCAGATGGAATTGGAGCGTATAAAAGCAAGCCTTACAAATTTGGTGGTCTCATTCATTTGATCCGGATGGATTTCATGAGAAAAATCCTATTGACTGACATCCTACAGAATTCCTATGAAAATCCTTCAATCCAAAGAGACCCCAAGTACTGTCAAATTAGGTATTCTTATAACTCATACAGTGTGAGAAAACATTGTCCAAGCAACTAACACAAGAAAGACATAGTTCAAATTTTGTAGCTCAATATATAACAGAGGGGGATTAAACACTTTATATACCTGTGATGTACTCTCTTCTAGCCCATTACCGACTTGCAAACTCTGAACAGCCTTGACAAATGCACTTGCGAATTTTTCGTAGATACCTACAGATGCAACTTGCATTCTTAACAGAAAAAAGAGGCACCAATAACATATATATGACATAAATGATCAGTATACCTTCTTGCACCAATATCCTGTTTGCACATACACACGTCTGTCCGCTGTTCCGAAACTTGGCAGCAAGCTAAATAAGAATGGAGTAGGTCAAATATGCATCATATTATGATCAAAATGATAGAATTTACACATTTTAATAGCCTGTTAGCTGAAGTGGGAAAGTGTAAAATATGTTAGTAAGAGAAAGTGATACATATGAAATGAACTTCATTAGCTGATTCAGCCATTATCATGTTTTTTTTTGCCATATCGTGATGTTATCCTCTAGAGAAGTAACAGGGATATGCGCATTCCCTGGAAGGCAGCTGCATTACCTGGATACCAACCCAACACTGAATTTCTAACATAATATATGTTGGGAAAGAGTGAGGAAAGCGACATGTGTTTAGCCCACGTTATGTTTCTCAGTTGCAGCTCAGGAAAAAAAAAGGAAGTCAAGAGACATACATATGCATGCATTGACCTAAGAAAACTGAGCATTTTCAAGATCGTTCTTTAAAACCACGAAACAGGCCCCAATAGTCAATTAGCCAATTCATGTAAGTCTTAGACATAAAGCACAAATTCATCATATCTATTATGATGTTCATCTCCGCCTAGAGAGCTAATCATGATCTTTTTGGTATGTATGTTAGTGGAAATACAAGACCCGAAAATAGTTGTGGAAGTGAGGAAAAGAAATTTTTTTACTTACACTGCCTTTAACGGCAACATCAATATCTGCATCATCGAAAACAATGCAAGGCGCATTCCCACCGAGCTCCAAAGAAACCTACATGAGAATTATTCTTCCAAATATCAACATTGATGATATCACACTGAAATGAAACAATAAAAGCTTTTGCAGAAACATTCCAACTAAAATAAAGGAAGTTAACCGCACAGTGAAAAGATCTTGCTAACTAACAATACTGCATATATCCCGATCAAAATTCCACTGGAAAATTAAGTCAAAATGGCAAAGCAATTATTAACATATAATGGTATTACTAGCCAGCAAGTAGTTAGGGTGCTTAAATAAAAAAGTGAAAAAACTATATCCAACACCCTAAAGAATAAATGCTATCAACGCTGAACTGACCGAATAGCAAGTTTTGAAAGTGGCACAGGACCAGAAAACCACAAGCAGGGTGGTTCCAGAGATCGGGTAGTTTTTGGATCATTTATTGGTAAGGTCCGAGACTTTCTAGAATGATGTTTGGGGCATATTTAATACTGGGATATATAGACATTGCGGGCTGAAGTGCATGCAGTATGGTATCTAGGGCCTAAACCAGACAGACACATTTTTATGAAAATTAGACAAGGGCTAGTGTGACTAGAAGCAGCGAGCTACTCCTGGTTTGCTGAGCCCTTCTGCACAGATATCTTACATGTTCATCTGAAACAAGGTTAGTTATTGCAATATGTCACCAAACGAAATCAATACAACTTGCAGCTATTGGATGTGTTCTTGGGAGGAGAAAGCTCTAAAGATGCACAAGAACTTTAAACTTCAGAGGTACAGTAATTTCTCCTTAAGTAGTTTCTCAGTACATACCTTTTTCACAGTGTTTGCTGATCCAGCCATCAGTTTTTTGCCAACAGCTGTTGAACCCGTGAACGTAATCTTTCTGACCTATAAAGAGGAAAACATGTGATCATGTACACCACAATTTATATGATTTAACATATCTAAAAAAATACTTGCAAAAAAACATACTAGATAATTAATACTGAAAGAAAGGGAAGGAAATAAAACCTGTGTGCTCTGCATTAGTTCATCACCTATCTCAGGAGCATTACCCATCACAACATTTAGTGCACCCTAGATGAAGAAATATGATTGAAAAAGATGTCATGAATAGACTCACAGAAATAGATGATGAAAAAATAACTGTGATGAATAAACCTTCTGTTACAATGAAACAACTTGGCAGGTGCAAGTAAAAGATGGGAAAATACTATGATTTGTTCCAATAATACCCAAAACCTGGTCTTTCCCCTAGTGACTTTTGCAGGATTGCAGTTATGACTAGTTTAAACAGTTTACTAATCAAAACGAGTAAGGCATCTCAGAAATCTAGTACTCCCCCCAATCCATATTCGCTGAAATGGATGTATCCACTCGTATTTCAGTGCTAGATACATCCATTTGAGTGACAAGTAATATGGATCGGAGGGAGTAACAGAATTCACTCGGTAACAGTACCCATACCATGAATATGAAAATTTCGTTACAGAAATTTAGTAGTCCATTTTGAAACATGATCTTCGACAAGTAACAGATGGAAACAGAATAAATACACTTGTACACAAATAATACTGGAATAATAGAGAACTTGAGAGAATTACAGCTGGTATTCCAGCTTGAAGAGCAAGGTCTGCTGCAGCTAATGCTGTCAGAGGTGTGAACTCTGATGGCTTGACAACAACAGTGCATCCACAAGCCAATGCTGGTCCAACCTGCGGGAAGGCATATATAAGAAAATGCAAAAACATAGCTGATTTTCTTTTGGACATTTTAACCAATGGAGAAGTGTGTTTTGCTTGAGACCTTTCTGGTTATCATTGCTAAAGGAAAATTCCATGGTGTAATAGCTCCAACTACCCCAATAGGCTGCAAAATTATCCATAGTAAAAAACTAATATTAGAAAAATAAAAGCACAGGTTTACTGTACTAGTACAAGAAAATGAACTGAGAAACTAGAGTAGCATTCCAAGAGGATGTCAGTACCTAACATGACATTTTGCTTGATGAAATGAAAGGTGAGAAGTGTACAGTGTGATGATGAAATATGTAATACTCCCTCCGTCCCGAATTACTTGTCGCAGAAATTGATAGAAATGAATGTATCTAAAACTAAAAATATGTCTAGATACATCCATTTCTGTGACAAGTAATTCGGGGCGGAGGGAGTATAAACGTAATGTGGTAATGAAGGGAAAAGTGACTACCAGAAGGAACAGGCATAATAAATGTTTAGAGGGTATTAGCATATTACCTGCTTCAGAACCAATAGTCTGCGGTCAGCTAGAGTAGGGGGAATAATATCACCATACACACGCTTTGCTTCCTCAGCAAAAAATTCTATGAAACTTGCACCATAGTTCACCTGAATATATGATTAGCAACAAATTAGCCTACCATAACCCTAGATAATGACAAGCTCCAACAAACTATTGTCAGTGCATGATTTCAGCAAGTACCTCCCCAAGGGCTTCTTTCATAGGCTTCCCCTGTTCCAGTGTCATAAGAAGTGCAAGTTCTTCCTTGTGTGACATAAGTAGGTCATGCCTTTGTGGAATATACACAGTGAGAAGAAATATCCTGGCATTACTACAAGAAATTCATGCTATTATTAACACTTCAATCCATACAAACTACCATTTTCTTAGTGCCTTGCTCCTTTCACTTGCAGTGAGTTTGCTCCAAGCTACAAAAAAGAAAGGGTAATAAACAAGCAAAGAAAATTACAAGTGGTAAATGGAAAAGCAACTATAATGAAATATGCAAAGAAAAGCATTCTTAGGCATACAAATATTTAGCAAAGGGAAACAACAACAGCAAACGCACAATTCCATGCAGGACTCGTATTTTTGTTATGAGGTGAAGATGAGCATCCTACTAGGTATTGAAAATCATAATTAAACTTGATTTAGATAAGGTTTGCATCAAAAGAGGGCATGCATTAGATATTTTTTAAACAAGCATTTCCGAGACAACAAAGTTGCCAATGCTTTAGCCAAATAAGCTTTTAGAGACCAATCTGTCGCTCCTAATTTTCTTTGCCTAAGTGCTGATCATGTATTCTCTTCCTGCCTTTCAGAGCTTGTACTAAAAAACTAGAGGATTTTGGGAGTCTACAAGATGTACTCTGTCTACTACGAAGTACAACTCCTCTGTTCTACCAGAAACAAAACAACCATCACACATTCACCTAATATGGAGACAGTATAGTAGTTCTGATTTTTATTTATTAAATTACTATATGTGGCAATAAAACAACTAGGCCACAATGAAAGCATTTTCTGATACACAGAAGATATTAGTTGATTGTGGAGACGAAAGTGCATCTGAGTAAGGGTTCACTTGATTCATGGTGTTCCAATGCTGATCTTCCGCAGACACAGAAGCAATTTAATTTGCATATATTATTAATATTATAAGCATGTCAAAACATTTTAACTATGACACTTACAAAACATTATTTGGTCAGTGTTCAAGCATTAAAAGTAAATACACTAATGTGTTTGACATACTGTAAAATGTCGTGTTAGCAGAAGTTATTGCATCAGCTGTTTCTCTGTTGCCCATGCAGGCTACATTTGCTAGGACCTCGCCAGTTGCTGGATTTTGCACCTACAAGAAAAAGAAGTTATTCCAGTTATAAAGGTTGACAATCAACATTAGCAACTTAGCATAGGTTAGAGAATTGAAATATAAAAAGTGAGTAGAGTTGCAGTAGCAACATTTCATTGATTCACATACTGTCCGGCACAATTTACAGAAACAACCTAAACAGCAAACTCAAAAGGCTCAAGACCAGCTAAGTTCCGCCTCTATTTTCATGGTTATCAAGGCGTACGGTAGTTGTTCCCAAATTCGGCACAAATTTCCAACTCCCACGCGTTCCATTAAGTAGCAACTGGAACACCTCAACAATCCCTAATTTCCCCTCGAAATCGAACGCTATCTGAACCGCAACAATCCCTGATTTCCCCTCGAAATCGAACGCTATCCGAACCGCAACGATCCACAGGCATCGCGAAGGCACCACTACGGTGAGACGGATGGAGGGAGGGACAGTACCTCGATGGTCTTCCCGTCGTAGGCGTCGACCCACTGGCCGCCGATGAGGCCGCGCGTCCTGAGGAGCCCCGCCGCCCGGATCTTCTCCATCGCCGCGCCCGCGTCCAGGCTGCCCATCTGCGCACCCACCCAGCGATTAACAGAAAGACACGACCCACCGAGCACCACCGCCGGGGGGCGCGAGGGGTATGAATGAAGGAGCGCAGTGGGTAGGGGGAAAGAAGGCGTACGTGGCGGCGGCTGGCGGCGCGGGAGGAGGCGGAGGCGGAGGCGGCCAGGATGTGGCGGGCGCCGAGCGCCGCCGCGCGTCGCATCGCCATCGCCATCTGAAGGAAGCGACGAGTGACGAACACCTGCACCTGGTGTGGCCGGGTCTCTGTGTCTTATTCACACGAGCGCTTTACACGTGGCCTACAGTGCTGGTGCGGATGTGGGAAATTTTGAACGTCGTGCGATGCCGATGGCGACCTCGCAACCTCCCCTCCCCTCCCCGAGGTCGGCAAAAATTCGCGGGCCGGCGTGGACCGCACGGACGGCCAGGGCGCTCCAGATCATGGCACAAAGAATGCACTTGCCCTTTTTCCCCTCGTGAAAAACATTCTATGCAGCGCCATGCAGACAAGCAAAGGAAATCCATTTCGACTGAACATGCTCAATCATTTTATTAATAGATCGGGCATTAGCAAGCAGTTTATGCCACTTTATTTACATAGTCAAATGCATATATTTGAAATGGTGGCCGGAGATACGGGCCAAATAACAACCATCTCTCTCTCGGGTGCACACACACATATATACAGAGACAAATACAAATGTTTAACAAATCAAATAGACGCAAAGTAACACTCTGAAAGCTTATGCATCACACATGAATAAAACTTGTATGTCTTGTGCTATAGGGATACTGTACATAGTATGAACTTCACGCCGTTGATCTTCAGCAGGAGCTTCCATCTTCATGAGAATGGTGTGTTGTTGTTTTTTTGCATCTCCTTGAATAAGAAATTATCTTCTAGTTCGATTATCTCCCAAATCTTGGGTTGGAGTTGGAGATGAAGATCCTCAGAGTACATAGAGATCTTCAGTTTCTCTAGGGAAGGACATGCTTGATCCGCTATAATAATGTTGTTCACGCCCACATCTAGGTCTATCTTAAGTTCCTTGAGACTCTGAAAACCATCAGTGAAGGCAAGACGTGCCTCCTCATAGGATTCAGGGAGTAGTGCTAGAGAAGCAAGATGGGGCAGCTCATTACTTAGTTTGTTGATAAAGTATTGTGACACCATGGTCTTCTTCAGAGACAACTTTGTCAGAGTTGGGAATTTTAACGACCCGTTGATCTCTCTTGATAGTGGCATGATCCTCCCATTCAAAATCAGTACATGAAGGCGTGTGAAATTGGAGAAAGTGAATAAATCCAAGGAAATTACCTCGCCCTGAATGCTTAGGAGCATGAGGTTGTTAACTGCAGAGATAGCATCCAAGGCCTGGACATTTTTGGTGGAGAGGCCCCAGATGTACAAGGACTGAAGGCGCTTCATGCCAGCGAAAGTTTTTTTTGTCCCAGATACCACCATCTTCACCTGGCTTTACAGCCTGCAGCGTTTACAGCTGCTCCAAGTCACCGACTCGCCTAGGCAAGATGATGGATCCAAACACATGTCGTAGTGTTGGAATCTTCCAGAACTCCCAACGAAGTCTTCTGACAAAGGTGCCCCGAACGTCTAGCGGTTGTAGATGTGTGAGCTTCCCAACCGATGATGGTATCTCGTTGAGGGAGCAGGACGTGATGCCAAGGTAATGCAGGTGCATCACATTTCCTATTTCGGAGGGCAACCTATTGCCGATCTCTAGGCCATCGAGGTAGATGACACGGAGGAACCGAGATCTTTGTAGGAGCTTCTGTATGTCATCACTAGTCTTGATGCCTTCCTTGGTCTGGTTCCGGGCTCTTCTTTCTCAAAGTTGGACAAGATGGATCGCAACTTGGGCAAAGATTCTGCGAGAGCAGCATACTTGTCCCTATGATTCTGCAATGAAAGGCGACGAGCAGTGGACAGTGTGGGCACATCGTCCCTACTATGGATCTCCATGAAGTTTGCCTCTTGTGCCTCAAGCACCAAGAAGTCATGGACTATGGTTTGGACGGTGACACGCTCATCTCCACGCATATGGATCAGCTCATGCAAGTAGCACTCACCCATCTTCTCCATTGTCTTTCCCTCTTTTGGTATCAGGAACCCCTCCGCCATCCACATGCACACCAAGGAGCGTGCCTTGACGAGTGTGTTTGCCGGGAAGCCGGCAAAGTAGAGGAAGCAAGACTTGAGGTCGTGTGGGAGGTCATCAAAGCACATGGATAGTATGATGTCCAGCCGCTTCCGTCCAGTGAAGTTGCTCTCAAGGTGCTTGAATACCTTCTCCCATTCTCCAGGGTACTCCTTGGTCCGCAAAAGACCGGACAAAAGAACGATCACCAATGGCCCACCTGTAACATCAAAGATGAACTTGGCATGGCTTATTATGAATTCCTTCTTCTTCAGATCAACGTTGTGTTTCTCTTCCTTCTTCTCAAGATCATCACCGTGCCTTTCTTCCTTCTTCTCCGGACCGCAGCCCCACTTTATTGCAAATGAGCCAAGAAAAAACAACATCAAACTGTTCACAACACTCAGGATCAACCAAAGTAGTTGAGCGCTGAGATGTTTCTCTTCCTTCTTCTCCAGTCCATTGTCATGCTTATCTTCCTTCTTCTCCAGATCATTGACGAGCTTCTCTTTCTCATCCATGAACAGTGTTTCTAGGAACAACCAGAGAGTTTTGCCTTGTTCATTAAAGTGTTCAAGCAGAATTTTTTTTCTCTACAAATTTGTCTGGTGGTGGTGATTCTAAATCGGTTGCTTGTGTGATTCTCACTACTCTGCTGTTGACATTGTCATTTGGGAGGATGGATAGCAGGTAACTCCATTCCGTGATGCTAACTTCCCCGTCTATAACTAACAAATATGTACAAACTTTCAACACACCCTCTAGCCTTCCTTGGAGTTCCTCTTCTTTGGAGCCTTGTAACAGGGCCCTCTGTCAAACGCAAAAGGATCAGTTTCATGATGTTGGAGGCACTAAGATTGGGAGCACAGGTCACCCATGCCTTCACGTCAAAATAACGCTTGGTTGAGTGCTTCTCGTAGCTCTCCTTCACTAGCTTTGTCTTGCCGACACCACTCTTTCCTATCACAGAGATCACCATTGGGTGATCACTCTTTGTTATTCCAGAGTTCCCCGTTGAGCACTCAGTTTCTTCTGAAATAAGCATACATACTAGATCATCTAGTTGGACATCTCGTCCCACCAAAGGTAGCTCAAAATCATCTCTGCAGTTCAATTTAAGCATGTGTTAGGATTCTGTTTTCCATACTCACAATAATGAGAGAACTAAGCATGGGACGATATTTTTTATCCAATTGCATATTTTTTTGTTAATTGGTAGGAGGCAATTGCCAAATGTTTGGAGCCTCTGTTGTTAATTAAAAGGGTGCAAATTATAATAGCCTCTTAATAACAGGGTGCAATTTTTTTGTCATGTTAAAGTTAAAAATATTTTAGGAATTTACATTATCCATGTACAAAATGCACCCCTTGTCAGGATGGGTTCCCGGTCATTTTCTACAAAAAGTTCTCGATGTTAGTCAGTACAACACTTTTTAGTATTCTAGAAGATTTCACCAAGTGTTTGGTCAATGTCAAGCGCTTGAACTATGGTGTCATCTCCCTCCTATCGAAAGTGAATGGGGCGAAGTTTATTAGGCAACTCCGACCCATTACTCCTATCAATGTGAGTTTAAAGCTTTTGGTCAAAGGGTTTGCTTCGAGGCTGGCTCCAGTTACACATGAGGCGATACATCCGAATAGGATGGCATTCATTAAAGGCAGAAGTATTTTGGATCGTATTGCCGTTTATCATGAGGTACCACATGATATCAAAGGGACAAATAAAGAAATTTTTATCCTAAAGCTTGACTTCGAGAAAGTTTGCGATAGAGTCAACTGAGACTTTCTGGAAGTGGTGTTGCATAAAAAAGGTATTGATTCGAGATGGAAGAGTTGGATGATGCAGCTAGTCAGAGATGGCCAGACTACGATTAACATTAATGGAGAGATTGGCTCTTTCTTTAGAAATGCTGGAGGTGTGAGGTAGGCGAACCCGAGATTTCCCCCTCCTCTTAAATTTTGTGGAAGATGCCCTTACTGCCATGCTTGATGGGGGAAAAGTTGTTAGGCATATTGTGGGTGTCGCTTCGAGGTTGGTCGCGGGAGGGTTAACCATTATGCAATATGCAGATGATACCCTCATACTAATAAAGAATAACCCTATGGCCATTGTGAGTCTTAAGTTCCTACTTGTGTGTTTTGAATCCATGTTGGGTCTAAAAGTCAATTTTGAGAAAAGCAAGGCTATTGTTATAGGGGGGGGGGGTCTTGAGAGCCAATTAAGGGCGGACCATATGATGAATTATAAGTTGGGGGCTTGTCCCCTTACATATCTTCATCTCCTATTGAGGATAGAGAGTTCACTATTGCGAGTATGGATTCGGTGGTTGAAAATGTCATGGTGAGGGTGGAACCTTGGCAAGGTACGTACTTACCCTCGGGAGGGAGGCTAATCCTTCTTAATGCTTGTCTGTCCAATGTTCTGATGTATGCAATGGGTCTCTATCTTCTTCAGGATGGAGCACATGATAAAATTTGATACAATTAGGCCAAGATTCTTCTGGCAAAAGAAACATGGTAGGAAAAAGTATCACATGGTAAAATGGACCACCGTTTGTTCCCCTAAGGAAGTAGGGGCTTAGGGATGATAAATGCCAAGGTGGTGAATTGGAGTTTGATAGTAAAGTGGGCTTGGAAATTTTTAACTAACCATGATGGGTTATGGGGTAAAGCCTTTAGGAATAAGTACATCTCCGTTTGAAGAGTAGAGAAGGGTAGGGCGGACCGAAAATCCTAGTCTGCAAGTGATATGTTGATACGTCTCCAACGTATCTATAATTTTTTATTGTTCCATGCTATTATATTATCAACCTTGGATGTTTTATATGCATTTATATGCTATTTTATATGATTTTTGGGACTAACCTATTAACTTAGAGCCTAGTGCCAGTTTCTATTTTTTCGTTGTTTTTGAGTATCGCAGAAAAGGAAAACCAAACGGAGTCCAATTTACCTGAAACTTCATGGAACTTATTTTTGGACAAAAAGAATGCCAGGAAGTAAAAGAATTGGGCCATAAGAGTCTCGGGCTGCCCACGAGGGTGGGGGTGCACCCACCCCTGGGCGCGCCCCCTGCCTCGTGGACAGCCCGGAGACCCCCTTGCCTTGTTCCCGACTCCAACACCCCTTATATAACCCAAAACTTCCAGAAAGAAATCTAGATCGGGAGTTCCGCCGCCAGAAGCCTCCGTAGCCACCGAAAACCAATCTAGACCCGTTCTGGCACCCTGCTGGAGGGGGGAATTGTTGGGGAACGTAGTAATTTCAAAAAAATTCCTATGCGCACGCAAGATCATGGTGATGCATAGCAACGGGAGGGGAGAGTGTTGTTCACGTACCCTCGTAGACCGAAAGCGGAAGCGTTAGCACAACGCGGTTGATGTAGTCATACGTCTTCATGATCCGACCGATCAAGTATCGAACGCACGGCACCTCCGAGTTCTGCACACGTTCAACTCGATGACGTCCCTCGAACTCCGATCCAGCCGAGTGTTGAGGGAGAGTTTCGTCAGCATAACGGCGTGGTGACGATGATGATGTTCTACCGACGCAGGGCTTCACCTAAGCACCGCTACGATATGACCGAGGTGGATTATGGTGGAGGGGGGCACCGCACACGGCTAAGAGATCCAAGGGATCAATTGTTGTGTCTATGGGGTGCCCCCTGGCCACCCTTTAAGGCCTTTCTCTCCTTTCCCGTATGGCCGATTAAGGCCCAATACGAATTCCCGTAACTCCCTGGTACTCCCGAAAATATCCGAATCACTCGGAACCTTTTCGATGTCCGAATATAGTCGTCCAATATATCGATCTTTACGTCTCGACCATTTCGAGACTCCTCGTCATGTCCCCGATCTCATCCAGAACTCCTAACTCCTTCGGTACATCAAAACACATAAACTCATAATATAACTATCATCGAACTTTAAGCGTGCGGACCCTACGGGTTCGAGAACTATGTAGACATGACCGAGACACGTCTCCGGTCAATAACCAATAGCGGAACCTGGATGCTCATATTGGCTCCTACATATTCTACAAAGATCTTTATCGGTCAAACCGCATAACAACATACGTTGTTCCCTTTGTCATCGGTATGTTACTTGCCCGAGATTCGATCGTTGGTATCTCAATACCTAGTTCAATCTCGTTACCGGCAAGTCTCTTTACTCGTTCCGTAATACATCATCCCGCAACTAACTCATTAGTTGCAATGCTTGCAAGGCTTAAGTGATGTTCATTACCGAGAGGGCCCAGAGATACCTCTCCGACAATCGGAGTGACAAATCCTAATCTCGAAATACGCCAACCCAACAAGTACCTTTGGAGACACCTGTAGAGCACCTTTATAATCACCCAGTTACGTTGTGACATTTGGTAGCACACAAAGTATTCCTCTGGTAAACAGGAGTTGCATAATCTCATAGTCATAGGAACATGTATAAGTCACGAAGAAAGCAATAGCAGAATACTAAACGATCGTGTGCTAAGCTAACGGAATGGGTCATGTCAATCACATCATTCTCCTAATGATGTGATCTCATTAATCAAATGACAACTCTTTGTCTATGGTTAGGAAACTTAACCATCTCTGATCAATGAGCTAGTCAAGTAGAGGCATACTAGTGACATACTATTTGTCTATGTATTCACACATGTATTATGTTTCCGGTTAATACAATTCTAGCATGAATAATAAACATTTATCATGATATAAGGAAATAAATAATAACTTTATTATTGCCTCTAGGGCATATTTCCTTCAGGAATCCCTCTCCGGTGGCCATCTTCATCATCTCGGCGCTCTCCGTGACGAGGATGGAGTAGTTCACCCTCGGGGCTACTGGTAGCTATGTGTTTGATCTCTCTCTCGTGTTCTTGATTTGGCACGATCTTGATGTATCGCGAGCTTTGATATTATAGTTGGATCTTATGATGTTTCTCCCCCTCTACTCCCTTGTAATGGATTGAGTTTTCCCTTTGAAGTTATCTTATCGGATTGAGTCTTTAAGGATTTGAGAACACTTGATGTATGTCTTGCATGTGCTTATCTGTGGTGACAATGGGATATCACGTGATCCACTTGATGTATGTTTTGGTGATCAACTTGCGAGTTCCGTGACCTCGTGAACTTATGCATAGGGGTTGGCACACGTTTTCGTCTTGACTCTCCGGTAGAAACTTTGGGGCGCTCTTTGAAGTTCTTTGTGTTGGTTGAATAGATGAATCTGAGATTGTGTGATGCATATCGTATAATCATACCCACGGATACTTGAGGTGACATTGGAGTATCTAGGTGACATTAGGGTTTTGGTTGATTTGTGTCTTAAGGTGTTATTCTAGTACGAACTCTTGAATAGATCGATCAGAAAGAATAACTTTGAGGTGGCTTCATACCCTACCATAATCTCTTCATTTGTTCTCCACTATTAGTGACTTTGGAGTGACTCTTTGTTGCATGTTGAGGGATAGTTATATGATCCAATTATGTTATTATTGTTGAGAGAAATTGCACTAGTGAAAGTGTGAACCCTAGGCTGTGTTTCCTAGCATTGCAATACCGTTTGTGCTCACTTTTACCACTTGCTACCTTGCTGTTTTTATATTTTCATATTACAAAAACCATTATCTACTATCCATATTGCACTTGTATCACCATCTCTTCGCCGAACTAGTGCACCTATACAATTTACCATTGTATTGGGTGTGTTGGGGACACAAGAGACTCTTTGTTATTTGGTTGCATGGTTGCTTGAGAGAGACCATCTTAATCATACGCCTCCCACGGATTGATAAACCTTAAATCATCCACTTGAGGGAAATTTGCTACTGTCCTACAAACCTTAAATCATCCAACAACGTCTACAAGAAGAAGGTTGTGTAGTAGACATCAAGCTCTTTTCTGGCGCCGTTGCGGGGGAGGTTAGCGCTTGAAGGTATATCTTTAGATCTTGCAATCAAATCTTTTTGTTTCTTGTTTTATCACTAGTTTAGTCTATAAAAGAAAACTATAAAAAAATGGAATTGAGGGTACCTCATATGCTTCATCTTTTTAATATCTTTCATGAAAATAAGGATTCTGATAATTGTGCCAAAGTGTTAGAAGAAGAATGCATTAGAATGTTTGGCACTAAATATTTGAATGATGAGCATGATTGTAATGTTGTTAGTATGAATTCCTTGAATATCCATGGTACTAATGATGATTGCACTAGTCATGATGAAAATGTCTCTTATAAGCATGTCAACTTTTGTGGAATACATAGAGCTTGCAAGCACACACCAAATAGGGAAGATAGATTTTGCAAGAGGCATAAATATTTGGAAACTAAATGGTTGCAAGAAAGGCTAGATGATTGTGCTGAAAGATTCAATATTTATCGCCATCCTTGTGAACTTTGCAATGAACATGGTCATTTAAAGCTCCAATGCTATTTGTTTCATGATCAAATCGTGTCCAAAAATTGTGATAACTTGATTACCCTTGAGCATCATAAAGATCTTAGTCTTCTTTTGGGGTATGAAGAAATAAAACGTATAACTAAGGGTATTCCAAAATTTAATCTTGATAGATTTCTTGATTTTGATATAGAAGGAATTTTTATGTATTGTGCGGTGAATTGCATTGAAAAATCCTTATATTGCCAATTACATAAAGACAAGAAAACAAATAGAAGATGAAGAGAATACTAATGAAAGGGAAGAGACTTCCCAATATTCTCCTATTATTTCTTATGATGAATCAGGTAACGAGGAGGAGCCTTCTATCCAACCAATATCATTAATAAGGAGCTCCAAAAAGAGGGTTAAACCCACACATGGTGCGAAGAAGCAAAAGAAAAGACGTAGAAGCAAAGGTAAAAAGGTATCCCTCCCAAATGGTGTTGCTCCTATTACTCATTGCAATGATGATAATTGCTATACTATTGGTGCTATCCAGACTATTAATGATGAGAGTGATTATGCTTATGATATGAAAAGGCCCAAGCTTGGGGATGCTATGTTTAATGAAGATGATATTTGTAGTCTCCCCAGTTTTGATATGTAAATTTATTATGATGATAGCATGCCTCCTACTTATGATGATTATATTGATGAAAGTGGGTTTGGAAGAGTGTCAACTTTAAAAAGTAATGATCTCACTATTTTGGAGGATGTTGAATCTTATTATGATAATTATGAAAGTGGATTTGGAGAGGTCATGACTTTATTTAGTAATGATTCCACTATCTTGGAAGAGGTTTCAATTGGTTATGATGAGAACAAAGTTGCTACCTATGATAATTATTATGATGATACTTATGCTATAAAAAGTAGTGATGATTATATTTATAAAACTTGTCATGATTATGATTACCCTTTTTCTGAACATTACTCTTTTAATGTGGAAACAATTTATAGTATTCGAGTTTCTTATGATACTCCCACTATTCCGAATGAGAAGAAATTTGCTTATGTGAAGAGTAATAAAAATTCTATGCTTGTAGATCATGAAAAGAATGCTTTAGGTGCTGGTTATATTGTTGAATTCATTCATTATTCTACTGAGAATTACTATGAGGGAGGAACATATGCTTGTAGGAATTGCAATAATATCAAGTTTCCTCTCTATGTGCTTAAAGTTTTGAAGTTATGCTTGTTTTGCCCTCCTATGCTAGTTGATTATGGTTCCCACAAGCTGTTTGCTCACAAAATCCCTATGCATAGGAAGTGGGTTAGACTTAAATGTTCTAGTCATATTTTTCATGATGCTCTCTTTATGTTACAATTCTTATCTTTTATGTGAGCATCATTGAAATCATCATGCCTAGCTAGGGGCGTTAAACGATAGCGCTTGTTGGGAGGCAACCCAATTTTATTTATGTTCCTTGCTTTTTGCTCCTGTTTAGTAATAAATAATTTATCTAGCCTCTGTTATGATTGATTTTTTTAATTAGTGTTTGTGCCAAGTAGAACCTTTGGGAAGACTTGGGGAAAGTCTTTGCGATCTTGCTGCAAAAAACAGAAACTTTAGCGCTCACGAGATTTTCTGCCATTTTTTACTGGAGAGTGATATTTAGTTAATTATTTTTGCAGATGATTAATAGACAAATTCCTCACGTCCAGAAATTTATTTTAGAATTTTTGGGGTTCCATAAATATTAGAAACCTACAGATTACTACAGACTGTTCTGTTTTTGACAGATTCTGTTTTTGTGTGTTATTTGCTTATTTTGATGAATCTATGGCTAGTTTTTGAGTGTATGAACCATAGAGAAGTTGGAATACAGTAGGTTTAACACCAATATAAATAAAGAATGATTTCATTACAGTAACTTAAGTGGTGGTTTGTTTTTTTTACTAACGGGGCTCACGAGATTTTCTGTTAAGTTTTGTGTTGTGAAGTTTTCAAGTTTTGGGTAAAGATTCGATGGACTATGGAATAAGGAGTGACAAGAGCCTAAGCTTGGGGATTACCAAGGCAACCCAAGGTAATATCCAAGGACAACCAAAAGCCTAAGCTTGGGGATGCCCCGGAAGGCATCCCCTCTTTCCTCTTCATTCATCGGTAACTTTACTTGGAGCTATATTTTTATTCACCACATGATATGTGTTTTGCTTGGAGCGTCATTTTATTTTCTTTTGTTTTGCTTGCTGTTTGAATAATATCCCAAGATCTGAAATTATTAAATGTTAGAGAATCTTCACATATTTGCATAATTATTCGACTACTCATTGATCTTCACTTATATCTTTCGGAGTAGCTTATCATTTGCTCTAGTGCTTCGCTTATATCTTTTAGAGCACGGCGGTGGTTCTATTTTATAGAAATAATTGATCTCTCATGCTTCACTTATATCATTTTGAGAGTCCTTTAGAACAGCATGGTAATGTACTTTGGTTATAAATTTTAAATGCTAAGAGAAGTTGGATGCTTGATAGTTGTTTTGAGATATAAAGATGGTAATATTAGAGGTGTGCTAGTTGAGTAATTGTGAAATTGATGAATACTTGTGTTGAAGTTGGCAAGTCATGTAGCATGCACGTATGGTAAACGTTGTGTGACAAATTTTAAGCATGGGGTGTTCTTTGATTGCTTTCCTTATGAGTGGCGGTCGGGGACGAGCGATGGTCTTTTCCTACCAATCTATCCCCCTAGGAGCATGCGGATAGTGCTTGGTTTTGATGACTTGTAGATTTTTGCAATAAGTATGCGAGTTCTTTATGACTAATGTTGAGTCCATGGATTATATGCACTCTCACCATTCCATCATTGCTAGCCTCTTCGGTACCGTGCATTGCCCTTTCTCACTTTGAGAGTTGGTGCAAACTTCGCCGGTGCATCCAAACCCCATGATATGATACGCTCTATCACACATAAGCCTCCTTATATCTTCCTCAAAATAGCCACCATACATACCTATTATGGCATTTCCATAGCCATTCCGAGATATATTGCCATGCAACTTTCCACCGTTCCATTTATTATGACACACATCATCATTGTCATATTGCTTTGCATGATCATGTAGTTGACATCGTATTTGTGGCAAAGCCACCATGATTAATTTTCCATACATGTCACTCTTGATTCATCACAATCCCGGTACACCGCTGGAGGCATTCACATAGAGTCATATTTTGTTCTAAGTATCGAGTTGTAATTCTTGAGTTGTAAGTAAATAAAAGTGTGATGATCATCATTAGAGCATTGTCCCATGTGAGGAAAGGATGATGGAGACTATGATTCCCCCACAAGTCGGGATGAGACTCCGGACGAAAAATAAAATAAAATAAAAAAGGAGGCCATAAAAAAAAGGCCCAAACAAAAAAAAAGAAGAGAGAAAAAGAAAGAAGGGACAATGTTACTATCCTTTTTCCACACTTGTGCTTCAAAGTAGCACCATGATCTTCATGATAGAGAGTCTCTTATTTTGTCACTTTCATATACTAGTGGGAATTTTTCATTATAGAACTTGGCTTGTATATTCCAATGATGGGCTTCCTCAAATGCCCTAGGTCTTCGTGAGCAAGCAAGTTGGATGCACACCCACTTAGTTTCTTTGATGAGCTTTTATATATTTGTAGCTCTAGTGCATCTGTTGCATGGCAATCCCTACTCCTTACATTGACATCAATCGGTGGGCATCTCCATAGCCCATTGATTAGACGCGTCAATGTGAGACTTTCTTCCTTTTTGTCTTCTCACACAACCTCAATCATCATATTCTATTCCACCCATAGTGCTATGTCCATGGCTCACGCTCATATATTGCGTAAAAGTTGAAAGATTTTGAAAAGGCTAAGTATGAAACAATTGCTTGGCTTGTCATGAGGGTTGTGCATGATGGGAGCATTTTGTGTGACAAAATGAAAAGCATGGCAAACTATATGATTTTGTAGGGATAAGTTTTCCTTTGGCTATGGTATTTTGATAAGACATAATTGCTGATTAGCATACTTGGAGTATACTATTTTTATGTTAACAATAAAATTTTATCTTGAATCTTCGGATCTGAACATTCATGCCACAATAGAGAAAAATACAATGAAGAACATGCTAGAAGCATCTCCACATCAAAAATTCCGTTTTTATCATTTACCTACTGAGGACGAGCAAGAAATTAAGCTTGGGGACGCTTGATACGTCTCCAACGTATCTATAATTTTTTATTGTTCCATGCTATTATATTATCAACCTTAGATGTTTTATATGCATTTATATGATTTTTTGGACTAACCTATTAACCTAGAGCCTAGTGCCAGTTTCTTTTTTTCCATTGTTTTTGAGTATCGCAGAAAAGGAAAACCAAACAGAGTCCAATTGACCTGAAACTTCACGGAACTTATTTTTGGACCAGAAGAAGGCCAGGAAGTAAAAGAATTGGGCTAGAAGAGTCTCGGGCTGCCCACGAGGGTGGGGGGGGGCGCCCACCCCCCTGGGTGCGCCCCTGACTCGTGGACAGCCCGGAGACCCCCCTGCCTTGTTCCCGACTCCAACACCCCTTATATAACCCAAAACTACCAGAAAGAAATCTAGATCGGGAGTTCCGCCGCCAGAAGCCTCCGTAGCCACCGAAAACCAATCTAGACCCGTTCCAGCACCCTGCCGGAGGGGGGGAATCCCTCTCCGGTGGCCATCTTCATCATCTCGGCGCTCTCCATGACAAGGAGGGAGTAGCTCACCCTCGGGGCTGAGGGTATGTACCAGTAGCTATGTGTTTGATCCCTCTCTCTCTCTCTCTCTCTCTCTCTCTCTCTCTCGTGTTCTTGATTTGGCACGATCTTGATGTATCGCGAGCTTTGCTATTATAGTTGGATCTTATGATGTTTCTCCCCCTCTACTCTCTTGTAATGGATTGAGTTTTCCCTTTGAAGTTATCTTATCGGATTGAGTCTTTAAGGATTTGAGAACACTTGATGTATGTCTTGCATGTGCTTATTGTTGGAAATATGCCCTAGAGGCAATAATAAAAGGATTATTATTATATTTCCTTGTTCATGATAATTGTCTTTTATTCATGCTATAATTGTGTTATCCGGAAATCGTAATACATGTGTGAATACATAGACACCAACATGTCCCTAGTAAGCCTCTAGTTGACTAGCTCGTTGATCAATAGATAGTCATGGTTTCCTGACTATGGACATTGGATGTCATTGATAACGAGATCACATCATTAGCAGAATGATGTGATGGACAAGACCCAATCCTAAACATAGCACAAGATCGTATAGTTCGTTTGCTAGAGTTTTTCCAATGTCAAGTATCTTTTCCTTAGACCATGAGATCGTGTAACTCCCGGATACCGTAGGAGTGCTTTGGATGTACCAAATGTCACAACGTAACTGGGTGACTATAAAGGTATACTACGGGTATCTCCGAAAGTGTCTGTTGGGTTGACATGGATCAAGACTGGGATTTGTCACTCCGTATGACGGAGAGGTATCTCTGGGCCCACTCGGTAATGCATCATCATAATGAGCTCAAAGTGACCAAGTGTCTGGTCACGGGATCATGCATTACGGTACGAGTAAAGTGACTTGCCGGTAACGAGATTGAACGAGGTATTGGGATACCAACGATCGAATCTCGGGCAAGTAACATACCGATTGACAAAGGGATTTGTATACGGGGTTGCTTGAATCCTCGACATCGTGGTGTATCTGATGAGATCATCGAGGAGCATGTGGTAGCCAACATGGGTATCCAGATCCCGCTATTGGTTATTGACCGGAGAGCCATCTCGGTCATGTCTACATGTCTCCTGAACCCGTAGGGTCTACACACTTAAGGCTCGGTGACACTAGGGTTGTAGAGATATGAATATGCAGTAACCCGAAAGTTGTTCGGAGTTCCGGATGAGATCCCGGACGTCACGAGGAGTTCCAGAATGGTCCAGAGGTGAAGAATTATATATAGGAAGTGCAGTTTCGGCCATCGAGAGAGTTTCGGGGGTCACCGGTATTGTACCGGGACCACCGGATGGGTCCCGGGGGTCCACCGGGTGGGACCACCCATCCCGGAGGGCCCCATGGGCTGAAGTGGGTAGGGGAACCAGCCCATAGTGGGCTGGTGCGCCCCCCTTGGCCCACCCCCTGCGCCTAGGGTTGGAAACCCTAGGGTGGGGGGGGGGGGCGCCCCACTTGCCTTGGGGGCCACTCCACCCTTGGCCGCCGCCCCCCTAGGAGATCTCATCTCCTAGGGCCGGCGCACCCCCTAGGGGGCCTATATAAAAGGGGGGAGGGAGGGGGCAGCCGCACCCTTGACTCTTGGCGCCTCCCTCTCCCCTGCCACACCTCTCCCTCTCGCAGAAGAACGGCGAAGCCCTGCTGCGGTGACTGCTGCGTCCACCACCACGCCGTCGTGCTGCTGGATCTTCATCAACCTCTCCTTCCCCTTGCTGGATCAAGAAGGAGGAGACGTCACGCTGACCATACGTGTGTTGAACACGGAGGTGCCGTCCGTTCGGCGCTAGGATCTCCGGTGATTTGGATCACGTCGAGTACGACTTCCTCATCCCCGTTCTTTGAACGCTTCCGCGCATGATCTACAAAGGTATGTAGATGCAATCCGATCACTCGTTGCTAGATGAACTCATAGATGGATCTTGGTGAAACCGTAGGAAATTTTTTGTTTTTCTGCAACGTTCCCCAATAGTGGCATCATGAGCTAGGTCTATGCGTAGTTTTCTTTGCACGAGTAGAACACAATTTGTTGTGGGTGTAGATGTTGTCAACTTTCTTGCCGCTACTAGTCTTATTTTGCTTCAGCAGTATTGTGGGATGAAGCGACCCGGACCAACCTTACACGTACGCTTACGTGAGACCGGTTCCACCGACTAACATGCACTAGTTGCATAAGGTGGCTGGCGGGTGTCTGTCTCTCCCACTTTTGTTGGAGCGGATTCGATGAAAAGGGTCCTTATGAAGGGTAAATAGAAGTTGACAAATCACGTTGTGGCTTTCACGTAGGTAAGAAAATGTTCTTGCTAGAACCCTATTGCAGCCACGTAAAACTTGCAACAACAATTAGAGGACGTCTAACTTGTTTTTGCAGCAAGTGTTTTGTGATGTGATATGGCCAAAGTTGTGATGAATGATGAATGATATATATGTGATGTATGAGATGTTCATGCTATTGTAATAGGAATCACGACTTGCATGCCGATGAGTATGACAATCGGCAGGAGCCATAGGAGTTGTCTTTATTTTTTGTATGACCTGCGTGTCATTGAGAAACGCCATGTAAATTACTTTACTTTATTGCTAAACGTGTTAGCCATAGTAGTAGAAGTAATAGTTGGCGGGCAACTTCATGGAGACACGATGATGGAGATCATGATGATGGAGATCATGGTGTCATGCCGGTGACAAGATGATCATGGAGCCCCAAGATGGAGACCAAAGGAGCTATGTGATATTGGCCATATCATGTCACTATTATTATTTGATTGCATGTGATGTTTATCATGTTTTTGCATCTTGTTTACTTAGAACGACGGTAGTAAATAAGATGATCCCTCATAATAATTTCAAGAAAGTGTTCCCCCTAACTGTGCACCATTGCGACAGTTCGTTGTTTCGAAGCACCACGTGATGATCGGGTGTGATAGATTCCAACGTTCACATACAACGGGTGTAAGACAGATTTACACATGCAAACACTTGGTTGACTTGACGAGCCTAGCATGTACAGACATGGCCTCGAAACACAGAAGACCGAAAGGTCGAGCATGAGTCGTATAGAAGATACGATCAACATGAAGATGTTCACCGATGTTGGCTAGTCCGTCTGACGTGATGATCGGACATGGACTAGTTAACTCGGATCATGTTATACTTAGATGACTGGAGGGATGTCTATCTGAGTGGGAGTTCATTGAATAATTTGATTTAGATGAACTTAATTATCATGAACTTAGTCTAAAATCTTTACAACGTGTATTGTAGATCAAATGGCCAACGTTGTCCTCAACTTCAATGCGTTCCTAGAGAAAACCAAGCTAAAAGACGATGGCAGCAACTATACGGACTGGGTCCGGAACCTGAGGATCATCCTCATAGCTGCCAAGAAAGATTATGTCCTACAAGCACCGCTAGGTGAAGCACCTGTTCTCCCTGCAGAACAAGACGTTATGAACGCTTGGCAGACACGTACCGATGATTACTCCCTCGTTCAGTGCAGCATGCTTTACAGCTTAGAACCGGGGCTCCAAAAGCGTTTTGAGAGACACGGAGCATATGAGATGTTCGAAGAGCTGAAAATGGTTTTTCAAGCTCATGCCCGGGTCGAGAGATATGAAGTCTCCGACAAGTTCTTCAGCTGTAAGATGGAGGAAAATAGTTCTATCAGTGAGCACATACTCACTATGTCAGGGTTACATAACCGCTTGACTCAGCTGGGAGTTAATCTCCCGGATGACACGGTCATTGACAGAATCCTTCAGTCGCTTCCACCGAGCTACAAGAGCTTTGTGATGAACTTCAATATGCAGGGGATGGAAAAGACCATTCCTGAAGTATTTGCAATGCTGAAATCAGTAGAGGTAGAAGTCAAAAAGGAACATCAAGTGTTGATGGTGAATAAAACCACTAAGTTCAAAAAGGGCAAGGGTAAGAAGAACTTCAAGAAGGACGGCAAGGGAGTTGCTGCGCCCGGTAAGCAAGCTGCCGGGAAGAAGCCAAAGAATGGACCCAAGCCCGAGACTGAGTGCTTTTATTGCAAGGAAAGTGGTCACTGGAAGCGGAACTGCCCCAAATACTTAGCGGACAAGAAGGCCGGCAAAACGAAAGGTATATGTGATATACATGTAATTGATGTGTACCTTACCAGTACTCGTAGTAGCTCCTGGGTATTTGATACCGGTGCAGTTGCTCACATTTGTAACTCAAAACAGGAGATGCGGAATAAGCGGAGACTGGCGAAGGACGAGGTGACGATGCACGTCGGGAATGGTTCCAAGGTCGATGTGATCGCCGTCGGCACGCTACCTCTACATTTACCTACGGGATTAGTTTTGAACCTCAATAATTGTTATTTAGTGCCAAGTTTGAGCATGAACATTGTATCAGGATCTTGTTTAATACGAGATGGCTACTCATTTAAATCCAAGAATAATGGTTGTTCTATTTATATGAGAGATATGTTTTATGGTCATGCTCCAATGGTGAATGGTTTATTCTTAATGAATCTCGAGCATAATGCTACACATATTCATAGTGTGAGTACCAAAAGATGTAAGGTTGATAATGATAGTCCCACATACTTGTGGCACTGCCGCCTTGGTCACATAGGTGTCAAACGCATGAAGAAGCTCCATGCAGATGGACTTTTAGAGTCTCTTGATTACGAATCATTTGACACGTGCGAACCATGCCTCATGGGTAAAATGACCAAGACTCCGTTCTCAGGAACAATGGAGCGAGCAACCAACTTATTGGAAATCATACATACTGATGTGTGCGGTCCAATGAGTGTTGAGGCTCGCGGTGGCTATCGTTATGTTCTCACCCTCACTGATGACTTGAGTAGATATGGGTATGTCTATTTAATGAAACATAAGTCTGAGACCTTTGAAAAGTTCAAGGAATTTCAGAGTGAGGTTGAGAATCAACGTGACAGGAAAATCAAGTTCTTGCGATCAGATCGTGGAGGAGAATACTTGAGTCACGAATTTGGCACACACTTAAGAAAATGTGGAATAGTTTCACAACTGACGCCGCCTGGAACACCTCAGTGTAATGGTGTGTCTGAACGTTGTAATCGCACTCTATTAGATATGGTGCGATCTATGATGTCTCTTACCGATTTACCGCTATCATTTTGGGGCTATGCTTTAGAGACTGCCGCATTCACTTTAAATAGGGCTCCGTCGAAATCCGTTGAGACGACACCGTATGAATTATGGTTTGGGAAGAAACCTAAGCTGTTGTTTCTAAAAGTTTGGGGATGCGATGCTTATGTCAAGAAACTTCAACCTGAAAATCTCGAACCCAAGTCGAAAAAATGCGTCTTCATAGGATACCCTAAAGAAACTATTGGGTATACCTTCTACCTCAGATCCGAAGGCAAGATCTTTTTTTGCCAAGAATGGATCCTTTCTAGAGAAAGAGTTTCTCTCGAAAGAAGTAAGTGGGAGGAAAGTAGAACTTGATGAAGTATTACCTCTTGAACCGGAAAGTGGTGCAACTCAAGAAAATGTTCCTGAGGTGCCTGCACCAACTAGAGAGGAAGTTAATGATGATGATCATGAAACTTCAGATCAAGTTGCTACTGAACTTCGTAGGTCCACAAGGACACGTTCCGCACCAGAGTGGTACGGCAACCCTGTCTTGGAAATCATGTTGTTAGACAACGGTGAACCTTCGAGCTATGAAGAAGCAATGGCGGGCCCAGATTCCAACAAATGGCTTGAAGCCATGCAATCCGAGATAGGATCCATGTATGAAAACAAAGTATGGACTTTGACAGACTTGCCCAATGATCGGCGAGCGATAGAAAACAAATGGATCTTTAAGAAGAAGACGGACGCGGATGGTAATGTTACCATCTATAAAGCTCGACTTGTTGCTAAGGGTTATCGGCAAGTTCAAGGGGTAGACTACGATGAGACTTTCTCACCGGTAGCGAAGCTGAAGTCCGTCCAAATTATGTTAGCAATTGCCGCATACTATGATTATGAGATATGGCAAATGGACGTCAAAACGGCATTCCTTAATGGTTTCCTTAAGGAAGAATTGTATATGATGCAGCCGGAAGGTTTTGTCGACCCTGAGAATGCTAACAGGGTATGCAAGCTCCAGCGATCCATTTATGGGCTGGTGCAAGCATCTCGGAGTTGGAATATTCGCTTTGATGAGATGATCAAAGCGTTTGGGTTTATGCAGACTTATGGAGAAGCCTGCGTTTACAAGAAAGTGAGTGGGAGCTCTGTAGCATTTCTCATATTATATGTAGATGACATACTTTTGATGGGAAATGATATAGAGCTTTTGGACAGCATTAAGGCCTACTTGAATAAGAGTTTTTCAATGAAGGACCTTGGAGAAGCTGCTTATATATTAGGCATCAAGATCTATAGAGATAGATCAAGACGCCTCATAGGTCTTTCACAAAGCACATACCTTGATAAGATATTGAAGAAGTTCAATATGGATCAGTCTAAGAAGGGGTTCTTGCCTGTGTTGCAAGGTGTGAAATTGAGCTCAGCTCAATGTCCGACCACGGCAGAAGATATAGAAGAGATGAGTGTCATCCCCTATGCCTCAGCCATCGGGTCTATTATGTATGCCATGCTGTGTACCAGACCTGATGTAAACCTTGCCGTAAGTTTGGTAGGTAGGTACCAAAGTAATCCCGGCAAGGAACACTGGACAGCGGTCAAGAATATCCTGAAGTACCTGAAAAGGACTAAGGAAATGTTTCTCGTTTATGGAGGTGACGAAGAGCTCGTCGTAAAGGGTTACGTTGACGCTAGCTTCGACACAGATCTGGATGACTCTAAGTCACAAACCAGATACATGTATATTTTGAATGGTGGGGCAGTAAGCTAGTGCAGTTGCAAGCAGAGCGTCGTGGTGGGATCTACATGTGAAGCGGAGTACATGGCAGCCTCGGAGGCAGCGCATGAAGCAATTTGGGTGAAGGAGTTCATCACTGACCTAGGAGTCATACCCAATGCGTCGGGGCCGATCAAACTCTTCTGTGACAACACTGGAGCTATTGCACTTGCCAAGGAGCCCAGGTTTCACAAGAAGACCAGGCACATCAAGCGTCGCTTCAACTCCATTCGTGAAAATGTTCAAGATGGAGACATAGATATTTGTAAAGTACATACGGACCTGAATGTAGCAGATCCATTGACTAAACCTCTCCCTAGAGCAAAACATGATTAACACCAGAATTCCATGGGTGTTCGATTCATCACAATGTAACTAGATTATTGACTCTAGTGCAAGTGGGAGACTGTTGGAAATATGCCCTAGAGGCAATAATAAAAGGATTATGATTATATTTCCTTGTTCATGATAATTGTCTTTTATTCATGCTATAATTGTGTTATCCGGAAATCGTAATACATGTGTGAATACATAGACACCAACATGTCCCTAGTAAGCCTCTAGTTGACTAGCTCGTTGATCAATAGATAGTCATGGTTTCCTGACTATGGACATTGGATGTCATTGATAACGAGATCACATCATTAGGAGAATTATGTGATGGACAAGACCCAATCCTAAACATAGCACAAGATCGTATAGTTCGTTTGCTAGAGTTTTTCCAATGTCAAGTATCTTTTCCTTAGACCATGAGATCGTGTAACTCCCAGATACCGTAGGAGTGCTTTGGGTGTACCAAACGTCACAACGTAACTGGGTGACTATAAGGGTATACTACGGGTATCTCCGAAAGTGTCTGTTGGGTTGACACGGATCAAGACTGGGATTTGTCACTCCGTATGACGGAGAGGTATCTCTAGGCCCACTCGATAATGCATCATCATAATGAGCTCAAAGTGACCAAGTGTCTGGTCACGGGATCATGCATTACGGTACGAGTAAAGTGACTTGCCGGTAACGAGATTGAACGAGGTATTGGGATACCGACGATCGAATCTCGGGCAAGTAACGTACTGATTGACAAAGGGAATTGTATACGGGGTTGCTTGAATCCTCGACATCATGGTTCATCCAATGAGATCATCGAGGAGCATGTGGGAGCCAACATGGGTATCCAGATCCCGCTGTTGGTTATTGACCGGAGAGCCATCTCGGTCATGTCTACATGTCTCCCGAACCCGTAGGGTCTACACACTTAAGGTTCGGTGACGCTAGGGTTGTAGAGATATGAATATGCAGTAACCCGAAAGTTGTTCGGAGTCCCGGATGAGATCCCGGACGTCACGAGGAGTTCTGGAATGGTCCGGAGGTGAAGAATTATATATAGGAAGTGCAGTTTCGGCCATCGGGAGAGTTTCAGGGGTCACCGGTATTGTACCGGGACCACCGGATGGGTCCCGGGGGTCCACCGGGTGGGACCACCCATCCCGGAGGGCCCCATGGGCTGAACTGGGTAGGGAAACCAGCCCATAGTGGGCTGGTGCGCCCCTTTGGCCCACCCCTTGCTCCTAGGGTTGGAAACCCTAGGGTGGGGGGGGGGGCGCCCCACTTGCCTTGGGGGCCACTCCACCCTTGGCCGCCGCCCCCCTAGGAGATCTCATCTCCTAGGGCCGGCGCACCCCCTAGGGGGCCTATATAAAAGGGGGGAGGGAGGGGGCAGCCGCACCCTTGACTCTTGGCGCCTCCCTCTCCCTGCCACACCTCTCCCTCTCGCAGAAGAACGGCGAAGCCCTGCTGCGGTGACTGCTGCATCCACCACTGTGCCGCCGTGCTGCTGGATCTTCATCAAGCTCTCCTTCCCCTTGCTGGATCAAGAAGGAGGAGACGTCACGTTGACCGTACGTGTGTTGAACACGGAGGTGCTGTCCGTTCGGCGCTAGGATCTCCGGTGATTTGGATCACGTCGAGTACGACTTCCTCATGCCCGTTCTTTGAACGCTTCCGCGCGTGATCTACAAAGGTATGTAGATGCAATCCGATCACTCGTTGCTAGATGAACTCATAGATGGATCTTGGTGAAACCGTAGGAAAATTTTTGTTTTTCTGCAACGTTCCCCAACACTTATTGGTGGTGACAATGGATATCACGTGATCCACTTGATGTATGTTTTGGTGATCAACTTGCGACTTCCGTGACCTCGTGAACTTATGCATAGGGGTTGGCACACTTTTTCGTATTGACTCTCCGGTAGAAACTTTGGGGCGCTCTTTGAAGTTCTTTGTGTTGGTTGAATAGATGAATCTGAGATTGTGTGATGCATATCGTATAATCATACCCACAGATACTTGAGGTGACATTGGAGTATCTAGGTGACATTAGGGTTTTGGTTGATTTGTGTCTTAAGGTGTTATTCTAGTACGAACTCTTGAATAGATCGATCAGAAAGAATAACTTTGAGGTGGTTTCGTACCCTACCATAATCTCTTCGTTTGTTCTCCACTATTAGTGACTTTTGAGTGACTCTTTGTTGCATGTTGAGCGATAGTTATATGATCCAATTATGTTATTATTGTTGAGAGAACTTGCACTAGTGAAACTATGAACCCTAGGCCTTGTTTCCTAGCATTGCAATACCGTTTGTGCTCACTTTTACCACTTGCTACCTTGCTATTTTTATATTTTCATATTACAAAAACCATTATCTACTATCCATATTGCACTTGTATCACCATCTCTTCGCCGAACTAGTGCACCTATATAATTTACCATTGTATTGGGTGTGTTGGGGACACAAGAGACTCTTTGTTATTTGGTTGCAGGGTTGCTTGAGAGAGACCGTCTTCATCCTATGCCTCCCACGGATTGATAAACCTTAGGTCATCCACTTGAGGGAAATTTGCTACTGTCCTACAAACCTCTGCACTTGGAGGCCCAACAACGTCTACAAGAAGAAGGTTGTGTAGTAGACATCATATGTCTCCAATGTATCTATAATTTTTTATCGTTCCATGATGTTATGTTATCATTCTTGGATGTTTTACAATCATTTTATAACAACTTTATATCACTTTTGGGGACTAACCTATTGCCATAGTGCCCAGTGCTAGTTGCTGTTTTTTGCTTGTTTTTTACTCAAAGAAAATCAATACCAAACGGAGTCCAAACGCAGCGAAAATTTTTGGAGAATTTTTCTGGGCCATAAGACACAAGATGGGCCAAAGAAGTACCAGAGGGGTGCCCCGAGGGGGGCACAACCCACCTGGGGGGCCAGGCGCGCCCTGGTGGGTTGCGCCCACCTCAGTGGCCTCCCGCACCGCCACTTTGCTCTATAAATATCCCAATATTCCAGAAACCCTAGGGGAGTCAATGAAAAACAATTCCAGCCGCCGCAAGTTCTAGAAACCACAGATCCAATCTAGACACCATCATGAAGGGGTTCATCATCCTCATTGGTGCCTCTCCGATGATGCGTGAGTAGTTCATTGTAGACCTACGGGTCCGTAGTTAGTAGCTAGATGGCTTCCTCTCTCTCTCTTTTAATTCTCAATACAATGGTCTCTTAGAGATCTATTTGATGTAACTCTTTTTGCATTGTGTTTGTTGGGATCCGATGAACTTTGAGTTTATGACCAGATCTATGTTTTTATACATGAAAGTTATTTGAGTCTTTTGATCTCGTATATGCATGATTACTTATAGGCTCGTATTTCTTCTTCGAATCTTTGGTTTAGTTAGGCCGACTAGATCGATTTTTCTTGCCATGGGAAGAGGTGCTTTGTGATGGGTTCGATCTTATGGTGCTCAATCCCAGTGACAGAAAGATAAATGACACGTATGTATTGTTACTATTAAGGATAAAAAGATGGGGTCTATTCCTACATGAATAGATCTTGTCTACATCATTTCATCATTCTTATTGCATTACTCTGTTTCTTCATGAACTTAACACACTAGATGCATGCTGGATAGCGGTCGATGTGTGGAGTAATAATAGTAGATGCAGTCAGGAGTCGGTCAACTAATCTTGGACGCGATGCCTATATAATGATCATTGCCTAGATATCGTCATAATTGTTTGAAGTTCTATCAATTGCCCAACAGTAATTTGTTCACCCACCGTATGCTATTTTTCTCGAGAGAAGCCACTAGTGAAATATACGGCCCCGAGGTCTCTTCTTTATCATATTTGCCTTCGAGATCTATCTTTATTTGCTTTTATTTTCAGATATATTAATGCAAAAACCCGAAAATACCTTGCTGCAATTTATTGTTATTTATTTTATCTCGTGTTCCCGCAAGATCTATTTATCGAATCTACTATAACTTTTTTCCTATCTTTTACCTGGGAGGGATTGACAACCCCTCTTTTATGTCGGGTTGCAAGTATTTGTTCTTTGTGTGCAGGTGCCGTTCATGTAGTGTTGCGTGGTTCTCTACTGGTTCGATAACCTTGGTCTCATCACTGAGGAAAATACCTACCGTAGCTGTGCTACATCATCCCTTCCTCTTTGGGAAAATACCGACGTAGTTCAAGCCGCATCAACAAGCACTTGAGGATGATGGTTTTCACTGACACCATCTAAAAGTAATCTCTGATCCAATAGGTCAATATGGCAGTGAAGGGGTGTTGGGGGTGGTAGTTATTTTCTTACGATGGATGGTTGGGTACTATAGGTTTTCTTTTGTTTTTAAGATGGATAATCTCATAATGATAATGCCTTTGTGTTAAGAACTATAAGGATTTTACTCTTTACTCATGTAAAACGTTGTTGTGACAGCCAAAATATGTTGCCATGGGTGTGAGAGCTCGCTATTTTTTGACTTAGGGGAGCTTACCAGTGAAGGGTGAGCATCACCATCACCATTGTTTAGGTCCTTCAACAGTGGCAGGTGAGAGCTCTCTCTCTCTCCATGGTAAGGTCTCATTCGGTTTGGAGGATTTTCATAGGAAAAATGTAGGAACAAGGATTCCAGAGGAAAATTTCCTATAGATGCATTCGGTTTGTAGGGAAGGCATACGGTAATATCGTAGGAATACTACTCATTTCTTGTGTTTTTGGAGGAAACTAGACATCCACTCAAAGCTCATTTTACGCGTAGGAACAAGGTAAGTCAATTCCTTAGGATGGCAAGTGTCATCCTATCAAATTCCTATACTAGTCATAATTCCTACGTTTTAGTTTCCTCCAAACCGAATGAGCCCTAAGATATATACTAATGGTGGGCGCACTATGTCGCTCGCCAACAGTAGGCATTTTGCATCCGCCACTAGTAGACAGTTCTACAATAGTGTAGTATCATATTTCATTTGATTTTAGAAACAAACTAACTCAAAGAAAATTATGAGTTTAGTTGAATGACAAAAAAGAGAGGTCGGCGATCTGAAACCCAAATGGGAAGAGGTGCTTTGTAGTGGGATTGATCTTATGGTGCCTGATCCCAGTGACAGAAGGGGAACTGACATGTATGTATTGTTGCTACTAAGGATAAAACAATGGGGTCTATCTCTACAAATATAGATCTTGTCTACATCATGTCATCATTCTTATTGCATTACTCCGTTTCCCCATAAACTTAATACACTAGATGCATGCTGGATAGCGGTCGATGTGTGGAGTAATAGTAGTAGATGCATGCAGGAGTCGGTCTACTAATCTTGGACGTGATGACTATATAATGATAATTGCCTGGATATCATCATGATTATTTGAAGTTCTATCAATTTCCCAACAGTAATTTGTTTACCCACTGTTTGCTATTTTTCTCGAGAGAAGCCACTAGTGAAACCTACGGCCCCCGGGTCTCTTCTTTAATATATTCGCCTTCACAAACTATTTTATTTGCCTTTTATTTTCAGATCTATTAAACCAAAAATACCTTGCTGCAATTTATTCTTATTTAATTTATTTGACATTTGATCTATCAATCTACTAAAATTTATTCATGTCAGTTTTGCCAATTTCTGGCACCGTTACCCGAAAGGGACTGACAACCCCTTTAATATATTGGGTTGCGAGTAGTTGTTATTTGTGTGCACGCGCCGCTTACGTGTTGTTTCTTGGTTCTCCTACTGGTTTGATAACCTTGGTCTCATCACTGAGGGAAATACTTACCGTCATTGTGCTGCATCATCCCTTCCTCTTTGGGGAAATACCGACATAGCTTCAAGCTGCATCAAAAGGAATTTCTGGGGCCGTTGCTGGGGAGGATCTTCAACATATACCAAGTTCCTAATCACAAATCTCATCTCCTCGTAATTTACATTATTTGCCATTTGCCTCTCATTTTCCTCTCCCCCATTTAACAAAAAAATGCCATTTTATCCACCCTCTTTTTCGTTCGCCGTTTACTTGCCGGATGTGTTTTTTAGTGCAATCTTGTTGTGTAGTCATCATGGCTCAAGAGAAAACCCAGTTGTGTGATTTCTCAAATACCAACAACAATGATTTTATTGGCACTCCGCTTGCTCCTCCCGCCACTACTGCGGAGTCTTGTGATATTAATACTGCTTTGCTGAGTCTTATTACGAAAGATCAATTTTCCGGTACTCCTAATGAGGAGGTCGCATCCCATCTTAATACCTTCGTGGAATCATGTGATATGCAAAAGAAAAAAGATGTGGACAATGATATTGTGAAGATGAAATTATTTTCATTTTCTTTGCGTGATTTTTCAAAAATTTGGTTTTCTTCTTTGCCTCGTAATAGTATCGATTCTTGGAATAAGTGCAAAGATGCTTTTATCACTAAGTATTTTCTGCCCACAAAAATTATTTTCCTTAGAACTTAGATCATAAATTTCAATCAACTTGAACATGAGCATGTTCGACAATCATGGGAAAGGATGAAAATGATGCTAAGGAATTTCCCAACTCATGGGTTAAATCTTTGGATGATCATACAAATTTTTTATGCGGGGTTGAATTTTGTTTCTCATAATATTTTAGATTCCGCCACAGGTGGTACTTTTATGGAAATTACTTTGGGTGAAGCCACCAAATTTCTTGATAATATTATGGCAAATTATTCACAATGGCATACTGAAAGAGCTCCTACTAGTAAAAAAGTTAATTCGGTTTAAGAAATTGCTTCTTTGAGTGAAAAATTTGATGTTGTTATGAAATTGGTTGCTATTAAAAGTGCTCCTATTGATTTCAATGACATGCCTTTGTCTACTTTGATTGAGCAAAATAGTGATGCCATAGATGTGAATTTTATCTCGTGAAACAATTTCAATAACAATGCTTATAGAGGTAATTTTAATCCTAGGCCTTTTCCTAGTAATTCCTCTAATAACTATGGTAATTCCTATGGAAATCCTTCTTATAATAATAGGAACACCTCTGATCTTGAGAATAATATTAAATAATCTATCAAGACACAAAAAGTTTTCAACACTACCATAGAAGAAAAGTTGAATAAGATTAATGATTTGTCTAGAAGTGTTGATAGAAGTTCTCATGATGTAGAAAATCTCAAGATGAAAATTTTTATGCCTAAAGTTGAGGAATAAATTAAAGCACTCTATGTTTCTATGGATGAAAGTAAGAAAAGAACTGCTATGCTTACAGCTAGAAGATAATTTTTAGAAAAGGCGTTTTCTAGTGATTACTTTCGCAAAAGTGATGAAGATCTTAAAATGATTGATGTTATTTCCATTGATTCCTTGTTTCGTAAAGTTAAGATTGATGAAAAAGGGACTGGAGAAGAGTCAACTTTAGTTAGAAGGCGTCCCGATAATTCGGAGGGTGAAAATCTTGTTGAGAAAATTGATAAAAGTGGGTTTGAAGAGGTCAAAACTTTAACTAGTGATGTGCCCACTCTTTTGAATTACAAAGACTTTAATTATGATAGTTGCTCTTTGATTGATTGTATTTCTTTATTGCAATCCATGATAAATTCACCCCATGCTTATGAAAAAAATAAAGCTTTTACTAAACATATTGTTGATGCTATGATGAACGCTTTAGAAGAAACGCTGGAACTAGAAGTTTCAATTCCTAGAAAATGCATGATGAATGGGAACCTAATATCAAAGTCAAGATTAAAAATTATGAATGTATTGCTTTGTGTGACTTGGGTGCTAGTGTTTCTACAATTCCGAAATCTTTATGTGATGTGCTTGGTCTTACCGATATTGAAGAGTGTCCTTTGAATTTGCACTTGGCGGATTCTACTATTAAAAAGCCTATGTGTCGGATCTCGGGTTCTGGCAAAACCCTCAAGGTTCGGACACTAGGGTGCGCAGGAAGATTTCCCCTTACCGAATCACGCCCTCAGCCTCGCCGAGATCTCTAAGGTTAGCTCGACGAACTCGCAACACAAGAGACACAAGATTTATACTGGTTCAGGCTACCGTTGTGGTGTAATACCCTACTCTAGTGTGGTGTGGTGGATTGCCTCTCGAGTTGAGGATGAATAGTACAAGGGGAAGAACAGCCTCCTGAGGTGAGGTGTTCTTGTGCTTGGTGGGTGTGAGGATGGGTTGGATCTAGTCCAAGTTGAGATGGCTGGGGCTTTGTTCGTTCGTTTTTCCTACCTACTGTGGTGGCTAATCCTATTTATAAAGGCCCTGGTCCTCTCCCCAAATATTGAGCGCAAAGGGAGCCAACAACGGCCAATTTGAAAGGGGACAACTAGTACAAGTTATCTCGACAAAAGTAGTCTTCGCCTGCCAAAGGCTCTGGTGGTGACGCCGCCTTGGGCTCCATGGTGACCTCCGTCTTGCCATCCTGCTGGTATTGGTCTCGTTGCGCCGATATGGAAACCTTTTCTTGACGCCTCGGTACTCCTTGCCTGCGCTTGCCTCTATAGCACCAAAGAGGAAACAAGGACACTGTACGCGCTGGCGCCTGCCTGGTCTCGATCGTCATGGCTCACGTCATTGGAACCTTGCGAGGTTTGCCTTGCCTTGATCTCTCCGCCCCTCGTGAGCCAGCCGGGCGAGGCCGCTCCCGAGGAGGTCTTGTGTTGTCCGCCTCATGAGGCTTGGCCCCTCGCGAGGGTCTTGAATGCTTGTTGGTGAAGATGGGATGTACGGGCCCGCTTGCAGAGCCACGCCATGGGCCGCAGGCAGGCAAGTCTGGGGACCCCCATCCCCAGAACATCGACAGTAGCCCCCGGGCCCAAGGGGCAAGTGCGGAGCGCCGCGGGCCCTAATAGCCTGCGGCCTTGGTCGACGCGTGGCGATTAATTGGACGTGGGCGTCTCTGCTTTCCCATGTTGCCTCGGCAACTGCCCGACTGTCAAAAGGCTGGCGTAGACAGCGGTCACCTTCATTGCTTCCTTTCGCCTTGCTCTAGATCCCCTTTCTTGCTCCCTGCTTCCGAAATCTCCAAATCTACCCCCATCCCCTTCCGCATCAGCGACCAATGGCGCCCTGGAAGGTCAAGCCTGCCTCGTCGCCAGCTTGGTACGGGCCAGCTCTCGACGTGCCCAACGTCTCGGAGAAGAACCTTGCCGCCACGCGCTTGCTGACGGTGGGGGAAAGCAACGAGAGGGGGGAGACTGAGCTCCGGGCCGACTCCGACGTACCGGAGTCCTAGGGAAGCACCTTCCTCCCCTTCTTCACAAGAAGCATCATCGCAGGGTTGGTTCCCTCCTTCTCTGACTTCTTCTATGAGGTCGTTGGCCACTACGGGCTGCAGGCAATGCATTTTCATCCCAACTCTATCCTTCTCTTGTCGATCTTTGCCTACTACTGCGAGGCGTACCTCAATGTGATGCCGTCAGTGGCTCTGCTGTGCCACTTCTTATTCCTCCGCATCAACAAGGGTCATACCTCCCGGTGTGCCAATTTCATCGTGGCCGGCAAGGCCAACTCAATCTCGAAGATTGGGAAGAAGGCCGACGGCTTCAGGAGCAAGTGGGCCATGATGGACGCCAAGTGCGTCCACCCACGCTTGATGCTGCCGACGGAGACGCCCCAGTCCGACAAGGGGTGGTCTTGCACGAAGCTCACTGATGAGCGGGCAACGTTGGTGCTGGAGCAAATGAACGCCGACCTGAAGCCGGGCAACGCGAAGGCGGCAAAGGTGACAGGGGCCATTGTCGGTGTCAAAACCGGCGGATCTTGGGTAGGGGGTCCCGAACTATGCGTCTAGGCGGATGGTAACAGGAGACGAGGGACACAATGTTTTTACCCAGGTTCGGGCCCTCTCGATGGAGGTAAAACCCTACGTCCTGCTTGATTAATATTGATGATATGGGTAGTACAAGAGTAGATCTACCACGAGATCAGAGAGGCTAAACCCCAGAAGCTAGCCTATGGTATGATTGTATGTTGTCCTACGGACTAAAACCCTCCGGTTTATATAGACATAGGAGAGGGCTAGGGTTACACAGAGTCGGTTACAATGGTAGGAGATCTACATATCCGTATCGCCAAGATTGCCTTCCACGCCAAGGAAAGTCCCTTCCGGACACGGGACGAAGTCTTCAATCTTGTATCTTCATAGTCCAGGAGTCCAGCCGAAGGTATAGTCCGGCTATCAGGACACCCCCTAATCCAGGACTCCCTCAGTAGCCCCCGAACCAGGCTTCAATGACGACGAGTCCGGCGCGCAAATTGTCTTCGGCATTGCAAGGCGGGTTCTCCTCCAAATTTCGTGTACCTGTTGAATAATGTCCGGTTTCTTGTAAATGTAGCGCTCCTTGGCTTCTACGCCCAATAATGGCCGTCTTCCACGTGTCAAACGAATGCGAAAAGTCAGGGTGTCTTTACATTTACACCCCTAGCCACGTGAATGAGCTGCCTATTTAAGGGGACGAGGATTTAGATCCAAACCACTCCTTCTCCCCTCTGCGAGTATTCATCAGAGCGTATCCGACAGAGGTCCATTCTATCATGGCCGGCCGCTGCAGCTCCTCCTCTCGCCCTTCCAGCCCTCAGCCCGGAGATTGGAAGAGATGCTCCATCCCGCACAGCGAGCTAGTGACGCTCCAGACCAAGGGATTTCTCCCCCGGCCTATATGGTCCCGGTTCGAGCCGGAGTTGCCACCTATAATGGCGGAGAGCAAGCGGAGAGCGCCCCCAATCCCTCCAAAGGAGAGCAGGTATGCCTTGTCCCTTACTTAATAAGAAGGCTTGAATTTCCAATTCATTCGTTTCTCCGGGGGCTCCTAGAGTTCTATGGCCTCCAGCTGCACAACCTCACGCCTACCTCCATATTGCATATCGCGGGCTTCGTAGCCCTTTGCGAGCTGTTTTTGGGCTGCGAGGCTCATTTCGCGCTGTGGAAAAGGCTATTCTGCCTTGTGCCCCGTTCTCAGAAGGGGTTAATATATCAAGTGGGCGGAGCCGAAGTGTGGCGCATCACCGGGACCGGATATCTATCCGGAACCCCAAAGAAGGCGTCCGAGGACTGGACTTCGGAATGGTTTTATATAGAGGACGTCCCACTGCCGGATCCTATCCGGATCGGCCTCCCTGAGTTCGACAATGCTCCCCTAAAGAAGCGCCTAAGCTGGCGTCCACGGAGCCCTCAGAGGGAGAGTGACAAGGACGTTCTTTACCTGATGGGCCGGATAAGATTGTTAGCTCATTCCGGACTGACCATGATCGGGGTCATGGCCGCATGCATCATGCGAGGGGTGCAGCTGCTGCAGTATAGAGGCCACCCCATGTGGGACTTCAACGGGGAGGACGACGCCACCCGCCACGGCCGTAAGGGGCCAGATTCGGCTGCCGCTCTAATAAAGAACTTGTCCGCTTTGTACAAGGGAGAAGAGGAGGAATTTCTCCGCGTCAACCCAGAGGGTGGATTTTCTATGTACAATCCGCCAAGTTGGGTAAGTGGACACTTTTACTTGCCCATCCGTTTTATATTCCCATCATTAAATATTCAGTCTAACAACTTCAACGCAGGAACTGCGTCAGGCTGTTAAAGAAATAAACAGCCCTCCTCCACAACTCGAGGATCCGGGACAGTCCCTCGATCCGGCCTCTCAAGAGGATCTAGACTCATCGGTGGAGCTGATTGATGGGGTGTTTCATCAATTGAGCAAGGACAACGCCTTGGTGGCCATTACGGCCGATTACCCAGGGCTACTCCCGGCCTCATAGGTAACTGAGACCGAAGTCCCAGCACTCTAAAAAGGGATCTATCCTCGCGTGTTTTCGATTGCCATATGACAACCGTGTTTTGCAGGGGAGGTCCTTGAGACGGGAGGCCGAGCCTGCGGCAACTAGCCAACAAGGGGCGGCAAGGCCCCGCGGGCTAAAAAGAAGTACGGTCCGGACTGAGACACCGGTGCAAAGGTATAGCGCGCCATCTTATTCCCTGGTGTTATTCCTTCAAGGCATATTAATGCTCGTGCTCTCTTCAGGACGAAGAGACCTCGCCGGACTATATCCGGAGAGGGTGCCAATCGCGCCTCCACCAGCCAGGCTCCAAAGCCTGGTCCGGAAGCGGAGGCGAACACAAGGCGCGCACCAGGCGCTCCTCCGACAGAGGATGCGGACAGGCTGTCTGCCACCAATTCCGAGGTGGAGAGTGCCATGAACCACAGGTGTCGCCGGACAGTTCTTCGCGATGCTTGTTTCTCCCAAGAGGCATTGGATGCCTTCAATTCGGGAGATGCGTACCTCCGTGCCGCTCAAAATGGTCTAGCCAGAGCCACGGAGCAATATGTAAAAGAGTTCGGCGAGGAAGTCGACTAACAGAGTAATGTCTGTAGGTATGCTAACAGGTCGTCCTGCAGAGGAAATGCCCGGTTCTACGGGTGACCTTCTTCCCGAGCTCTCACAACTACACGAGCGAGTTCGGCAGGTGATGCAAGGCGTCGCCCAGGCCTTGTGGCCATCCGTCTCCATGCCCGAAGGCCTTGGAGAGCTTGTAGAGAAGCTGAAGGGAGCGCAGTGGCGCTTCCGATTATGGAAGATGTTGGCCTGCCGTCAAGGCGCCAGGGAGGCCTGGGCCATGGTGAAGACGCGGTACACGAAGGCTGACCCGAACCACATGGCCGAGGTCGGACCCGTGGGACCCGATGGGAAGGAGATCCCTGTGAGCTTAGTATACGGCCAAGTAGAATTGGCCGTAAAGTATTCCCAACAGGACTGTAAACTAGACAGCCTGTTAGATGGTATTGAAGAGGAATACAATCAGTCATATTGACTATGTAATTTTAATTGACATGTGTAATGCCTTCTAGCCGGATTGTAGATCGTTTGTCATGGCCGACCTTTTTGCTTCAACCTCGGAACCTGATGGTCCGGAGTGTGTCCGAATACCCTCGCGGTTATATAAGAACCGGGGTATGCATGGAGACCAGGCGTAGGGGTCATTAGTGCTTGAACAGACAAGTGCCCAACTAGTTATGTTATATTACATGGTTAGTAAGAAACATCTTCCAGGGAGAATAGTTCTGTTAGGGGTTCCTTTCCCTGGGAGGCATGCCCTAAAGTGCATGTCCATTCTACGAAAAGAGACGCAGGAAAAACATCTGGGGGAGTATAGATAAATAAGTGAAAAAAGGATCATCTTTAGTTCACCGACCGAATATTCCCTTAAGAATGCTAGCTTTCGGCTTCACCCAGTCTGAGGTACACATCCGGCTGACCCGGCAGTAACAATCGCAGAGGTGCTCCCTTCACCACCTAGCCGAACAATCGGGAACGTAGGGGTAAGCACAGGAGCCAGGCAACCCAGCTTGGCCAAAACTTAAGTCATATCGATTCATATAATGGTGAATAAAAGGTACATGCGGAAGTGTGACACATGTGTTGGGCATGAAGCCCGTATAAATAAGCTTCTGTTTAAAGAAGCCCCCAGGTTTAATGAGCGCGGATAGTGCGTCACTTTATGAGCCTTTAAAGGCTATAAGAGAGAGAGAGAGAGAAGAAGGAGAGAAATGTATGACAGAAAGTATATAAAAAATGGACAGAGGAAGGAGACGAACATAGAGTCCGGCTCTAGGCGTAGAATCTTCGGAGATGGGATGCGTTCCATGGGTTCGGCTCCAGTCGGTTATCCGATGCATCTCGCGAGCGGTATGCTCCACCAGTCAGGACTTGGTCAATTATGAAGGGACCTTCCCACTTGGGCTTGAGTTTGTCCTTTTTCTTGTCCGGCAGGTGTAGAACCAATTTGCCAACGTTGTAATTTTTGGCCCGTACTTCTCTGCTTTGGTATCTTCGAGCCTGCTATTGATAAAATGCGAACAGGCTTTTGCCACATCACGCTCTTCCTCCAAGGCGTCCAAACTGTCCTACCGATCGAGCTCGGCTTCTCTTTCTTTGTACATGCGCACTCGAGGTGAGTCATGAATTATGTCGCAGGGCAAAACTGCCTCTGCACCGTACACCATGAAGAATGGTGTGTATCCGGTGGTGTGATTCAGCGTGGTCCGCATCCCCCAGAGTACGGAGTCGAGCTCCTCTACCCAGTGCGTATTAGATTCCTTAAGGGACTGCACTAATCTGGGTTTGATGCCGCTCATGATAAGACCATTTGCACGTTTGACCTGGCCGTTAGTTTGTGGGTGATAGACGGAAGCATAATCGAGCTTGATGCCCATGTTTTTGCACCAGAGTTTTACCTCATCGGCCGTAAAGTTCGTGACGTTATCAGTGATGATGTTGTGGGGGACGCTGTAACGGTGTACAACCCCGGATATAAAGTCTATCACTGGTCCGGATTCGGCCGTCTTAACAGGCTTGGCTTCTATCCATTTGGTGAACTTATCCACCATGACCAGTAAGTATTTCTTCTTGTGGGTTCCGCCTTTAAGGGGTCCAACCATGTCAAGCCCCCAGACCACGAAGGGCCAAGTGATGGGGATAGTTTGGAGGGCGGTGGGCGGCATATGGCTTTGGTTTGCTAAAAGCTGGCAACCGATGCATCGTTGGACTAAGTCCTGGACGTCTGCCCGGGCCGTCGACCAATAAAAGCCTGCATGGAAGGCCTTGCTTACGAGGGACCGAGCTACAGCGTGATGACCGCCGAGTCCGACATGAATTTCAGCCAGGAGGTTCCGCCCTTCCTCTTCGGAGATGCACCTTTGAAGGACTCTGGTAGTCCTTTTCTTATAAAGCTCTCCCTCATGGACTTTATAGGCTTTAGATCGCCGCACTATGCAGCGTGCCTCATTTTAGTCCTCGGGGAGTTCCTGCCTAGTAAGGTAGGCGAGGAATGGTTCTGTCCACGGGGCGATGATGGCCATTATTACGTGGGCTGAAGGTGTTATTTCATTGGCAGAGCCTCCAATTATGTCAGAGTGTTCGGTGTCGGGCAGTGCGGTTGGGTCCGGGCTGTTATTGCTGGGTTCCCCCTCCCATAATACGGATGGCTTGAACAGCCTTTCCAAGAAGATGTTGGGGGGGGGACTGCATCGCGTTTTGCGCCGATGCATGCCAGGACATCTGCCGCCTGATTATTTTCCCGGGCTATATGGTGAAATTCGAGCCCTTCGAACCGAGCTGACATTTTTAGGACGGCGTTGCGATAAGCTGCCATTTTTGGATCCTTGGCATCAAAGTCTCCATTTATTTGGGATATTGCGAGGTTCGAGTCCCCGCGCACCTCTAGGCATTGAATGCCCATGGATACTGCCATCCGGAGACCATGTAAAAGGGCCTCATATTCGGCTGCATTGTTGGAGTCTGTATACATTATCTGGAGTACGTATTGAACTGTGTCTCCTGTGGGGGACGTCAAAACGACGCCAGCCCCTAGACCGGCTAACATTTTGGAGCCGTCGAAGTGCATGACCCAGTTTGAATATGTGCCGTACTCTTTAGGAAGTTCGGCCTCCGTCCATTCTGCGACGAAGTCGGCCAAAACTTGCGACTTGATAGCTCGCCGTGGCTTGTAAGTTATGTCGAAGGGGAGGAGCTCAATGGCCCATTTTGCAATCCGGCCTGTCGCATCGCGGTTGTTTATAATATCGTTAAGTGGCACTTCCGAGGCTACTGTTATTGAACACTCTTGAAAGTAGTGTCACAGCTTCCGGGATGCCATAAATACCGCGTACACAATCTTTTGATAATGCGGGTACCGTGACTTGCATGGAGTAAGGACAGTGGACACATAGTAGACCGGCTTTTGAAGGGGGAATTTGTGTCCGTCCGTTTCTCGTTCGATGATGAGCACTGCGCTTACGACCTGATGGGTTGCTGCAATGTATAATAGCATTGGTTCGCCAATGTTTGGCGCGGCCAGGACTGGATTTGTTGCCAAGATGGCTTTTATTTTGTCGAGTCCGGCCGTGGCTGCATCTGTCCACTCGAAGTGTTCGGTGCGCCGAAGGAGGCGGTAAAGGGGTAGGGCCTTTTCTCCCAAGCGGGAGATAAAGCGGCTTAGAGCCGCCATGCATCCGGTTAATTTTTGTATTTGTTTGAGGTCCTTCAGGATATCCAATTGTGACAGAGCTTGGATCTTGGCTGGATTTGCTTCAATTCCTCTACCGGATACAATGAAGCCCAAGAGCTTTCTGGCTGGAATGCCAAAAACGCATTTTTCCGGGTTGAGCTTGATGTCGTATGTCCAGAGGTTATCGAATGTTAGCCTCAAGTCGTCTACTAGAGATTCGACATGTCTTGTTTTAATGACCACATCATCTACGTATGCCTCCACTGTTTTGCCGATCTGGTTTGCCAGACATGTCTGAATCATGCGCTGATATGTTGCGCCGGCATTTTTGAGCCCGAAGGGCATTGTGTTGAAGCAGAATGGGCCGTATGGTGTGATGAATGCTGTTGTGGCTTGGTCTGACTCTGCCATTTTTATTTGATGGTAGCCGGAGTATGCGTTGAGGAAACACAACAAATCGTGTCCTGCGGTAGCGTCGACAATTTGATTGATGCGGGGGAGGGGGAAGGGATCCTTTGGGCAAGCCTTGTTAAGGTCTTTAAAATCAACGCACAGGCGCCAGGATTTGTCCTTCTTTGGTACCATCACCAGGTTTGCTAGCCAGTCCTGGTGTTTTATATCTTTGATGAATCCGGTCTCCAATAGCTTGGCTAGTTCTTCTCCCATTGCATGTCTCTTAGGTTCAGAAAAACGCCGAAGAGCCTGTTTGACTGGCTTGAATCCTTTTAGGATATTTAAGCTGTGTTCGGCCAGCCTGCGTGGGATTCCTGGCATGTCTGAAGGGTGCCAGGCAAAATGTCCCAGTTCTCTCATAGGAACTCTCGCAGTGCAGCATCTACATCAGGGTTTAACTGTGCCCCGATGGAAGCTGTTTTATTGGGGTCCGTTGGATGGACTTGGAATTTGACTATTTCGTCCGCCGGTTTAAAGGAGGTGGACTTTGATCTTTGTCGAGTATCACATCGCCCCTATTCACCATGGAGCGCAACGCAGTCAGTTCCTCAGCCGCTAGGGCTTCGGATAGCGCTTCGAGGGCTAGTGCGGCTGTCTTGTTTTCGGCGCGGAGTGCTATGTCCAGATCACTAGCGAGAGTGATGATTTCGTTAGGCCCGGGCATCTTGAGCTTCATGTACCCGTAATGGGGTATTGCTTGGAAGATTGTAAACGCTTCCCGCCGTAGCAGAGCGTGGTATCCGCTACTGAACGGGGCCACTTGGAACGTGACCTCTTCGGACCTATAATTATCTGGCGTGCCGAACACCACATCTAGTGTGATCTTTCCTGTACAACGCGCTTCCCGACTAGGGATTATTCCTCTAAAGGTTGTGCTGCTTCGCTCGATGCGGTTCCAGTCTATTTCCATTTTTGAAGGGTTTCCTCATAAATGAGGTTCAATCCGCTGCCGCCATCCATGAGTACCTTGGTAATACGAAAGCCGTCCACTATTGGACTGAGGACCAATGCGGCTGGTGCTCGGGCTGTTCGAAATTTAGGTTCATCACTGGCGTTGAAAGTAATAGCCGTGTCACTCCATGGGTTTATTCTTGCTACTTGGTAGACTTCGGCAAGGCTGCGGAGTGTCCTTTTTCGCATATTATTTGATGCGAAAGTCTCGAAGACTATTAATACTGTACTGGTGTCTCTGGGGTGGCTTTCCGTGGCTTCTGGAATTAGAAGATCTTCGCCAATTTTTGCCACCTGCCGGAGTATCCAACATTCTCTAAGGCTGTGAGTTGGTGTGGTGCCCTCTGCAATGTGAATTTTACAGGGTCCATTAAGCCATCCTTCCAGTACGGTTCCATGCCCTATAGAGGGCTTTTGCTTTTTGGTATTGAACCCGGGTGTCTGGCGATGATGCACCCTTTTATTTTGGACTGGATTTGTATTCAGGGCCAGATTGTCCCAAAATTTTATTTCGGTTTTCCAGGCGCTTTCCATCGCACAGTACTTTCATACTATGGATGCCAAGTTAGTGAAGCGTGTAATATCACGGCGACTTATGGCGTTGAGGATTCCCTTGTCCGTGCAATTATTGCAGAAGAATGAAATTGCGTCTTCCTCGCGGCAGTCCTTTATCCTATTCATAACCAGGAGGAATCTGGCCCAGTAATGATGTACTGTTTCTTCGGGCTCTTGCCTAATTTGGGATAGATCGCTTATGTACGGGTGGGTGGGTGGAATCAAATCCGAAACCTCACCCAATCTGAGACCCAGAGGCCAAGGAGTTTCCGAACTTGGAAGTTTGGATTCTTGGATGCTGTCCAATGAATCTAGCCCGTCGCCTAACTTTAAGTTCAGGTCTTGAGTGATGTACTCCCCTCCGCGGGTATCCGGCTTGGAGGGATCGGGAATCCGGACATAGCTAGTCCGTAAGATAGATGAAGGGTCGCCGCACTGTCCCTCTACCACGGCAACGTGATGGGTAACCTGGGGAGAGTTAATCTCTCTCAGATCGGGTTTAGGCCCAATCTGGTTGTAATCCGTAGCAACTCCCAGGGCGGCGATGCGATCCAAGAGCTCGTTTAGGGAAGAGAGCTCCATTGGATCTAGCTGCTCAGCGAATTCCGAGTTGACGTGAAGATTGCTTTCGATGACCCGAGAGGTCATCGTCGGCGCAGCAGCCGAACAGGTGGTCATAAGGAAACCACCTAGCCTGAGAGTTTGGCTGACAGCCAAAGCTCCCTTAGCAACGGTGCCGTTTTTAAAGACGGGATGAGGCATCCTTCCTGATGGCGACGGCACAGAGGAACTCTCAATGAAAGCACCAATGTCGGTGTCAAAACTGGCAGATCTCGGGTAGGGGGTCCCGAACTGTGCGTCTAGGCGGATGGTAACAGGAGACGAGGGACACAATGTTTTTACCCAGGTTCGGGCCCTCTCGATGGAGGTAAAACCCTACATCCTACTTGATTAATATTGATGATATGGGTAGTACAAGAGTAGATTTACCACGAGATCAGAGAGGCTAAACCCTAGAAGCTAGCCTATGGTATGATTGTATGTTGTCCTACGGACTAAAACCCTCCGGTTTATATAGACACCGGAGAGGGCTAAGATTACACAGAGTCGGTTACAATGGTAGGAGATCTACATATCCGTATCGCCAAGCTTGCCTTCCACACCAAGGAAAGTCCCTTCCGGACACGGGACGAAGTCTTCAATCTTGTATCTTCATAGTCCAGGAGTCCGACCGAAGGTATAGTCCGGCTATTCGGACACCCCCCTAATCCAGGACTCCCTCAGCCATGCTCCTGAGGGAATTCATGACCTGCGCGTAGCCTCGCTTCAGGCGCATACGCGCCCCTTGTGGGAGCTTGGGGACGAAGAGGACAAGGTTCGCCTGAGCCCAGAAGCCTTGTCCGACGGTGAGATAGCTGCAGCTCTCCGCCTCCTGGTCGGGGACGACCAGGAGTACCCACCGAGTGTCTTCACTCCCTTGTTCCGCCGCAAGGATGGGGTGCATGTCGCGGCCGCCAGGCCGACCTTTGACGGGCGCGGGCTGGTGCCGCCGGCGCCCACCGGGGCCCCTGTGGCGCCGACACCAGTGGAGCTGTCTTCTGGTGAGTGCCATGGGGAGGAAGAGGAGGAGGAGGAGGAGGAGGAAGACTCCGAGGTGACCCCTGAAGGGATGGGGGAGACCTCCCCCTTGAGCAAAGTTGACATCCTCTGCACCCTTCCTGACGACGATGAGGCTGACGCCCGCCAGGAGAAGGGAGAGCCACCCATAATCCCGATGAGGGGCCGATCGACGCTGATCTCCCGGGATGCTGCTTCTGTTCTGGCGTGCCTGTAGCCGCTTTCGGCCCACCTGCTGCCCCTTCTTCCGCTCCTGGGGCTTGTGCGCCCGTACCCCGAGTTAGGAGGCTCTTGGGCTTCAAGCTCAGCAAAGGGAAGGTGGACTACACCGCGGTGGACCAGTAAGTGTTCGTGCTCCGTCTTGTTCTTGATTATGCTGCTGATTCTTGACGCTTCTCCGCTGTGCGATTAGGCCGACGCCTACGGCGAAGAAGAGGAAGGAGGAGGCGGTGGTGCCACCTGGGACCAACCCACCTGCTCTGTCTGCGCCTCCCTCCATGGAGAAGGGAGGCATTGGTGCCCATGTCTCTCCGGCCCGGTCGTCCTCGCGAGGCATGGGGGGAAATCCTCGGGAGGAGTCAGCCCCTGTGGCCTCACTGGCACCGGAGGCACCGGCGTCTGGCTCGGCTGCTGAAGCCTCCAAGGCTCAGGAGCCTCCAAGGCTCAGGAGCCCCCAGTCTCCCAGGCTATGGTGACATTGCCTTCTTCTCCTCCCACTGTGCCGCTGATCCCAGGTCCTTCTGCCTCCCCTGATATCTTGGAGCGCGCCCTTCTTGAGATGACCCGACTGCAAGAAGATCTTCAAGGCGCTGATCCCCTCCTGGTGGTCGGGCGTCTAGATCTGGTTTCTGGCTGGCTCCACTCAGATGTGTATGTTCGGGCAGCGCCGAGCCAGGCCGTGGCGACCTTCGAGAAGGAGAAGCAAGCCGCCGCCCAGGCAGCGACTGCTCGCAAGGCGACGTTGAAGGACGTTGAGGCCACTAAGAGTCTCTGTCGGGCGTTGGAGCCCGAACTGAAGACCCTGTGCATCGAACGCGCAGAGGAGGCCCGTAGCCGTCAGGCGGAGGAGGAGAAAATGAAGGCCCGGGAGGACGCCGTCAAGGGTCACGACGCTGAGCTAGAGCAGTCGGCGAAGGCGCAGGCCATTGAGCGTGGCCGACTGGAGGAGCTGGAGCGGAAGGTGAAGGCGGAGGGAGCCGAACTTGGCGCGAAGGCGAAGGTTCTGGCCGAGGACCATGTGGCCTTCATGCTCCTCGAGGAGAGGTCTCACGTGGCGCTGGAGACACTCTATGAGAAGGGCTTGGAGAAGCCGCTAACCACCGACGAGGACGGCCCCGCCCAGCTGCTTCCCTACTTGGTCGAGGCGCTCGAGGAAGTCGTGGACGGCATCGGTTCCATGGCAGAGGGAGAAGCTCGTGTCCTTTCTTCAGCTGCGCTGACGCGTGTCTTCAGCCATCTCCATCTTCGTGACCATACCACTCGCCTTGATGAGATGCTAGAGCCTGTGGCTGATGAACACTATGCAGTCATCGTCGCTGCAGCCGTGAAAGGCCAGGTGGAAGCCCTGCTGAAGAAGGTCCGTGCCTTCGCTCCCGCGCCTTCGACCGGAGGCGCCACCACTCCAGCAGCTCCGGCCGGTGGCCCATATGAAGGCGATGTCGTCAAGGGGGGAGTGCTTCTCGCGGGCGTCGGTGGTGTCCAGGGATGACTTGCGGCTCCTTTCCCGTTTTATTCCTGTAACATGCATCATGCCTCGTGGATGTGTTAAACTTGCGTTTGGTATTATGAGAACAATATGTCTTGTAATATTTGCTTGAGATTTTGCGATTTTCTCCTATTTGCTTTACGTTCTACGTCGGCAAGGCCCGTCCCCGCGCATACCTCAGCCGTCGTTGGATCGTCCGAAGACCAGGACGGGACCAAGGGGTGAGGGGCTATGTGACCAGTTAGGCTCCTGAGTGGCGATGCTCAGGAGTCCCCCTTGATGTGCAAACAGCTTATAGGAAGGAGACGCGAGGATAGGCTTAGTGTTCTATGTCAGCAGGGCCTGGCCGCGCGCATTCCTCAGCCGCCGTTGGGTCGTCCGGAGACCAGGACGAGACCAAGGAGTGCGGGGCTACGCGACCAGTTAGGCTCCTGAGTCGCGATGCTCAGGAGTCCCCCTTGATGTGCAAACAACCTTTATACCTTTGCCCTCGCCGAGGCTCGGCTCGGGAGGGACGCGCGACGACCAGGTCCGGGGGACCTGGTTGGGTGGCGTGTGCTTGGGCGTGACCCGAGCACAGCCCCCGTGCCCAGCCCCCTCGCGCGACTCTCCTAAGGGGAGGTGTTGTGGTGAGGCCGGACACTGAGGTCAAGGGCTCCCTGAAGTTGATACGACCGTGGGGCCGCCCTCAGTTGTTTATCACCAACGCGGAGCATAGCGCTTTCGTACTTGCATGGGCATAGCCACTCCTCGGCAGTGTCGACGGCCAGCGCGGAGCATGGTGCTTCCACTGGTACGTGGGAGGGGACTCCCTACTGCGGAGATCCCTCGGGGCGTGTACAGCCCCACCTTGACACGTGGCTTGCACGGTAGTGCTAGACGAGGTGTGTCTGGGCACTTGTGAGCCAGCGCGGGACTCACGAGGCCCTACCTCAAGGCGGGTTGCGCCTGGTCTTGATTCTTGTTTGCTGTGGTGGCCCTGCGGGGTGGTTAGACAACCTGCACCAAACGAATCTCCTGAGGTTATCGCGTGAAAAGGCCAAGCACCAACGGCCCCAGGAGGTGACGTGAACGGGACTGGCCCGGCAGACAGATCTCAGCCATTGGATTTATCGACGCTGCAGGGACGGGCCCGAGCACAGACGCCATGCCTAACCCTCTCACGCGAGGGGTCCTAAAGAAAGATGGTCGGCGGCTCCCGTGGTAGGTGACAATCAAGCAGGTGATAGTCATAGATAGATTAAGCATGGAAAGCAAACATTCCACTGGGTCAGGCCCGAGCGGCTTGGGGATGATGCAGCCCGAGGGGCGCCCCCAGCAAGGTAAGCTAAAGACATAAACAAGAAGGGATACATGCCATAGGGACGGACCCACGCGGCCTGGGAATGATGCAGCCCTGAGGGCGCTCCCAGCTAAATAAACTTGGAAAATGTCACCTGATTCTGTTGATGAAGGGGTGTTGAGGCAGCTGAAGGTACGTCGCGAAGGGGTTGCTCCTCACGAGCCACCGGGGCCCCGAACCTCGGGAGGCTCTGGGGGTCCAGGCAGTTCCTTGAGGACCGTCGCCATCTCTGCCAGGACTGCTTGATGTCTGGCCTCCTGAGCCACCAGGACGCGCTGCAAGTTGCGTTGGTAGGCGGATGCCACGCTCGGCAGGCCGAATGGCATGCGAACGTAGCTATGCAGTGGGCCCTCGCAGCGTCCCACGCGCGAAGGCCAGAAGAGCTCCTGAGACGCGACCCTGCTGAGCCCTGGGACGTCGATGCAGACGTGCAGCCCGGCATCCTCGCCTGGATGGGGAGCAACGCCAGGTGAGCGGCGATCGCCGCGCATGGCCCTCACATCCTGCAGTTCCTGAGTGGTCTTGGTAATGAACTCCTGAGCGTTGGGCGCTCCTCGCCATGTGTCCTCCTAAGGGAAACGTGCCACGAAGCACGCCTTCAAATGGTGCCTGAGCGCCTCCCTCGTAATGTTGGCAAGGTCTGAGGCCCTCCAGAAGAGAGCCCCCGAGCCTTGCCCGAGGAGGGCGCCGGGCACGCCTTCCTATGCGATAGAGGGAGGCGCCCCAGGTGCGGGCGCTGATCCTGACGTGGATGCACTTGCGGCGCCATTCTCCTGAGGCCCAGTACGGAGTAGCTGCTTCTTCTTCTTGGGGACGACCTCAGGAGGGTACTCTCCCTTGCTGCCGGGGTCGTCGATTGTTGCAGCTTGGAAGGCACGCTCGAGGGAGCACACCGCGTCTCTTTCTTTGTAGGGGACTATGATGATTCCACTGCTTCCTGGCATCTTGAGGACATTGTAGCCGTGGTGGGTCACCGCCATGAACTTAGCCAGGGCTGGATACCTGAGGATGGCATTGTATAGCAGACGAATGTGGGAGACGTCGAAGTCGATGAGCTCGGTGCAGTAATTGTCGCGCTATCTGAAGGTGACTAGGAGGCAGACCTGACCTATCAGGGTGGTGGAGCCGTCGGTCACTCCTCAGAAAGGCTTGGTAGGCTGAAGCTGATCATATGGCACTTGAAGGTTGTCGAACATCTCGATGAACAGGACGTTAAGCCTTGCGTCGCCGTCGATGAGAGTCTTGGTGACTTGCACGTTGCTGATGACGGGTGAACAGAGCATCGGGAGAGCGCCAGCGGTGGCCGCGCACTTGAGCTGGTCAGCCGAGCTGAAGGTAATAGCATACTTGGACCACCTCAGCGGGCGTGTAGCCTCGAGCTTGGGAAGGACTGTGTTCACCTCGTGAGCAAACTGCTTGAAGATATGCTGTGAGGCTGGGGCTTGAGCTCCGCCCAAGATGCAGGGGATAGCACACGGCTCCTGGAAGCCCCCATCCCCCTCGTCTTGGTGGTGGTGGTCGTTCCTTCTTGGTGGTGGCAGCAGTGGAGGAAGCACAACATTTCCCTGAGGACGGTCCTCGCGAGGCTGATCCCTCCAGGCACCTTCGCGAGGCTGATCCTGCCAGCGGTCCTCACGAGTCTGGTTGCGCCACTCCTGGCGCAGGCCCCGGTCTTCCCAGCGTCCTCTGCCACGTCCTCCTCCTCGGCCGTAGCCTCGGTCGTTGTGCTCGGGGCATCGACCGAAGCGTCCGTCGTGAATGGCCCTGAGCTCTTGACAATCGTTGGTGTTGTGGCTGTGCACGTTGTGGAAGGCGCAGAATGGTCGGCTGCTCTTGGATGACTCAGGCTAGTCCCTGTCGTGCTTCGTGTCCAGCTCTGCCGCGAGTACGGCTGCTCCCTTGCGCTTCACGTCCTTGGCCTTAGCTTTCTTCTCCTCCAGGTCAGCAGCTGGGAGCTCGAGAAGGGAAAGGCGCCCTTCCTCAGCCCTTGCACACTTGGGCGCCAGGTTGAACAGCGCCAGGGATGTGCACAGCTCCTCGTGGATGGAGAGCTCCTCCTTCATCTTGACGTCATGGACGCCATCGGAGAACGCAGAGATGATGGCCTCGTCCGTCACCTTGGGGATCTTGAGATGAACGTTGTTGAAGTGCTGGATGTACTTCTGGAGGGTTTCCCCTGGTTGTTGCTTGATGCAGCGCATGTCACCCGCGGCCAGAGGGCAGTCGCGAGTGCCCTGGAAGTTGGCGACGAAGCGGTCGCGCATCTCGTTCCAGGAAGAGATGGAGCCTGGGGGTAGGTTCAGGAGCCACGAGCATGCGCCATCCTTGAGAGCCATGGGGAACCAGTTCGCCATGACTTTTTCATCGCCGTTGGCCGCCTCGATGCTCAGCTCATAGAGCTGCAGGAACTCTGCAGGGTCGGGGGTGCCGTCGTAGCGCGGAGGCAGGTCTGGCTTGAACTTTCCTGGCCAGGCGACGCTACATAGCTCAGGGGTGAAAGCGCGGCAGCCCGCGGTGGCCATCGGGACCCTTTGCTGATGTGGAGCCTGGCCTTGTCGCCCTCACACCGCCATCACAGGCGATGCACGGTCTTGTCGTAGTGGCGCCGGAGCGCAGGAGCATTTTCTTGCGGATGAGGGACTTCTTGGCAGCTTCTTTCTTCGCGTACAGGCGCCCAACATGGTGGATCACGTCGGGGGGCCGCACGCCTTGGCGCCAGGGCGCCGTCTTGGGGCAGAGGTGGTGGAGGCGCTCCATGAGCCACGTCGCCCGCAGCTGGCGGAGGGCGAGGCAACGAGAGGGACGGCACAGGGGAGCCCCCTGCGGCGCTGACAAGCTCGGCGATGCGGTCAAGCCAGTCCTCGTAGAGGTTGTCGATGGGGCGGTAGCGCAGGAGTTCGCGCGCCATGCACAGCGTGGCCTGCGCGTCCGTGGGAGCGCGACGGGCGTGAGACGACGAGCCGGCCGGGGTCAGCGATGGAGTGGCGGTGTGGCCGTCCCACCGCACCGAGGGGTGCAGTGAGGAGGCTTGCTGCTCGTTCTCTACCGGGCCGGTGGCGGCGTTGGCGGCAGGTGACGGAGAACGACGGGGTGGCCCGCCGACAGGAGCCATCTGAGCAACGCGGGCGGCAAGGGCAGCCCGGCGCTCAGCGCGAGCTTGGCGAGCGTCTGATATGGAGATGACGAAGCGATGGGACGTGGAGCGACAGAAGGAAAGCTTCGGTGCACCCCTACCTGGCGCGCCAAATGTTGGATCTCGGGTTCCGGCAAAACCCTCAAGGTTTGAACACTGGGGTGCACATGAAGATTTCCCCTTACCGAATCACGCCCTCAGCCTCGCCGGGATCTCTAAGCTTAGCTCGACGAACTCGCAACACAAGAGACACAAGATTTATACTGGTTCGGGCGACCGTTGTGGTGTAATACCCTACTCCAGTGTGGTGTGGTGGATTGCCTCTCGAGCTGATGATGAACAGTACAAGGTGAAGAACAGCCTCCTGAGGTGAGGTGTTCTTGTGCTTGGTGGGTGTGAGGATGGGTTGGATCTAGTCCAAGTTGAGATGGCTGAGGCTCTGTTCGTTCGTTTTTCCTGCCTACTATGGTGGCTAATCCTATTTATAGAGGCCCTGGTCCTCTCCCCAAATATTGAGTGGAAAGGGAGCCAACAACGGCCAATTTGAAAGGGGACAACTAGTACAAGTTATCCTGACAAAAGTAGTCTTCACCTGCCAAAGGCTCTGGTGGTGACGCCGCCTTGGGCTCCATGGTGACCTCCGTCTTGCCGTCCTGCTGGTCTTGGTCTCGTTGCACCGATATGGAAACCTTTGCTTGACGCCTCGGTACTCCTTACCTGCGCTTGCCTCCTTAGCACCAAAGAGGAAACAAGGACGTTGTGCGTGCTGGCGCCCACCTGGTCTCGATCGTCATGGCTCACGTCATTGGAACCTCGCGAGGTTTGCCTTGCTTTGATCTCTCCACCCCTCGCGGGCTAGCCTGGTGAGGCCGCTCCCGAGGAGGTCTTGTGTCGTCCGCCTCGCGAGGGTCTTAAATGCTTGTTGGTGAAGATGGGCCGTATGAGCCCGCTTGTAGAGCCACGCCGTGGGCCGAAGGCAGGCAAGTCTGGGGACCCCCGTTCCCAGAACACTGACACTATGGGAAGAATTAATGATGTTCTTATTCTTGCAAATAGGAATTATTTTCCCATTGATTTTATTGTTCTGGATATTGATTGCAATCCGTCTTGTCCAATTATTCTGGGTAGACCGTTTTTACACACTATCGATGCTGTGATTGATATGAAAGAAGGAAATATTAAGTTCCAGTTTACTTTGAGGAAGGGTATGAAACACTTCCCTAGAACAAGAATTAGGCCACCATATGAATCAATCATGATGGCATCTTATGGATCTCGAAACAAGGATGACAAAACTTAGATCCTTGCTTTATGCCTAGCTAAGGGCGTAAAACTATAGCGCTTGTTGGGAGGCAACCGAATGAATAAAATTTATTTTTTCTTTTTGCTTTCTGTTCTTGAGTTTTAGCACAGTTATGCTACTATTATGATTGTGTTTTTTGTGTTTTAATTAAGTGTTTGTGCCAAGCAAAGCCTTTAGGATCTTCTTGGGTGATAGTTGTTTGATCTTGCTGAAAAACAGAAACTTTTTTGTTCACGAAAATAATTCTCATTTCTAACTAGAGAGCGATAAAATACTAATTCATTTTGCAGAAGATTAGTATACAAATTTCCCAGCCCGTCCAATTTTTTCAGAGTTTTTGCAGTTATGGAAGTGTCGGGGTTCAAGAACGGCACCTATGGGATCACATGGAATCCCTACTGCGGTTGATAGGGCGCGGGGCTGTGGAAAGAGCGGCTTTAGAAGATCAACACGGGGGAATTTTATCCAGGCTCGAGACACAAACGATGCGTAACACCCTAATCCTGTTTTGGTGTACATTTGGTGTTCTTGAGTTCTTGAACTAGCTGCGGTGCATGCCTAGCCCAAAAAGTCCGAATCCCTCCTCAGTACGCCTCGGACCTCCTTTTATATGTCCAAGGGGCTGCCACAGCAGCGCACAAGAGGTGGAAAGTGTCTACAATGTACGAGTCTACCTCCAGGAACTGTAGGACAAACGCATTTAATGCTCCACCTACGTGTCCTCTTGCTTTATCGGGGACGGCAAGGAAGCTCGTCTCGTCTGTCGCTGCCTCGCCTCGCTTCGACGCGCGTCCAAGTTGACGAGGCATGCAGCGCCACGCTGGCTGGTTGCTGCGCGGGTGCGGTGGCAGTGTCTTCAAGAAGATCTGCATGCCACCACGCAGGTGCTTGCCTGGTTGGCCTAGAAGCTGCATGCTGCCACGTAGGTGCGTGACTGGCAGGTTGGCTGCTGTGTCGGAACGGCCATGGGGCAGTGAAACCTGGGTAGGTGCGGGCCTGATTATGACCCCGCAGATGTCCCCGGCAAGGGTCTTACCGGGGGCCCGACAAGGATCTTGTCGGGGCCCCGACAAGGATCTTGTCGGGGTCTTGCGGGCGTCCCCGGCAAGGGTCTTGCCGGGGGGCCTTCGTCTTCTGTTTCTCGTCTAGTCTTGCGGGCCTCTGTTCATCACAAAGATCTGCATGCCACCATGCAGGCGCTCCCGAGCCTTGGTCTTGACGTTGTTGATGGCGTCATAATTCTCAAGCTCAAAGGTGGCAGTCTCGATGGTGTTGGGTAAGTTGACCTGGCAAGGCTCTTGCCGGGGCAGCGTAGGTTGTTCCCGGCAAGGCTCTAGCCGAGGGAAACCCATCTTGTCCCTTTGCTCTTCGCGCCTCCGGCTTCAGCGCTGCTCGGGTAGGTTTGTATCTTCGCTTCCTCTGCCCTGCCAAGCATGGTCGCAGGCTTGGCTACTACTGCCCATGCACAAGTAAAGGGGTACAGAAGGCCCCCACTTTTGTACACCGACAGGAGCCCCCGGGCCTGGGCCACACATAAGCACGGAGTGTTGTTGGGCCAGGCCCAGAACGGTGCGCGGGGGCACGTGGCAGGGTTTTAACTGCGGTAACTCCTCCACCAGTTGCGCTTCCCCACGACCCACATTGAATGCATGAAGTGGAGGTTGTGCGTGGGGCAGTTGCACCACACTTGCGTCACATCATGGTGAATAGTAAAGAGGTAGCCCGCGTCTTGCCCATAAAAAGGAGGAAGAACTGCAGGGGCACTGCTCGTTTACCCCCTGTGCCCTCTCCAATCTCGGAACCGCCGTTCCCCTCTTCTTCTCGAAACGCAGGTCGAAGCTCTCGCACCTACTCGCCGCCGCCGGCCCTCATTGCCTTTGACCCCTCATCCCATCCCAGCTGCCATGGCACCCAAGACCGGCAAGGGCAAGGGAGCAGCCAAAGATGATGGAGGGAAGGAGGTGCAGGAGAGCGAGTTGGTGGAGCTTCGGACCCAGCGCGCCTTCTTCACCTCGACGGTCGACGCGCTCATCCTCAGGGACATGTTCAGGCCCCTATGGGGAAGGAAGACATCGGGGCACCCCGCCATGCGCATTACCCCCTCCGCCTTCGTCAAGGACGGCCCGAATCGGTACCCCTTCTTCTTAGATTACTTCTCCTGCGGACTCTACCCCTTTCTCTGATTTCTTCAACGACATCATGCATACCTACGGCTTTCACCTTCTGGACTTCACGCCGAATGCCGTGGCGTGCATGGCCTTCTTCGCCCATCTCCACGAGGGCTTCGCCGGAGTGCTCCCCAGCACGACGCTCTTCTGCCACTACTTCTGTCATCACATCCAGCCAGGGGGTGCCATCTCTGGCTGCGTCACCTGGATCCCGAGGACCCAGGGCAGGGGCACGTACCCGGAGGGTGCCCAGAAGGAGCGGTGGGAAGAGTGGCAGGGCCGGTGGTGCTGGATTGAGGACGCAGATCCCCAGGAGTTCTGTTGGGTCTATCGAACGCCCGCCAGTTTGTAGAAAAGACTGGGGCGATGTCGACACCAACGACGAAAAGCTCACAGTGGCCACCACCAGGATCCATCGCCTCACCTTGTTCGGGCTCACCCTTGAGATGATTGGGGCTGACTTCATCCGCCGCTGGATTGCCCCACTTCACAACAAGGGGAGGCCGGCCTGGGACTTCAGGAATGGGGCCGACATCATGAGGCTCCGCCCTGGCTTGAAGCACAATTTCACGGTGCCGTAGCATGCCCACCTCTGCCAGAGGCTTTTTTAGGTCAAGGTCGACGAGACCGGTGGAGTCGAGAGGTCCGGCAAGGCCGAGAAGGACGGCAAGGCCGTCAAGGCCGGCGGGTCTTTGTTTGGCTTGCCAGCGGGAGTGGTCCCTTTGCGCAACAACTCTTGCCAGACCGCCATCATCGCTATGATGCCGAACTTCAACACACACGGCCTTGACCCAAGCTGGGCTGAGCCAGAAGCGGAGCGGGTGCAGGCCTTCTTCGACAACCTGTCGAAGAGGTATGTCCGTGACGAGCCGCTGCTCATCCGCGACACCACCAAGGCGGAGATGGCGTATATTGCCGCCAGAGCGGAGGAGGCGGAACACGCCAAGGAGGCCGGCAGCGTCGGTGCCATGGAGGACGAGGCCGACACGGCCACAGAAGAGAAGGAATTCATCGAGTGGGCGGGGTCTGCCTGGGAGGCTAGCGGCGCCGGCGCCGAGGCCCCCCTTGTTGAAGACGCGACCGAGGAGTCAGCCAAAGAGGATACCGAGGCGGATGACCCCCCAGGACCACACATCGACAACAGGCCCAGGCGTGGCCCGAGCGCCAGATGAGGGCCTCAGTAGCGAAGAAGAAGGCAGCGGCCGCTACCTCTTCCTTGTCCAGGCGGCATGGGACCCCATCCCCTTCCCCTTCGTACAGCGACCCGGAGGCCGATTTTAACCTTGGGTCCTTCAACCCGAAGATGAAGAGGAGACCAGAGGAGGAGGAGGAGTAAGCACCTCGCCCTTCATTATCTTTGATCTTCAGCTTGTGCTATTCCTGACATGATCTCATCTTTGCAGGGACACGGAGATGCTGGCCTAGAGGGTGGCAAAGAGGGCCAAGGCTTCGATGGGCGGCAAGCCTTCGAAGAGTACTCCGCGCACGTCGACGGTGGTGGAGATCAGCCCGGACCCCAGCCCTTGACGTAGTCCCTGCTTCAGCCCCCAGCGCAAGTTCATTACTCACTCCTCGTCGGCGGGTGCCGGGGCAGGGATTTTCGGTGCTGACCTTGCCAGGTTTTGCAGGAGGAGAGCGGCAGCAGGAGGAGCCGCTGAGGACCGCCCCCGACATGCTGCCCCCATCCACCACGCTGCCCGGAGGGGCGTCCCCAGCAAGGGCGATCACCGCCGAGCCCACCCGCGTGGAGGAGGAGGAGGAGACAAACACGGGTGCCGGTAGCTCCGTCCTGCCAACGGATGCGGGCGGAGAAGGAAACACTTCTCCGCAGCTCGGTACGGGTAAGTGGCCTGCCTCCCGTCCCTGGGTTTTTTTGTCCCTGTTTTTTTCCTTGTTCTGAACTTTAACCTTGGCCAAGTTTCATCCTTCCTTTCTGGTTTCCAGACCCTCCCTCGATGGACCATGAGGACATCGACACTGTCATTAGGGAGGTCGCCAAGGACGCCGAAGCTGAGGCCGCCAAGATCGCGACCGAGGAAGCCGCCAAGTCCGCCACCGAGGAGGCCGGCAAGGGGCCTACTGGGGAGACCGGTGGGATCGCTACCAGGGAGGCCGACAAGGCCACTATCAAAGAGACCGGCAAGGGGCTTGCCAGGGAGGCCGCCGAGGGGCCTGCCGAGGAGGAGGTGGCCAATGACCAACCTTCCTCCCCTGCAGCCCCTGCCCCGGGCAAGTACATGAGGGTGGGCGACGACCTGTTTGTCTGCCTCCCAGGGACGGTGAGCACCAGAGCGTCGCCCGAAGGTGAGGTGTTCGATGATGAAGTGCTCGCCACCGCCGGGCTCCAGGTTGTCGATGAACCGAGTGCCCGGGATGGCGATTCCCACGAGGGGCAGCTTCTTCGGGCCATGAGCGCCAACTTCCAGAAGCTCCAAGTGCTCCTCCGTGCCCGCCAGGACAAGGTGAAGTCCAGGACGGCGGCGGTGGACAAGGTGGAGGCAAATTTTGGGGAGCGCGTCGCCCAGACGCGGGTCTAGTTCACCAAGGCCCGGGAGGAGCCGAGGGCTGCCCGGGATGAGCTGGACGAGCGCAAGCAAGAGCTCGTCCTGAAGCAGGCCGACCTCGAGAAGGTCCAAGAGGCGGCGAGGGAGCAGGCCGCCAAGGATGAAGCCGCCCGGCAACAGCAGCAGGCCCTGCTGAACGGCCAGGAGGAATACCTCATTGCGCGTGAGCAGGCGCTTGCCGCCACGCTTCGCGGCAAGGACGAGGAGGTTGGGAAGATAGTTGCGCAGCAGACCCAGGAGCTGGAGTAGAAGCACAAGGACACACTTAGTGCTCTGCCTCTGGACCACGCCGGCAAGGTGATGGAGCTGGAGGGGGAGGAGCTGAAGAAGAAGATCTTGGGGCTGACGGAGGAGAGGGACACGACCAACCGCTCTTTGGGGGATGCATAGGTGGTCATGTCCAACAAGGCCAAGCTGCTCTCCGAGGCCAATGACTCCATCAACGACCTGAAGCTGAAGCTGGGCGGCTTCAAGGGGAAGCTTTCGGAGGCCGGGGCTTGTGAGGAGACCCTGAACAAGGCCCTGGAGGAAGAGAAGCGGCTGTGGAGCAATGACACCGCCAAGCACAAGGATTACGCAAAGGGAGTAAACCTCTGGATCAGTCGCCTCGTCGACGTTACTGGGAGGATCTCTGCGAAGCTGGCCATCATGGGCATGCCGGATGTCAGGTACCCCCAGGAGCCGAATGCGAGCCCCAATGCCAGGCTGACCCTGTTCTTCAAGGGCATCCTCCGCACCCTGGAGCAGCTCCGCGCCAATCGAGCAGTTTATCTGGCGAATGAGTCCCGGAGGCTCTGCAGGGGCGCCTTGACCAAGGTGCTCACCAAGGTGGCATTCTGAAACCCTAGCATCGACTTCGCCAACGCGCTGGAGAGCTTGCCGGAGGGTACGGACCTCACGGCGCTCAAAGAGCGTATCGAGCCCATCATAAGGTGCGTTGATGGAGTCAAGAGGGTGGAGGGCCGGCGCTGGGACTAGGCACCCCGTTTCTCATCATCGCTGCGAGTTCATGACCAAGACAATTTTATCTTAAGTTAGAACTGCAACAACTATTGATGTAACATAACCCTGCAGTACTTTGAAATGAAGCATGCTATCTTCCTGTTCGATCTTTTCTTGTATGTACACACCCTACGCCTAGTTGGATAGGTTTGCCGGCGCGTAAACCCATGCAATGGCACTTTGAAGGACGGATCCTTA